>NC_141879.1:619643147-619967693 GCF_056163025.1 Triticum urartu | reverse complement strand
CCAATTCAGACCACATCCTCCCACCATAGCTCGCCGCCAGGCCTCCTCCCCTCCTCGCAGATCCAGAGCACAAATCCAAACAACACACCATTCGCCCGTCAGCTTCCTCCCTCCCTTCCCCTCACGCGCGCGACCTCGTCATTGTCATCGGCTTGAGATCTCGCCTTGCCGCCGGCAGCAGCCATGGACGCCGTTGACTCCATGGTGGACCCCCTCCGCGAGTTCGCCAAGGACAGCGTCCGCCTCACTAAGCACCGCCACAAGCTCAACCGCAAGGGTAAGGACCAAAGACTAGCGCCTTCTCGTCCGGATCCGGTTCGTTTTCCTCTTTCGCCAGATCTGATGCTGATTCGGCGCGCAGAGTTCCCCAAGGTGGCGGCACGGACGGCGATCGGGTTCGTCGGCTTCTTCTTCAAGCTCATCTTCATCCCCATCAACAACATCATCGTCGGCTCCGGCTAGGTGCGAACGCATCTCCTCCGATCCCGTCTCCCTCTTGTTTGCACGGTTTAGTTAGACTTGGGTCCTGTTGTCTCGCGCTGTGATCTGTTGGATCTGCGGTGTGCGCGCACAGTCCTGCGATCTGACCAATATTTAGTAAGCTAGATTTTTGTAGATCCTTTTTCCTCCAAATAGACCTGCCAATTTCTACCTTGTTAGGAGAATTCGGATGAGTCAAGGGTAATCAGCTAAGGGGAACTGGGGTCATGCTTAAGTCATTGCCGCTAGTTGCCTCCGCAGGACGAATTGGGGGCATAGGCTGGTTCCTCACCACACAATTTGGGAAAACAGGAGCTTTTGCAATGTTTCGCTGTTTCTTCACATACCACCAGTTTGCCCCAGTTGGTGTCGATTCAGTGCATCTAAATTGGCACCTACTGAGTAGACAGGTTACATACAAACGTTTGTCCATGGTTCGTGCTATGTGTCAATGTATTCTTCATTCTTTAATGCACCTGTGTTCACGCATGGCCAGCTTTATGTATTCACAAATAAAGTTGATCTATACACGCATGGCAAGCTTTTGTAAAATAAGAAAATAGGTAGGAGTCAAAATATTGTAGGACACGTGTTATGCAGTGTTGATCTATACTTTAATGCACCTGTGTTCACGCATGGCCAGCTTTATGTAGCAGTGCCGCGTGTGACCTCAAAAAAGGCTTTGAAAATCCTGATTGAAAATGAAGATGGTACTACTGATTCTCAGACCAGGAACATTGTGTTTCCCGAGCTCTTCCAATCCATTTCTTAGAATCCATGCTGGTGGTGTCTTCTACAATATGTGGATTATTCTATTTACCATGTTTGCTATGGCCGACCAGTCTGTTCTAGCTGTTTCATGTGGTCGTCCGATATGTGTGGTGCCAACTGCCATTTCTTTGCTAGCTGATGTCAATAGTCTTTTGGTTCATACAGCTTAGTGCATCATATATGAATGCTCTTTCTGGGTTTTTCAATTTCTCTTCCCCCTATCTTTTGCTGACTACACTAATTATATGTCTGTTCTACACCGATGCTCTTTTTTTATGCTGGTCCTATGTCATGGGTGTTAATATCTACTACCTATTTACTGCTTGTTGTGCAAAATCTTTTGGTTATTGTAAATCATTCCCTGCTGTATAAAGTTTGGTTTTAATCTGTTGCATTTTGTTGGTTCCTATCTTGTCAATGTATACAACAATATGCTTTCTTGGTGGCCATTTGTGCTTCACATTTTTTGGGTATGCTACTTCTCTAATGAGTGGGTGCATCTCTTCTTTGTTTTATCATTCTATATTGTTTTCCTAACCTTTTTGGTATTCTACTTTCTCCTTGCAGATGGCAAGCACCATTTTGTTGGTTCCTGTCTTGCCAATGTCTACAACAATGTGTGTGTCCTCTGTCTCATCTGTGGCATTATCGTAGGGCAACTCATAATGGGCCTATCAAGCATACTGACCTTGTGATGATAGATAAAGAGGTTGATTTTAGTGCCATTCTGATAAATATATTTTTAGCCCTATGAATTAAAAAATGAGTGCTTCTTGGTTGTTTCTGTTGTTGGTCCAGAATATTCTTGGTGCTTTTAGTGTAGTACTATACTATGCTCCTTGGCACTTCTTGCTGTGTTAACTAAATGGTTTAGTCTTGCGCTTCATAGAAGCAGTTTTAACTAAATGTAATGAACTAATTAAGTGCCTTCTTTTATTGTTGGCTAATCCTTTGGTTTTATCGCATGCTACATTCTACTCTTTCCGTTCCTAAATATAAGTCTTTCTAGACATTTCAAATGGGCTACAACATACGGATGTATATGATGATATGCTACCACTCTAATAAGTCCAGGCACTATAAACCCTATGAACATAATAATGATACTTTGCATGCTATGAGTAAAGTGCTCTATTTTCTTGCGTCACCTTGTACGAATGAGTATATCGTCTTAACTATCTGGGAACAAAAATCATTGTATTAGCTGAATTTGTGTTATCTTTCTAAAGAACTTGTCCTTTTTTTTGAATGTTCTGTTCATGATATATTGGCTCCAGTGTTTTGATTCTTCTCTTCTGATTCATGTAACAGGGCGACGGCCGAAGGCATGATGATAGTTCTATTGTTGTCCTAGTGTAGCGAAGGTAGCCTAGTCCACTATGGTCGCGTAGTTAGTCATGCATACAGTTTCATCTGACTGGAGCAGGAGCCCCGTTTGTGTTGATTGTTAATTCTCATTGTTATTGTCCCTATATCTGTGTGACTGATTGTATTTGTATCCGTGTTGTAACTGTGTCATGACAGAAGGAGCCCAGTATATCTGTATGACCATGATTGATTCCCGCTGTTGTTATTTGAAATATTACTTGTGTTTTCTATCTATTCTTATTTAAACATGGTTATTTATTTTTGTCAAATTGTAATCTGAATAATATGATGCTACCAAAAGGGTCCCACTTTAATAGAACCTGGCAACCAGGACCCGTCTAACTAGTGGACCCTTCTTTTGGGAAAAAAAAAAGAAAAACTAAATTCATTTAGACAAAAAGGCCACAACCCAACAATAAAAAGGCTGCAATGTTGGGCTTGGCCCATGAACCCAACCAAAAATTGACATACAGAAAAAAACACAAATAGGCTGAATTGTTGGGCTCGGCCCATGTAAAACACCGAATCGGACCGGGCTGATTCTTGTGCCACATCAGCTTGCCACGCTGGATGCCTACGTGGTCTGGGGAGGTTGCTTGTGACCAAAAATTTGGTCGTGGAACCAACGACCTTTTACAAAAGGTCCATAATTTCAGTTTACGACCGCCAGCTTTTGACCTTCTGATTTTGGTCACAAAAAGGTCGCAAATGAAAAACTATGACCTTTCAGAGACCAATAGTGAGGGTGACAAGTTGACATATTTCTTGTAGTGTGACCAAATGCTTCATAACATTATAGTAAAAAAATGCTTCATAACATGATCATGTCAAAAATTTCACAAACTTGCATAAAACATGCTTATGTCATCTGCATCATGATAACAACATTAAGATGTTTAAAATTGTTGTTTGCTTTAAATTGCTAAATGACATGTGGGGATTTTACCGGAATTGTTATTGTTTCCGGCCTCTCTTAAACTTGCCTAGATAGGTAGTTTAATTATGCTACGCCTTTTGCCATGTTTAACAACAATTAATATTGTTGAGTAGCTTTAATGGGAGTGAACTAAATAATTAAATGTGGTGTTTCTTCAATAAGCAACTCGTTGCATATTGAGCTCACTTAATTTGTAGTATTGTTTGTTGCACTTTGCCATGCCATGCCTCAATAAACCGGACATGCATCATACTTATTTGTGCATCATGCCATGATTATGCTTGTTGATTTACCATGTTGTTTTCTTCTTTCCGGTTGTGCTTCTTCTCGATAGTTCCTGTTTCGTTGTGATCGTGAGGATTCGTTCGGCTACATTGGTTCGTCTTCTGCATGGACTCGTTCTTCTTCCTAGTGGGATTTCAGGCAAGATGACTGTCACCTTGGATCTCACTACTATCTTTGCTATGCTAGTTGTCTCGTTGCTATCGCTATGTTGCACTACCTACCACCTGTTTATCAAGCCCCCCACATTGCCATGAAACAACCTCTATCCTTTTCACCATCCTAGCAAATCATTGTTTGGCTATGTTACCGCTTTGCTCAGCCCCTCTTATAGTGTTGCTAGTTGCAGGTGCAGTGCAGGTTGTTCCATGTTGGGACATGGATATCATGGATATCACAATATCTCTTATTTAATTAATGCATCTATATACTTGGTAAAGGGTGGAAGGCTCGGCCTTTTGCCTGGTGTTTTGTTCCACTCTTGCCACCTTAGTTTCCGTCATACCGGTGTTATGTTCCTTGATTTTGCATCCCTAACACGATGAGGGTTTATCGGCCCGTCTTGACAGTTTGCTTTGAATAAAGCTCTTCCAACAAGGCCCAACATTGGTTTTACATTTTGCTCAACATTATAACTAAACCTGATAATTAATTAATTAGCATAGGGGGTCACGTCCCCGAGGATTCTTTTCAACATAATACAGGGGGGTCAGTGCTGATGGTGTTGGTCCCAAACAGGCAACCTGCGGGGCCACCATGGGGAAACCCAAGGATCTGGTTTTACTCGTAGCTTGACCCATTTGATCGTGGCCTGGGATGAGATATGCACGGCTACTATCAGGGTGTCGGCACGTTGGGAGGTCTTGCTGGATTAGTTTTACCATTGTCAAAATGTCTTGTGCACCGGGATTCCGAGTCTGATCGGAGGGTCCCGAGATGGAGGATTGTCTTTGCGGATCGTGAGCTTGTCATGGGCTAAGTTGGGACACCCCTGCAGGGTTTAAACTTTTGAGAGGCGTGCCAGCGGTTATGTGGCAGATGGAAATTTTTAATGTTCGGTTGTAGAGAACTTGACACTAGACCCGAAATAAAATACACCAACCGCGTGCGTAACTGTGACGGCCTCTTTTCGAGTGAGTCGAGAAGATAACACGGTGGAATTATGTTTGAACATAAGTAGTTCAGGATCACTTATTGATCATTACTAGTTTGCGACCGTTGCGTAGTTTCCCATCTTATTCTTGTACTCGTAAGTTAGCCACCATACAATGCTTAGTCACTTGCTGCAACCTCACCATATATCCATGCCATGCCCATTAAGCTTTGCTAGTCTTGATACCCATGGTAATGGGATTGTTGAGTCCTCATGGCTCATAGATTACTACAACTACAGTTGCAGGTACAGGTAATTCGATGATCTGACGTTAGAGCGATAGTTGATTGCTTTTGGAGTTCTTCTTCTTCGATCAAGGGATTAGGTTCCGGGTCGGGGAGCCTGGGATTAGAAGGGTGGATGTCGTTCTTTTTTTTGTTTGATTTCATCCGTAGGTGGATCCTGCCCTTCTGTATGATGATTGCTATGTATTGATGAATTGTTGTATTCATGATGTAGCTTGTGGCGAGTGCAAGCCTTTATCTTGTATTCTCATCTATTCAGTACATGGTATGTTGTAATGATATCCACCTTGCTATGTGCTCGAAATGCAGTTGTGCCCCAATCATGAATTCATCACGTGATTGGGATAGAATCGCATCTTGGGCTCTACAGAGTACATGACAACAGGTACTTACATGAGCAATCCAAAACTTCATAACCGTGTTAATTCTACATTTTTCTAAGAGTAAATATAGATCTTGTAATTTCAAGCAAAGGGAGGATAAAGAAGTGAACATTTACTGTGATGCTACATAATCAAACAACAATGAGTGTAAGTATGCTGACAAAGGGTGTCGTGGTTATCTCGCGGGCGGGTTCGTGAGACGACAGATGCCACGGGGTGGCTTGAGGTGGTGGCAAGACTGCTCTGGAGATCAAGGGACGGGATTGGGCAAACAACACGTGGTGATTTACCCATGTTCGGGGCTCTCCGGAGAGATAATACCCCTACTCCTGCATGTCTGATGATATATGCAGTGTATACGTAGCAGTACATAGTTGCTCCTGGAGCTATATCTGAGAAGAGAGTCGTGAGCTACTAGCTTCATGTGTGTGTGTGAGCTCGTATGAGTGCGGTATGGATGGATGGATGTGTGAGTATGGCCAAATGAGTCTGGGTGTGTGAGGCCTCCCCTGGGTCACTTTATATACTAGTGCCCAGGGACAAGGGCTGGCCCACAAACCCACTACACTATTGAGATGTCATGTGATGATGTGGGCTACAGTGCACCACTATTGGAGCACAGTGAAGTGTCACATGATGCAGGAATAGTGCTCCACTATAGAGTATGGCCGTCACATCTGTGCAGGTCCGACGGGACGTCTTAGTTGACTTTGCAAGATTCCAGCCGGATGGGCTCAACCCGGACAGCTCAACCTGGACAGTCAGAACCTGGACAGGGTCAACCCGTCCAGCCCAACCCGGCCAGCTCAACCCGGACAGGGTCAACCCTGACAGGCCATCCCGGCCAAGGTCAACCCGGCCAGGGTCGACCCGGACAGGTCAACCCAGACAGGTCAACCCGGAAAGGTCAAACCGGGCAGGTTCAACCCGGACAGGTCAACCTGGCCAGAGTCAACCCGGCTAGAGTCAACCCGGCGAGTGTCAACCCGGCCAGATTCCAGCGAACCAAGGGACACTCCCCTGGCAATGTTTTGAAGCGTTGTTTCGCCGTCTTGGGCATACCCGGGGGTCATCCCTCTGTCAGTAGCTTCCGAGCCTCCGGGCAACTTGGAGAAGTTGCGCAGAGGGATTTATCAGGTGTCAATGTAGAAGCCGACGGTGACGTCGAGTGTGCCGGGCACGGACACGTGGTCTGCCGGCTGGAGGGCGCGGAGCCCTGTCGAACATGGACGCGGAGTCTGCCGGGTAAGTGGGGGCACGCGAGCGCACCCACTAGGTGTAGCCTCCGTGCAACTTGGAAAAGTTTGGCAGAGAGTCTTCGCTATTGTTGAAGAAGTCGACAGTGATGTCGAGCGTGCTGGGCACGGACATGGAGTCCGCCGGCTGGAGGGCGCTGGGCCTTGCCGGACGCG
The DNA here is from genome assembly GCF_056163025.1 of Triticum urartu. Lineage (NCBI taxonomy): Eukaryota > Viridiplantae > Streptophyta > Magnoliopsida > Poales > Poaceae > Triticum > Triticum urartu. The sequence continues at coordinate 619,960,662 of NC_141879.1, read as the reverse complement.
GACGCAGAGTCCGCCGGGTGAGTGGGGGCGCGCGAGCGCACCCACTAGGTGTAGCCTTCGAGCCTCTGTGCAACTTGGAAAAGTTGGGCGGAGGGACTTGCTATTGATGAAGAATCCGACGGTGACGTCGAGGGTGCCGGGCGCGGACATGGAGTCTGCCGGCTGAGTGGGGGCGCGCGAGCGCACCCACTGGGTCTAGCCTCCGAGCCTCCGGGCAACTTTGGAAATGTTGCGTGGAGGGTATTGCTATTGATGAAGAATCAGATGATGACGTCGAGGGTGCCGTGCGCGGACATGGAGTCCGCCGGCTGACTGGGGGCACGCGAGCACACCCATTGGGTGTGGCCTCCGAGCCTCCGGGCAACTTTGGAAAATTTGCGCGGAGGGTCTTGCTGTTGATGAAGAAGACAACAGTGGCATCGGAAATGCTGGTTGCAGCCGGCATTGGGCCTACAACCCGCGTGTAGCCTCCGAGCTTCCGGGCGAGGTGGGGGTTCCCCACGGCGATGATCGTGCAAAAAACAAGGTTAGTCCGCGTAGATATATCAAATGTTTGCTTTTAGCATTGTAAGTTTTATGCGGAGGGTGCCGACTCGGTTTCGTCCGAGCCCCCTTTAGTCTTTTTCATGTCCCCTCCGCTCTTTGGATTTGCCTCTTATTAGCTAGACAGTCCGGAGCCGGTCTATAGCTGTTACGAAGAGTGGCCGCGGAGTGGAGTGTACAATACTCGGACTACATGAGCGGATTCGACCAAGTAGATACTCATAAGGGAAACGGCCAGGTTGCCCAAGCCGTCTTCTCTAGGACATTTTTCACGTGGGGTGACCTCCAGCGTTGGCTCTCGCTTGCCGGACAGCTGCGCTGCGGTCTGTGGCTGAGAGTGGGCCTTCAGTACCGTGTGCACTACTAAGCCGTCTGCGGGAACGAATGTATTGAGCCGAGCGGCCAGCCTCCGGGCCGAGACTAGCTGGCGCTGGGGCGAATAGTAGTGCAACTGTAATAAAGGCGGAGATGGTCTCGAGCATCGCTCGGGGTTATCCGTGTTTGCACATGGTGCGAAAGTATGCGGGTGAGGAGCTCACATTGTTTTTCGTGGATGAGGCAAAGGTCGATGATGACATTCGGCGCGGCTTGGCGCTCGCGAAGCGCGCCGACACACCCACTGGGTGTAGCCTTCGAGCCTCCGGGTGCTCGAAGGGGGTCCCGGCCAGTCGGGCCCGACCGGCCAGGCGGTGGAGCGGGATGTAGCCGAGCCGGCCTAGCACAGCCGGCGAGGTGTCGGGACCGGCGGGATCATCTATGTAGCGACGATGCGGACACGCAGGCGCAGCCGGCCGGATGACGACGCGGAGGGTTGGAGGCGTCTAGCAGCCTTTTTTTGGCCGACATCGCTTTTTTTAAGTAGCCGGGTAGCGGGCGTGGGGATCCGGCCTGTCCGGGTGGCGGGGCCGGCCGGCCGGGAAGCGGGCGCGACCCGGCCATCCCGAGGGACGGCCGGTGCACAGGGGAGCCGGCCGGACCAGCTTGAACAAGGCCTGACCCAAAGACCCGTTCACCCTCCCACGGATCGACCAAGTCATTGACTCCACCGCCGGGTGCGAGCTCCTGTCCTTCCTGGATGCTTACTCCGGCTATCATCGGATCAAGCTGGACCGGGCCGACGCCTTGAAGACGTCCTTCATCACACCTTTCGGGGGCGTATTACTACATCACCATGTCGTTCGGCTTGAAGAACGTCGGCGCCACCTACCAGCACTGCATGCAGAAATGCTTGCTGCCGCAATTCGGCCGCAACATCCACATCTACATGGACAACATCATGGTGAACACCAAGCAGCACCTCACGCTCCTCAATGATTTGAAGGAAACCTTCGCCAACCTGCACGAATACAAGGTCAAGCTCAACCCGGAAAAATGTGTTTTCGGCATCCCGGCCGAAAAGCTACTCGGCTTCCTCGTCTCGGAGCGCGGCATTGAGGCAAACCCGGAGAAGATCAAGGCCATCGAGCGCATGCGCAAGCCGGCTCGACTGCACGTTGTCCAGAAGTTCGCCGGCTGCTTGGCTGCGGTCAGCCGGTTTCTCAACCGGCTAGGCGAGAGGGCCTTGCCCCTGTATCAGCTGATGAAGAAGGCAACACCGTTCGGGTGGAACGACCAGGCAGACGAAGCCTTCCAAGATCTCAAACGCCTGCTCTCCACCACACCTGTCCTGGCCGCCCCGGCCGAGAAGGAGCCGATGTTTCTCTATGTCTCCGCGACCTCGCGGTCGGTCAGCACGGTGATGGTGGTCGAGCGACCAGAGAAGGACAAGGTTCAAGCCGTCCAGTGTCCCGTCTACTACCTAAGAGAGGTGCTCTCCGCCTCGAAGCAGAACTACCCGCACTACCAGAAGATGTGTTACGGTGCGTACTTCACCACCAAGAAGCTGAAGCAATACTTTCAATAGCATGTCGTCACCCTGGTCAGCACGGCCCCTCTCGGCGAGATCATCGGGTGCCGGGATGCCTCTGGCCGGGTCGCCAAGTGGGCGCTTGAGCTAGCCGGCCACACCATCTTCTACGAGCCCCGCACCGCGATCAAGTCCCAAGCTTTGGCTAACTTCCTCGTCGACTGGACTAAGACCCAGTACCTGCCGCCACCGTCGGACTCGACGCACTGGCGCCTGCACTTCAACGGCTCAAAGATGCGACTCGGCCTGGGGGCCGGCATCGTGCTATCCTCCCCAAGGGCGAATGGCTCAAGTATGCACTACAGATCAACTTCGCCGCCTCCAACAACGTCGCCGAGTACGAAGCCCTTGTGCACGGCCTCCGGCTTGCCAAGGAACTCGGCATCCAGCAAATCATGTGCTTCGGCGACTCGGACCTGGTAGTCCAGCAGTGCTCCCGCGAGTGGGACGCCCACAACTCCAACATGGCGAGCTACCGCTTCCTCATCCAGAAGTTGTCCGGATTTTTTGAGGGCTATGAGTTCCTCCACGTCCCGCGCACGGAGAATGAAGCGGCCAACACGCTCGCCAAAATTGCCTCATCCCGGCAGTCCATTCCGTCTGGCGTCTCTCTCGAGCACCTGCACAAGCCGTCTGTCAAGCCGTCTTTGGACTCCGAGTCCATCCATGTCCCAGACGACCCGGTCGCGCCTCAACCCAGCCCAGGGACTGCTCTGACCAACCCAGCCGCGCCTCAACCTGGCCCGGGGACTGCTCCAGCTAGCTCGACCACACCCCAACCCGACCCTGGGGCCGCTGAACCCGGCTCGGGGGCTGCCACCCCGGAACCCGTCGCAATGGCCGTCCTCACCGGGGTCGCGGCACTGTCCTGGGCCCTGCCCATTTCAGAGTTCCTGGAAAACGGGGTCCTCCCCATGGACGAGAGGAAGCTTAGCAAGTACAGCGCCGAGTGTCCTCCTACAGCATCATCAACAACGAGCTCGTCAAGCGCAGCTCCACTGGCGTGTTCCAGCGCTGCGTCGAATAGGACAAGGGCATTGAGATCCTCCTCGACATACACCAGAGCGAGTGCGGGCACCACGCCGCCTCGCGGTCCCTGGTGGCCAAGGCTTTCCCCCATGGTTTCTATTGGCCCACGGCCCTTGAAGACGCCGAGTCGCTTGTCCTCAAGTACGAGAGATGCCAACGCTTCAGCAAGCGCGGCCACCAGCCAACGTCGGCACTCCGGACCATCCCGATCGCCTGGACCTTCGCGGTCTGGGGACTCGACATGGTGGGACCCTTCAAGACCGCTCGAGGCGGCATGATGCACTTGCTGGTGGCGGTGGACAAATTCACCAAGTGGATCGAGGCAAGGCCGATCAAGAAGCTGGATGGTCCAACAGCCGTTTGATTTATCTAGAACATCGGGGTACACTACGGCATGTCGAACAACATCATCATGGAAAGCGGCAACAACTTTGCCAAGGGCGCGCTCGCGCAGTATTGCTCCGTCTCCGGCATCCGCCTCGACCTGGCCTCCGTTGCACATACGTAGTCCAACGGCCAGGTCGAGTGGGCCAACGGCCTCATCCTATCTGGCATCAAGCCGCGGCTCGTCGAGCCACTCGTCCGTTCCCCGGCAGCTGGCTCGACGAGTTGCCGGCTGTTCTCTGGAGTCTTCGCACCACACCTAATCGGTCGACCGGGTTCACCCCGTTCTTCCTCATCTACGGAGCAGAAGCCGTCATCCTGACCGACGTTGAGTTTTACTCGCCGCGTGCCATGATGTACACGGAAGCTGAAGCAAAAGAAGCCCGCGAAGACGGCGTTGACTTGCTCGAAGAAGCATGTCTCCTAGCGCTCAGTCGCTCAGCCATCTACTAGCAAGGTCTGAGGCACTACCATAGCAAGAAGATCAAGTCCCTTGCTTTTCGAGAGGGAGACCTCGTCCTACGACTCGTCCAGCAGCATACTGGCCAGCACAAGCTATCCTCCCCATGGGAGGGCCCCTTCATCATCAGCAACGCCATATGCGATTGCAACGCCTACTACCTCATTGATGCCCGTAAGTTGAACAAGCGCAAGAGAGACACGGCCGGCGAAGAAACAACCCGGCCATGGAACGCGGAGCTACTCCGCCCGTTTTACAGTTAGCTGTGAACACGTATGTATCACCGTCTTTTGTAATCATCTCAAAATTATGGGGTCCCCGAACAACGCTCGGGGCTGCCCCTTTTGCAACCAAGCTATCGTGTCTCTACATTTGTGCACCACTTTAAAAACTTAAGCCGAACCCGGCCACCGGGTCGATTCGCTTGACCCGGGGGCTCGGGGGCTGGCCGGCTTGGCCACTCGCCGTTTTTTCTTAGTAGTTCTCAATGCGTTGGATCGCCATAGTTTCTCGCTTCGCCCTAAGCTGCAGATCCGGCTTCGACTACGGGCTGGCAAGCGCATGAGAACAAAAGCACCAGCATGCCACGAACACTAAGTCGAGAACCGCCGAGTCGCCCAACCCGGCCCCGCCGCTTTAAGTTACCGCACGACCGGCTGCTCGCCAACCCGGCCCGCCGGATGGCCGCCAGCTGGCCCAGTGGGTGTTTCCCTTGCACTCAGCATTTTGAAAGACTAAGTATTGAACGCTCCTTTCAAAAGCCGAACCCCTTGTCATGGACCAAAGCCTTGGCCGTCAGACTCGCGGGGGGGAGGCACAAAGAGGGAGATTTACAAGAAAATGGCCCTAAAAACGAAAAGCGAAAGAGCAGGCATCCATGAAGTTTCTGCATATCGTCGGATCGCTCGACCCGGCTGCACCACTTTAAGTTACCACATGACCGGCTGCTCGCCAACCCGGCCCGCCGGATTGCCACCAGCCGGCCCAGTGGGTGTTTCGCTCATGCCCAACGTTTCAAAAGCCCAAGTACTATGTGTCCCTCTCAAAGGCCGAACCCCTTGTCACGGACCAAAGCCCTAGCCGTCAGACTCACGGGGGTGAAACCCAAAGGGAGGCAGTCGCAAGAAAACAGCTCCAAAAACAAGAAGCAAAGGCGCAAACATTCACACATCTCATACATCATAAATTTAAATAGGCCCAAGGCCATAATTCATTACACCCAATCAACCCCCAGTGGGTGGGTGGGCCTGCTACCTAACAGAAATTCTCTACAAGTTAAAAGAAATCAGGCCTCGCCTCCGCCAGAGCACGCAGCCGCCGGGTCCGCAGAGGTGCCAGTATCCTCCTCCTCGGCGTTCGTGTCGCCGTAGACGTCCGTCTCCTCGGAGCTGCCCTCCAGGTCGTCCAGAAGAAGGCCGTAGTCCTCAGCGGGAACAACTCCGCCATCCTCCGCCCACTCCGGCGGGAACTCGTCATGGAAGGCGAACCCGGTGATGTAGCTGGCCCGAGCGGCGATCCGTCCAGCCTCCGCCTATAGCTGGCTCTCCGAGCCGGCTCGCTGGCCCATGAACGCATCCAGCGCCAAGTCCGGATGCCATGACACCGCGAACCAAAGCGCCATCTCGGTGCCGGCGCGAGCAGCGGAAATCCGCCACTCGTGAAGATGGTTCGAGCCCGCCTCCAACCACCGCGCCAGCCTCGTGAAGCTGCCTGGCGCAACGGAACCCGGCCAGAGGGCCGCCGTCATCGCCGCGCTGGCCTGAGAAAGCCGCCCCATCTGGTCGCTCAGGACCCGCAGGAGGGCCTGGGTGGTGGTCACGATCTCCGGGAAGGTCCAGGCCACATTCGGGTCAGTCCCGGAACCCACGATTCCCTGCGGGTCTCACTGAAAGCGGACGGCCTCCTCCGCCAGCGGGAGCGTCTCCGGGAAGGTCCTTGTCAAGAAGAAAAGCAAGTCAGAAGAAAACTACTAAGGAAGAGAGGCCGGAGTCCCAACCCGGCAACAACAACAAAACCAAAGAAAAGCACTAACTGGAGAAGGACTCTTCCAGGTGATGCGCTTCGAGCAACGTACCACGCCGCTCTCAGGCGATGGTGCGGTCACGCTCCTCCTGCGCCTTCTCCAGGTCGGTGACCTTGGGAAGGGCCGCCTTCACAGCCTCCTCATGGAGCCGGGTCTCCTCCGTTGTGGCCACCAGCGCCTTCAGGCGCTCCACCTAGGCCTAGAGATGCCCCTTGTCATCTGCCAGCTTATCGTCTCACACCCAGTGGGTGCGTTCGCACGGCCCCACTCAGCCGGCGGACTCCACGTCCGCGTTCGATAGGGCTCCACGCCCTCCAGCCGGCAGACTACGTGTCCGCTCCCGGCACCCTCAACGTTGTCGTCGGCTTCTACATTGACACCCACTAAAACCCTCCGCGCAACTTTTCCAAGTTGCCCAGAGGCTCGGAGGCTACTGACGGGGGGATGACCCCCGGGTATGCCCAAGACAGTGAAACAACGCTTCAAAACATTGCCAGGGGAGTGCCCCCTGGCTGGCTGGAATCTGGTCGGGTTGACTTTGGTCGGGTTGACCCTGGTCGGGTTTACTTTGGCCGGCTTGACCCTAGCCGAGTTGACCTGTCCGGATTGACCTGTCCGGGTCGACCCTGTCCGGGTTGGCCTGTCTAGGTTGACCCTTTCCGGGTTGAGCTGTTCTGGTTGACCCTGGCCGGGTTGGGCTGGCCAGGTTGACCATGTCCGGATTCTCCCTGGCCGGGTTCTGCCTGTCCGAGTTGAGCTGTCGGGGTTGAGCCCCGTCCGGGATGAGCCTATCCGGCTGGAATCTAGCAAAGTCAACTAAGATGTCCCGTCGGACCTGCGCAGACATGACGACCATACTCTACAGTGGAGCATTATTCCTGCATCATGTGACACTTCACTGTGCTCCAATAGTGGTGCCCTGTAGCCCACATCATCACATGACATCTCAATAGTGTAGATGGTGTGTGGGCCACCCCTTATCCCTAGGCACTAGTATATAAAGTGACCAGGGGAGGCCTCACACACCCAGCCTCATTTGGCCACACTCACACATCCATCCATACCACACTCATACGGGCTCACACACACACACATGAAGCTAGTAGCTCACGGCTCTCTTCTCAGATACAGCTCCAGTAGCAACTCTGTACTGCTACGTATACACTGCATATATCATCAGACATGCAGGAGTAGGGGTATTATCTCTCCGGAGGGCCCCGAACCTGGGCAAATCACCGCGTGCTGTTTTCCCAATCCCATCCCTTGATCTCCAGAGCAGTCTTGCCCCCACCTCAAGCCACCCCGTGGCATCTGTCGTCTCACGAACCCGCCCGCGAGATAACCACGACAGTTGGCACCTACCGTGGGGCAAGCTACCGCGGAACCGCGGTCTGGGCAGGACCATCTTCATCATCGTCACCGCTGCGTCGCCGCCGTCCCTCCTGTTGCGCTTGTGGGCTTGACATCGACACGCCCCTAGCGCGGGCGCGCGGGATGGCGCGGCCGCGCCATCGTCCTAGCCATCCTCGTCATCTCTGCCGCGACGTCGCCGTCGTTTCTCCAGTCGCACTCGGGGGCTGTACGTCGGGTCATCTCTGGGGCGGCTGCGCGGGACGGCGCGCCCGCGCTGTCGGCCTCGTCGTCGTCAGTCTCTCTCTCTCTCTCTAAACTCCATGGCTCAGTCTGCTTCGTGTTCTTGTTGTGCCGTTTGCCAAGCCCAAAGCACCAAACCATAGCCATGCACATATCCCAGATACATGATGAATATCGCTTGCACCCATGCCATATATCCTCGTACACAACCCATACAATGCCCATACACAGCCTATGCACTAGCCAGATACAACCCAATTCATTCACACAGTCGATCACACACGCCTAGCAAGTGACACCCGAGGAGAGGGAGCAACCTAAGCCTTGGTCGGACCTCCTTCTTCCTCCCTACAGCTTTAAGAGCATCTTTGTACTGTTACATATAAGCCACACTCGGCAGGACTAGGGGTGTTATCTCTCCGGAGAGCCCCGAACCTGGGTATGTCTTGCGTCCCACGCTCGCTCGTGCCGACCTCGCCTCTGGAGCCCACCAGTGCCCTCGAGCCTCCTCCTATCTTTAGCCATCCCTTGGCATCTGTCGTGCTCCCACCATGACAAAGGGCAAGAGGTACTGACAAGAGCAATGCAGAGCCCAGTATTGTTGTGAGATCCTATGATCCTTTGAGCAAGGAGATTCATTTGAGATTAGTTTTCATACAAGAGAGAAGGTAAGGCCCATGCAGAAATTTAGGAGTTCAAATTTTGAATTGATATTATAGACAGTACCTGACGCTGGGCTCTCAGCAGTTCTAATAGGGGTTTGGCTAGTGGAGTAGGGGTAAAGTGTGGTACAGTTGGGCCTATGTTTTCTGTGGCTGCTGATCTATCTGATTTAACAGGTATCACTACCCTTTCCAAATACCTAGTTTGTACTCCTTGAGGATCTGCACTCACCCTCTTCCTTTTGGACATCTATTACGAAAGAACAACATTTGACTGGAAAAACATAGTATGATGACACATGGAATAGGTACAGAAAATGGATAGGTATGGCATATACTCATATATGATGCTTAAACTAAGCAGATGGTGTAACAATGTAGAAGTAATGTAAGAGGTCAGATGCAAAATATGTGCAACCAATACAACCTTGCCAAGTTAGAGCAAGCACCTTGATGGGTGAATAAGATAGGACATGCTCCACCATGCCAAGTTTGTTAGCCAGTGGATTGTTCCGCAATATTCCTCTCGTGCGCCCATTCTCATATTCATTTTGATAATGTTCAATACCTGACATGCATGAAAACATAAAAACAAGTGAGATTATATTTGTAATGCAGAAGTGATTCTAATCCAATACTGCCTCCATGTAAACCCCTTTGTGCTATCTCTGCAATTCTTATGAGAGATGCCATGCATGTTGTAATTTGGTGTCTGCATTAATATAATGTGGCCTACTACTCAAAATGTGAGAGCTCCAGAAGTGATGATACTTAATAAATGACAGCTTTAACATATAGTAAAGAAGAACAAGTCGACCTGACCTGACAGATTCAAAATATACTAAGGGAGAACAACTCGACCTGACCAGTCGACCGCAAATGTATCTGCTACTCTTCCCAACAAGGAACATACTTATTAAAGAAGAGCAGAGGGTCATATTAAAGAGGAGAAGAAGAGCAAGCAAATTGAATATATTACAAGTCTTTCTATACAATGTCGATTGCCCACCCATGATGAACCACATCGCACAGAGAAATACTATTCCTTCTGGTCTCTCCATATGTGGCTCACATGCATTTCAAAACTAAAGTAGGAACATTTCGCTGACCAATTAAACATCTCTAAGTTTTACTAATATCAGCATAATATCATATTTGAATTTGTACAACTAAGCTTGTTTAGCTCGATGGGTGGAGCAGTGCTATTACGACACGAACCACGTAGGATGATCGTGGTCATCATAAAATGGGAAAACCATAAGCATGATGAGTATAGTGTTGACCGTGGCAGTAGGATGGCAGATCTAAAGCTGCAAACCGCGCAAATGATATTTAGCAACCGATGTTTGCTTTGAAATAACAACTAAGATTTGGTATGTACAAGAAAGTACAGTCAACAAGTGACAAAGAAATGCAATTCTGCTGTCTCTCTATATGTCGTGACATGCATTTGGAAACTCAAGTGGGACCTTTAGCTAACCAATTAAATGTGTCTGTTAACTAATATCAGTATCATATCACAATCATATTGGAACAACTAGGCTTTGGAATTTTGAGTGTTGTGTTGTTTAGCTTGAAGGGTGGAGTAATGCTAGTATGATAGAAAGCACCTATGCAGATAATAGTAGAGTAGATAAAAGGGGAAAACCCTAAGCATCAAGAGTAAAATCAAGAAAGTGGAACTAGCTGGACTAGTGGGTGGTGCACATGCTTTTCGAAAAAAATATAGGAACATTAGGTGACCAATTAAAAGTTCTCTATTTTAGTAATATGAGCATCATATCAAATTTGTATTTCAACACCTAGCTTTGGAATTATGAGTGGCGTGTTGTTTCGCTTGATGGGTTGAGATCCTGAGGAGTAGTGCTAGCATGACACGAAGCACCTACGGTGATGGTAGTGAATATAAAGGGGGAACCCATAATCTTTACGAGTATAGTGACCGTGACATGGCGGATCTGAAGGTGCAAACCAGACAAAGCTACTTCGCAACCAATGTTTGCTTTCAACTAGCCACTACGATTTGGTACGGAGAAGAAAAGTAAAGTAAACAATTTGTGATCTATTTTCCGGGTGAGATCAATAACTTAAGCACATATGGTAGAGTACCACCTCTCTTGCGACGCCGTGTAGGCCTCTGCTGATACGTTGAGGGTGTTGCGGGTGTGATGGATGTCGGCGGCGGGGAAGAAGACTTTAGACGGCAGACGGCCGAGTCGGGTGATAAATCATGTTGCCGTGGACGAGGCGGTCGTAGGAGCTGCAACGGCAAGGTGGACGACGGCGCCGATGAAGCGAGAGGATGCGATGAAAGGATCCTGGTCCGGCGCCATGGATGAGAGACGTCCATCTCTTTCAGTGGACGACGGGGTAGGGGTAGCGGCTCCGGCAAGGTGGAGGATGGGGTGGCGGACGGAGGAGGCTGGCCACAGTGGGGAGTTTGTTGTGGTGCCGACGGTGTATGAATGGGGAAATGGAGAGGGAGGGGGATCTCAAACTTTGGGACGTGCTTGTCTAAAATGTGGGAAAGTTAATTACGAACTTATCCCCTGTTTAAAATTTCGGATATCACGTCGGTTGGGGATAGGACGGTAATCTCACATCTCCCAAATATTTGTCGGTAGCGATTTTGGGCGAGGAGAGGGTGTTTTGCCACCCATGGTTGGCGCCCGCGGTGTATGAACGGGGCTAATAGGTAGGGCGGTTGTGTCACGTATGAGGGAAGTTACACATCTTCCCCTATTTAAAATATTTGCCTACGTTGATTTCGGATGACGAGAGTTTGTTTTGCCGCCCACCTGTATGAATGGGGAAATGGAGGGAGAGACACATGTCTTCCGGATGAGCTTGAATCAAATGTTATTTGCCGCCCACGTTTGGCACCCATCATGTCTGAATGGGCTCAAAGGCGGCCGTGTCACATCTGATTGAAGTTACTAGTCTACCCCTATTGACAGCAGTGTAAATCCGGTCGATAAGGATGTCAAGTGTCAGGGGTAAACAATAATTTCTATCTCACCAACACTTGCTTCGGGCAGCCCACAAATGATAGTCGGTGTTTAGGCGCTTCGTTCAAAACTTGGGAGGATTAGCATTCACGTTTGCCCTAGGCCCCTGTCAACTAAATTCAAATCCAATTTGTATTCAATTAAGAATATCCATAGATAATTCTACGTTTTTATATTTATTTATTCAAAACCATGACAAAGATTTATTCCACCTTTATATATAATTATGATTTAGAAATGTCGTGATCTTCGAATTTAGTAGGTCGTATACACTTTAAGTCAAATAGTTATTTCATCCAATACAATATGCTCACACGAAAAACAGTTCACCTTATGTCAATCATACAGGTACTGAGGATTACCTCGCCTAAAAAATTTGGATCATTACAACACATGGACAACATAGGGGGTCTTACAACATAATCCATTCAGAGACATGACACAACATGCAAGTACAATAATTTAATGACAATTTCAATTGGTATCTAAAGAAGAACTGGAATTACCCTGGGCTTTAGATAGTAGAAACAGCAGGACCTCCTCCGTCTTCAAATGCAACATTCTTACTTCCTCCAATCCTTGGGTTTCTTGCATAACGGGTGTAGCTAATTGCATAATTTTCAGCCTCAAGATCAAGATTACCTCATTCATGGCAGCCACACCATCTCTTTCTGCCTCTAGTAGAGCCTCAAGAACTATAATATCTATGATCAGATTGCTCTCCGGCGGTGTTGCCTCTGAACTGCTACCATCTGGTAACATGGATGGCCCACTGCTTCCACAAATAGATTCTGGGGTTGTACATTGTGTCCTAGTGTGAACGGCATCCTGAAAGGTTTCCGCTGGACATAAGTAAGAGATAGTTATCACATGATCCAGGAAGTAAGCTTACATGGTAAACGACATTTGAATTATTGCCAAGCATGGCAAGCTATATTTAAATGGTTCGAAGCAGCATCAGCCAAAAAGAAATTAAAATGGTGACATGAAACTAGGGATGTAAGTGGAAAATAAAAGACATTCGCCAGTCCCATCAAGTTTGTCTTTGCTAGCTCCCTAGTTCATTTTCCTCAAAAAAACAAAAAACTCTTTTGAACTATCATACCACTAGTGGACTTTAATCGGGATTAAACGGGGCCCAGTTGACATCCCTAGTTGAAAGGAAGTGTACCACCGCTATATTTAAGTTGCCACGGCATCTATGTTGGAAATATGCCCTAGAGGCAATAATAAAAGAATTATTATTATATTTCCTTGTTCATGATAATTGTCTTTATTCATGCTATAATTGTGTTATCCGGAAATCGTAATACATGTGTGAATACTTAGACACCAACATGTCCCTAGTGAGCCTCTAGTTGACTAGCTCGTTGATCAACAGATAGTCATGGTTTCCTAACTATGGACATTGGATGTCATTGATAATGAGATCACATCATTAGGAGAATGATGTGATGGACAAGACCCAATCCTAAACATAGCTCAAGATCGTATAGTTCGTTTGCTAGAGTTTTCCAATGTCAAGTATCTTTTCCTTAGACCATGAGATCGTGTAACTCTCGGATACCGTAGGAGTGCTTTGGGTATACCAAACGTCACAACGTAACTGGGTGACTATAAAGGTACACTACGGGTATCTCCGAAAGTGTCTGTTGGGTTGACACGGATCAAGACTGGGATTTGTCACTCCGTATGATGGAGAGGTGTCACTGGGCCCACTCGGTAATGCATCATCATTATGAGCTCAAAGTGACCAAGTGTCTGGTCACATGATCATGCATTACGGTACGAGTAAAGTGACTTGCCGGTAACGAGATTGAACGAGGTATTGGGATACCGACGATCGAATCTCGGGCAAGTAACATACCGATTGACGAAGGGAATTGTATACGGGGTTGCTTGAATCCTCGACATCATGGTTCATCCAATGAGATCATCGAGGAGCATGTGGGAGCCAACATGGGTATCCAGATCCCGTTGTTGGTTATTGACCGGAGAACGATCTCGGTCATGTCTACATGTCTCCCGAACCCGTAGGGTCTACACACTTAAGGTTCAGTGACGCTAGGGTTGTAGGGATATGTATATGCACTAACCCGAATGTTGTTCGGAGTCCCGAATGAGATCCCGGACGTCACGAGGAGTTCTGGAATGGTCCGGAGGTAAAGAATTATATATAGGAAGTGCTATTTCGGCTGTCGGGACAAGTTTCGGGGTCACCGGTATTGTACCGGGACCACCGGAAGGGTCCCGGGGGTCCACCGGGTGGGGCCACCTTCCCCGGGGGGCACATGGGCTTTAGGGGTGTGCGCCTTGGCCTATATGGGCCAAGGGCACCAGCCCCAAGAGGCCCATGCGCCAAGAGATCAAGAAAGGAAGAGCCCTAAAAGGGGAAGGCACCTCCTAGGTGCCTTGGGGAGGAGGGATTCCTCCCTTGGCCGCCGCCCCCCTAGGAGATTGCATCTCCTAGGGCCGGCGCCCCCCCCCCCCCCTAGGCTCCCTATATATAGTGGGGGAAGGAGGGCCTCTCAACCCACGCCTTTGGTGCCTCCCTCTCCCTCTCCAACACCTCCTCCTCATCCGTAGAGCTTGGCGAAGCCCTGACGGAGTACTGCAGCTCCACCACCACCACGCCGTCGTGCTGCTGCTGGAGCCATCTTCCTCAACCTCTCCTTCCCCTTGCTGGATCAAGAAGGAGGAGACGTCACGCTGACCGTACGTGTGTTGAACACGGAGGTGCCGTCCGTTCGGCGCTAGGATCTCCGGTGATTTGGATCATGTCGAGTACGCCTTCCTCATCCCCGTTCTTTGAATGCTTCCGCGCGTGATCTACAAAGGTATGTAGATGCAATCCGATCACTCGTTGCTAGATGAACTCCTAGATGGATCTTGGTGAAACCGTAGGAAAAATTTTTGTTTTCTGCAACGTTCCCCAACAGTGGCATCATGAGCTAGGTCTATGCGTAGTTCTCTTTGCACGAGCAGAACACAATTTGTTGTGGGCGTAGATGTTGTCAACTTTCTTGCCGCTACTAGTCTTATCTTGCTTCAACGGTATTGTGGGATGAAGCGTCCCGGACCAACCTTACACGTACGCTTACGTGAGACCGGTTCCACCGACTAACATGCACAAGTTGCATAAGGTGGCTGGCGGGTGTCTGTCTCTCCCACTTTAGTTGGAGCGGATTCGATGAAAAGGGTCCTTATGAATGGTAAATAGAAGTTGACAAATCATGTTGTGGCTTTCACGTAGGTAAGAAAACGTTCTTGCTAGAACCCTATTTCAGCCACGTAAAACTTGCAACAACAATTAGAGGATGTCTAACTTGTTTTTGCAGCAAGTGCTTTGTGATATGATATGGCCGAAGTTGTGATGAATGATGAATGATATATATGTGATGTATGAGATGTTCATGCTATTGTAATAGGAATCACGACTTGCATGTCGATGAGTATGACAACCGGCAGGAGCCATAGGAGTTGTCTTTATTTTTTGTATGACCTGCGTGTCATTGAGAAACGCCATGTAAATTACTTTACTTTATTGCTAAACGCGTTAGCCTTAGTAGTAGAAGTAATAGTTGGCGAGCAACTTCATGGAGACACGATGATGGAGATCATGATGATGGAGATCATGGTGTCATGCCGGTGACAAGATGATCATGGAGCCCCAAGATGGAGATCAAAGGAGCTATGTGATATTGGCCATATCATGTCACTTTTATTATTTGATTGCATGTGATGTTTATCATGTTTTGTACATCTTGTTTGCTTAGAACGACGGTAGTAAATAAGATGATCCCTCATAATAATTTCAAGAAAGTGTTCCCCCTAACTGTGCACCGTTGCGACAGTTCGTTGTTTCGAAGCACCATGTGATGATCGGGTGTGATAGATTCCAACGTTCACATACAACGGGTGTAAGACAGATTTACACATGCAAACACTTAGGTTGACTTGACGAGCCTAGCATGTATAGACATGGCCTCGGAACACAGAAGACCGAAAGGTCGAGCATGAGTCATATAGAAGATACGATCAACATGAAGATGTTCACCGATGTTGACTAGTCCGTCTCACGTGATGATCGGACACGGCCTAGTTAACTCGGATCATGTTATACTTAGATTACAGGAGGGATGTCTATCTAAGTGGGAGTTCATTGAATAATTTGATTAGATGAACTTAATTATCATGAACTTAGTCTAAAATCTTTACAAATAGGTCTTGTAGATCAAATGGCCAACGTAGTCCTCAACTTCAACGCGTTCCTAGAGAAAACCAAGCTGAAAGACGATGGCAGCAACTACACGGACTGGGTCCGGAACCTGAGGATCATCCTCATAGCTGCCAAGAAAGATTATGTCCTACAAGTACCGCTAGGTGATGCACCTGTTCTCCCTGCAGAACAAGACGTTATGAACACTTGGCAGGCACGTACCGATGACTACTCCCTCGTTCAGTGCGGCATGCTTTACAGCTTAGAGCCGGGACTCCAAAAACGTTTTGAGAGACATGGAGCATATGAGATGTTCGAAGAGCTGAAAATGGTTTTCCAAGCTCATGCCCGGGTCGAGAGATATCAAGTCTCCGACAAGTTCTTCAGCTGTAAGATGGAGGAAAACAGTTCTGTCAGTGAGCACATACTCACTATGTCTGGGTTGCATAACCGCTTGACTCAGCTGGGAGTTAATCTCCCGGATGACGCGGTCATTGACAGAATCCTTCAGTCGCTTCCACCGAGCTACAAGAGCTTTGTGATGAACTTCAATATGCAGGGGATGGAAAAGACCATTCCTGAAGTATTTGCAATGCTGAAATCAGCAGAGGTAGAAGTCAAAAAGGAACATCAAGTGTTGATGGTGAATAAAACCACTAAGTTCAAGAAAGGCAAGGGTAAGAAAACCTTCAAGAAGGACGGCAAGGGAGTTGCCGCACCCGGCAAGCAAGCTGCCGGGAAGAAGCCAAAGAATGGACCCAAGCCCGAGACTGAGTGCTTTTATTGCAAGGAAAGTGGTCACTGGAAGCGGAACTGCCCCAAATACTTAGCGGACAAGAAGGCCGGCAAAACGAAAGTTATATGTGATATACATGTAATTGATGTGTACCTTACCAGTACTCGTAGTAGCTCCTGGGTATTTGATACCGGTGCAGTTGCTCACATTTGTAACTCAAAGCAGGAGCTGCGGAATAAGCGGAGACTGGCGAAGGACGAGGTGACGATGCGCGTCGGGAATGGTTCCAAGGTCGATGTGATCGCCGTCGGCACGCTACCTCTACATTTACCTACGGGATTAGTTTTGAACCTCAATAATTGTTATTTAGTGCCAAGTTTGAGCATGAACATTGTATCAGGATCTCGTTTAATACGAGATGGCTACTCATTTAAATCCAAGAATAATGGTTGTTCTATTTATATGGGAGATATGTTTTATGGTCATGCTCCGATGGTGAATGGTTTATTCTTAATGAATCTCGAGCGTAATGCTACACATGTTCATAGTGTGAGTACCAAAAGATGTAAGATTGATAATGATAGTCCCACATACTTGTGGCACTGCCGCCTTGGTCACTTAGGTGTCAAACGCATGAAGAAGCTCCATGCTGATGGACTTTTAGAGTCTCTTGATTACGAATCATTTGACACGTGCGAACCATGCCTCATGGGTAAAATGACCAAGACTCCGTTCTCAGGAACAATGGAGCGAGCAACCAACTTATTGGAAATCATACATACTGATGTGTGCGGTCCAATGAGCGTTGAGGCTCGCGGTGGCTATCGTTATATTCTCACCCTCACTGATGACTTGAGTAGATATGGGTATGTCTACTTAATGAAACACAAGTCTGAGACCTTTGAAAAGTTCAAGGAATTTCAGAGTGAGGTTGAGAATCAACGTCACAGGAAAATCAAGTTCCTGCGATCAGATCGTGGAGGAGAATACTTGAGTCACGAGTTTGGCACACACTTAAGAAAATGTGGAATAGTTTCACAACTCACGCCGCCTGGAACACCTCAGCGTAATGGTGTGTCCGAATGTCGTAATCGCACTCTATTGGATATGGTGCGATCTATGATGTCTCTTACCGATTTACCGCTATCTTTTTGGGGCTATGCTTTAGAGACTGCCGCATTCACTTTAAATAGGGCTCCGTCGAAATCCGTTGAGACGACACCATACGAATTATGGTTTGGGAAGAAACCTAAGCTGTCGTTTCTAAAAGTTTGGGGATGCGATGCTTATGTCAAGAAACTTCAAACTGAAAAGCTCGAACCCAAGTCGGAAAAATGAATCTTCATAGGATACCCTAAAGAAACTATTGGGTATACCTTCTACCTCAGATCCGAAGGCAAGATCTTTGTTGCCAAGAATGGATCCTTTCTAGAGAAGGAGTTTCTCTCAAAAGAAGTAAGTGGGAGGAAAGTAGAACTTGATGAAGTATTACCTCTTGAACTGGAAAATGGCGCAACTCAAGAAAATGTTCCTGAGGTGCCTGCACCGACTAGAGAGGAAGTTAATGATGATGATCAGGATACTTCTGATCAAGCTCCTACTGAAATTCGTAGGTCCACAAGGACACGTTCCGCACCAGAGTGGTACGGCAACCCTGTCTTGGAAATCATGTTGTTAGACAACGGTGAACCTTCAAACTATGAAGAAGCGATGGCGGGCCTGGATTCCGACAAATGGCTAGAAGCCATGAAATCCGAGATAGGATCCATGTATGAAAACGAAGTATGGACTTTGACTGACTTGCCCGTTGAGCGGCGAGCCATAGAAAATAAATTGATCTTTAAGAAGAAGACAGACGCGGATGGTAATGTGACCATCTATAAAGCTCGGCTTGTCGCTAAGGGTTATCGACAAGCTCAAGGGGTTGACTACGATGAGACTTTCTCACCGGTAGCGAAGCTAAAGTCCGTCCAAATCATGTTAGCAATTGCCGCATTCTATGATTATGAGATATGGCAAATGGACGTCAAAACGGCATTCCTTAATGGTTTCCTTAAGGAAGAATTGTATATGATGCAGCCGGAAGGTTTTGTCGATCCTAAATATGCTGACAAGGTGTGCAAGCTCCAACGCTCGATTTATGGGCTGGTGCAAGCATCTCGGAGTTGGAACATTCACTTTGATGAGATGATCAAAGCGTTTGGGTTTATGCAGACTTATGGAGAAGCCTGCGTTTACAAGAAAGTGAGTGGGAGCTCTGTAGCATTTCTCATATTATATGTAGATGACATACTTTTGATGGGAAATGATATAGAGCTTTTGGACAGCATTAAGGCCTACTTGAATAAGAGTTTTTCAATGAAGGACCTTGGAGAAGCTGCTTATATATTAGGCATCAAGATCTACAGAGATAGATCAAGACGCCTCATAGGTCTTTCACAAAGCACATACCTTGATAAGATATTGAAGAAGTTCAATATGGATCAGTCTAAGAAGGGGTTCTTGCCTGTGTTGCAAGGTGTGAAATTGAGCTCAGCTCAATGTCCGACCACGGCAGAAGATATAGAAGAGATGAGTGTCATCCCCTATGCCTCAGCCATAGGTTCTATTATGTATGCCATGCTGTGTACCAGACCTGATGTAAACCTTGCCGTAAGTTTGGTAGGAAGGTACCAAAGTAATCCCGGCAAGGAACACTAGACAGCGGTCAAGAATATCCTGAAGTACCTGAAAAGGACTAAGGAAATGTTTCTCGTTTATGGAGGTGACGAAGAGCTCGTCGTAAAAGGTTACGTCGACGCTAGCTTCGACACAGATCTGGATGACTCTGAGTCACAAACCGGATACGTGTATATTTTGAATGGTGGGGCAGTAAGCTGGTGCAGTTGCAAGAAGAGTGTCGTGGCGGGATCTACATGTGAAGCGGAGTACATGGCAGCCTCGGAGGCAGCGCATGAAGCAATTTGGGTGAAGGAGTTCATCACCTACCTAGGAGTCATACCCAATGCGTCGGGGCCGATCAAGCTCTTCTGTGACAACACTGGAGCTATTGCACTTGCCAAGGAGCCCAGGTTTCACAAGAAGACAAGGCACATCAATCGTCGCTTCAACTCCATTCGTGAAAATGTTCAAGATGGAGACATACATATTTGTAAAGTACATACGGACCTGAATGTAGCAGATCCGTTGACTAAACCTCTCCCTAGAGCAAAACATGATCAACACCAGAATTCCATGGGTGTTCGATTCATCACAATGTAACTAGATTATTGACTCTAGTGCAAGTGGGAGACTGTTGGAAATATGCCCTAGAGGCAATAATAAAAGAATTATTATTATATTTCCTTGTTCATCATAATTGTCTTTATTCATGCTATAATTGTGTTATCCGGAAATCGTAATACATGTGTGAATACTTAGACACCAACATGTCCCTAGTAAGCCTCTAGTTGACTAGCTCGTTGATCAACAGATAGTCATGGTTTCCTGACTATAGACATTGGATGTCATTGATAACGAGATCACATCATTAGGAGAATGATGTGATGGACAAGACCCAATCCTAAACATAGCACAAGATCGTATAGTTCGTTTGCTAGAGTTTTCCAATGTCAAGTATCTTTTCCTTAGACCATGAGATCGTGTAACTCCCGGATACCGTAGGAGTGCTTTGGGTATACCAAACGTCACAACGTAACTGGGTGACTATAAAGGTACACTACGGGTATCTCCGAAAGTGTTTGTTGGGTTGACACGGATCAAGACTGGGATTTGTCACTCCGTATGACGGAGAGGTGTCACTAGGCCCACTCGGTAATGCATCATCATTATGAGCTCAAAGTGACCAAGTGTCTGGTCACGGGATCATGCATTACGGTACGAGTAAAGTTACTTGCCGGTAACGAGATAGAATGAGGTATTGGGATACCGACGATCAAATCTCGGGCAAGTAACATACCGATTGACGAAGGGAATTGTATACGGGGTTGCTTGAATCCTCGACATCGTGGTTCATCCGATGAGATCATCGAGGAGCATGTGGGAGCCAACATGGGTATCCAGATCCCGCTGTTGGTTATTGACCAGAGAACGATCTCGGTCATGTCTACATGTCTCCCGAACCCATAGGGTCTACACACTTAAGGTTCGGTGACGCTAGGGTTGTAGGGATATGTATATGCAGTAACCCGAATGTTGTTCGGAGTCCTGGATGAGATCCCGGACGTCACGAGGAGTTTCGGAATGGTCCGTAGGTAAAGAATTATATATAGGAAGTGCTATTTCGGCCGTCGGGACAAGTTTCGGGGTCACCGGTATTGTACCGGGACCACCGGAAGGGTCCCGGGGGTCCACCGGGTGGGGCCACCTGCCCCGGGGGCCACATGGGCTTTAGGGGTGTGCGCCTTGGCCTATATGGGCCAAGGGCACCAGCCCCAAGAGGCCCATGCACCAGGAGATCAAGAAAGGAAGAGTCCTAAAAGGGGAAGGCACCTCCTAGGTGCCTTGGGGAGGAGGGATTCCTCCCTTGGCCGCCGCCCCCCTAGGAGATTGCATCTCCTAGGGCTGGCGCCCCCCCCTAGGCTCCCTATATATAGTGGGGGAAGGAGGGCCTCTCAACCCACGCCTTTGGTGCCTCCCTCTCCCTCTCGAACACCTCCTCCTCATCCATAGAGCTTGGCGAAGCCCTGACGGAGTACTGCAGCTCCACCACCACCACGCCGTCGTGCTGCTGCTGGAGCCATATTCCTCAACCTCTCCTTCCCCTTGCTGGATCAAGAAGGAGGAGACGTCACGCTGACCGTACGTGTGTTGAACACGGAGGTGCCGTCCGTTCGGCGCTAGGATCTCCGGTGATTTGGATCACGTTGAGTACGCCTTCCTCATCCCCGTTCTTTGAACGCTTCCGCGCATGATCTACAAAGGTATGTAGATGCAATCCGATCACTCGTTGCTAGATGAACTTCTAGGTGGATCTTGGTGAAACCGTAGGAAAATTTTTTGTTTTCTGCAACGTTCCCCAACAATCTAAGCAGTTGAAATGATCTGAGAAAGCACTTAACAGCGTGGCCTCATATAAACTATGAAGACAGTCTTGTGATGAAGTTCATAGGAAAAGTTAAGGACTCAAATGAACTAGTCATGCATTTCTTTACAATAGTACAGCAGGCACTGCTGACATATTGGCCAACTCAGGTATAACCTAACAAGTAACAAACAAGCATTCGAATCAAGCAATACAGCAAAGCAGACAACTGACCTATTTGTAATTCTGTAGGATTATAGGTTGAGGGCATAAGCCAAGAGAGTAGCCCACACGCATTACATTTCACATGTACTAAAACACATTGGCTTACCATCTGTTGCAGTGAAGCCTCGCTGCTGTTGCAATGTTCTTTGAAGATATCATCGACATCCCCTGGTTGCAAATCTAGTTGTTGTAGTTTATTTTGCACCCTCTATTTAGGTAAAATTAATTTTAATCGCATGCACTGGTTCGAATTGATCATCAATGGTTCATCTAAACTAATGAAAGAAGGGTGTGTGCTTACACGACAATATATGTGCTTCACTCTATTTTTATGCTTGTTTGAGGTGCCAGCCCCAAAAGAACAAATATTTTGCTTGATGGGGTTGGCAGCTCCATAATTAATAGAAGCATCAAATTAGTCATGCAACTTGGGAAGATCAAGAACACACAAAAAAGTAATGAACAAAGGCTCGGAGTAGTGATGTAATAGCTAGCATCAGAAAATGTAGGGTAAAACGAAAAAAATGCAGCGGAATCACATGCTAGTTTGCTGATGTGTAATTAAGCATAGAGAACATGAAGCAGTCTGATGGAGCCAACATGTGGCATCAGAACAACACCATTATCATAAATATAGCATGCAGGAAGTAAAATAGTAGGAAGTGATATCTAGGAAGTACAGTAATACTTAGGACAAAACTAAAGCGTTGTAACCATATGTGCACTGGTTTGTAATTTACCACATGTAACATGTTCACTGCTAGAAGTATGGCCCTACAGGTGCAAGCAGAATAACACGTCTCATGAAAAATTGAATGATGCCCTGAAGAAATTCAAAGGTGCGGTGCTTATGCTAAGAAAGTGAACATAGGCGCCGGCTATTGGATAATAGTACCTAATTCTCGGTGGCGTATGGGTATCGTTGTCATACTTGATAGCTAAGGATCATCGATGGTGCTCGTGTTGCGGTTGAGTTTGGGCCGGCTGTCGCCGTTGCAGAAGCGGCTCCGGTGCTTCGGTTGCGGCGCCTGTCGACATACAAGAAAGCTCATATGTGGTAAGTGAATAGTTGCACAATAAAGAAGAGAAACACCGAAGGAGTACAAATTGAAATAACCTAATGAGGCTGCGGTTTCAGTAAAGCAGGGCCGATGGAGTTGAATATGGAGTCCGTGGAGCGAGTCCGATGCAGTGATGAAGGCTTCGGCGAGTGCGGTGTACAGTGCTTTCGGTGAGGCGGATCTGTTGCGGCGGACGAGGGCTTCTATGAAGGGCTAGCATACGGCGGATGAGGGAGTCAGTGAAGGGCCTACACTGTGGTGGACGAGGGCGTCGGTTAAGTAGATCCGATGTGGTGGACCATGATGGCGGTCAAGGAGTTCTGGAGCGGTGGACAAGCCTGTCGCCGAAGCGGCTCTGGTGAAGTGGTGAGTTGGCAGTTGAGGGTTCCAAGGTGCGGAAGGTAGATCTGGTGGGGTGTGAGGTCCACCGCTGCGGCGGAGGACTAGATTCGACGGCTTGCCATGGTTGGGGGTCGGGGAGGGGAAGGGAAGGGGCTCCGGGGAAGAATGTTGGGGGCAAAGAGGGGAAAACAATGGAGTTACCACGGCAGCCTTTTTCACACATGTGGCAGGGGTAAAACAGGAATATCACAGGGCTAAACTTTCAGGCGCGAGATATTTCGATGTGAGCAGGAAGTTTGAAAGCTTTTGGCGCCTGAAATTATAAGTGTTCTGCTCTTGTACGGCCGACTATGATATCAGGGCAAAGCAGGGGCGGACCCAGAGAGGAAATGATCAGGTGTCCTAGCATATAATCACCCATAAATTCCATTTGAAGATGGGGTGTCACACACTAAACTTTGCAAGGAATTTACAAAGAAATAGTTCTGCACCCGGTGTCCTGTGCACCCGGGTAGTTAAACATGGGTACGCCCCTGTGGCCAAGAATTTTGCATGCAAAAAAAGTGCAGGTTTTAAAAATCAGTGTCTCCAACTCGAAACTTAGATTGTCCATTCAATTCAAATGGATCATTGAGCTAGTACAAGCAAATGCCATCATACGGTCCAATTCAAATGAAATTCCAAATGTGTTTATCCTAAATATGATGACAAAAGCAAAAATGTGTATGTGTATGAATAAAGTGGATGATTATAAAGTTTGGACATGCCCGTATGTGTATATCTCTACGTTTGATATATGAATTTGAAATCACGAAATCCCGGCTTAAAAATGTACCTATTTTTAAATGAATTACAAAAGCTAATGATGGAGTCGAATTCCAAAATTCCAATATTAGGTTTGTAATTATGGTACATCAAGGTATATCACGCATGTTCAAAAGTACCGTTATCTCATAGTCCAAACTGTGAAACAAATTGATCAAGCATGAATGAACACACTATTGGCCATATATATCTCAATTACGCTAAAGTCCCTCAAATATAGACACCTCACTCTTTATCTGAAGCCAACCCCCCGCCCACACACACAGAGACAAGTTGTTCTCCCCCCCCACACACGAACACACGAGCACATTAACACCCCTGTCGGTGTCAAAACCGGCGGATCTCGGGTAGGGGGTCCCGAACTGTGCGTCAAGGCCGGATGGTAACAGGAGACAAGGGACAAGATGTTTTCTACCCAGGTTCGGGCGCTCTCGATGGAGGTAATACCCTACTCCTGCTTGATTAATATTGATGACATGGGTAGTACAAGAGTAGATCTACCACGAGATCAAGGAGGCTAAACCCTAGAAGCTAGCCTATGGTATGATTGTTGTGTATGGAGTTGATTGCCTACGGACTACAACCCTCCGGTTTATATAGACACCGGATAGGGTTAGGGTTACATAAAGTCGGTTACAATGGTAGGAGATCTTGAATATCCGCATCGCCAAGATTGCCTTCCACGCCAAGGAAAGTCCCATCCGGACACGGGACGAAGTCTTCAATCTTGTATCTTCATAGTCCAGGAGTCCGGCTGAAGGTATAGTCCGGCTACCCGAACACCCCCTAATCCAGGACTCCCTCGGTAGCCCCTGAACCAGGCTTCAATGACGATGAGTCCAGCGCGCAAATTGTCTTCGGCATTGCAAGGCGGGTTCCTCCTCCAAGTCCTTCGTAGAAGATTGTAAACACCGAGAGTAGTGTCCGGCTCTGCAAAATAAGTTTCCACATATTGCCATAGAGAGAATAATATTGACACAAATCAAATCTGCCGACGTATTCCGCAGTGCGTCATCACACTACGGCCAAGTCCTTTACTCGAATCGTTTTTACTTTTCCACCTCAGCATGTTTTGCGAGGCGGTTTCCTTGGCACGTCTTGTCAAAGCAGAGATCGTGTACCCCCTTTACGGGATTCTCATCAATACGGACGTGGGTAACCCAACCGCGCCATTTATCACGGCGCTTGGGAGGCAAGCGAGTTTTACTAGGCTGGCGGGGACGCACAACCGCATCCGCCCATATAAGGGGATAAGGATCCACCCTTTTACCTACGCCTTCTTCCTCTTTTGCCTATCCATCTCCTGCGCACTCGAGCTCCAGCGCCCAAGCCCGCACTTCCCACCTCAACCTTCTCCAGGAATGTCTGGAGCGGGAGGCAAGTGAATGGTCTCCTCCGTCACGAAGGGCCATGTCAAAAAGCTAAGGAAGGCCGGATACTTGTCCAAAGACATCGCGCACCGGCTTCCCGAGGAGGGGCAGATTCTTCCCACCCCAAGGCCCCATGAGAGGGTAGTATTCCTTCCCCACTTCCTCCGTGGACTGGGTTTTCCACTCCACCCATTTGTCCGGGGGCTCATGTTTTACTATGGCCTGGATTTCCACGATGTGGCCCCGAACTTCGTCCTCAACATCTCGGCGTTTATCTTCGTGTGCGAGGCCTTCCTCCGCATCCGCCCCCATTTCGGCCTCTGCCTCAAGACCTTCAACGTCAAGCCCAAGGTGGTGCACGGCAGCCAGGCGGAATGCGGAGGCGCCATGGCGGGCAAGATGGCCAACGTCCTATGGCTCGAGGGTTCCTTCGTGGAGACCCTGAAGGGGTGGCAATCGTGGTGGTTTTACATCACCGAGCCGCGCGATCCGAAATGGATCACAACCCCCGAGTTCCGATCCGGACCCCCCACACGGCTTATGTCCTAGAAAGAGACGGGCCTGTTGTGGGGCGACGAAAAAGAGGTGACCGGACTGCAGACATGCATCTAGTCCCTGGTGAGCAAGCCAATCAAGCTCGTCAATGTAGTCCAGGTTGTGCTCGTCCGCCGGATCCTCCCGTGTCAACAACGGGGCTTTAATCTGTGGGAGTTCAACCCAGCGCAGCACCAAACCCTTAACAGGCTCTTCGACACGACGTATGAAGATGTCTGGAAGGTGCTAACCAAAGGCGCCGAAGCTCCCACATCCGCTTCCGAGGACCGCGGATACAGCTCACAGCGTCACGCTAGTGAGGTAAGCTATTTTCACCTTTTACAGGATGTTAAGTTTTTTCATAGTTTGACTCTATGCGGGATCTAAGCTCCCTTACCTTTGACAGGCTTGGCGGGCGAAGTCTGGATCGATTAACTGTCCGGCTCCCTTGCCTGAAGACCCAGCCCCCACTCTACTAGCGAAGCTGCTGGTTCCGGCACCTTATGTGGTGCCGGAGAAGAAGGCCAAGAAGAAGAAGGCCACGGGGACTCGAAAGAGTTCCCGGCATATGGTGGTGTCGGACTCGTCGTCCGATGAGTCCGAGACGCACTCCCCCCGTGAAGACGAGGAGGAAGAAGAAACCTCTCCCCCCCAGCGGGGGGAGGAGAGAAGAGGAAGGCCGCCCCAACGGGGGAGGCCGAGGGGTCTAGGAAAAGGAAGACCCCTCCGCCGGACTACGCCCCCAATGCCGAAGAGGGCAAAGAGGAGTGGCCAAACAGGGCCAAGCGTCCGGCGAAATCGTAAGTTCGGATATCAGAATAACTCATGATGTTCCTTTGTTGCACAGCTTTCCCTAATGTCGAACATAATTATGCAGCCCGCCCCGAGCTGAACTCAACGAGTCGTCGAGCGGCTCTCTGGATTCATCGGACGTGAACTCAGTTCCGCCCGTTGTCTCCCCCCGCACTGCGGGCGACGCCGAAGTGGCGTCGCAATGAGCTCCGGGGCAGGAGGAGGTGGTCCTGGAGGAGCCGCAGGGCGACCTCCCGGACCCCAGGAGTAAAGGGGACAAGACCCCCCAGGGCTCCAAGTCCGGCTTTGTGCCGGACGCCGCGCCGGAATCTTCAACAGTTACGGACCGCGGTAGGCGAACTCCTTCCAAGAGGAGCAAGCCTTCTGAGCTGGCGGCCTCCGTCCAACCGGAGGTGCCGGACAATCTGCTCGAGGTGCTTGACGGCGCCTCCATCGACGAGGAGCATCGTACTATTATGAGTATGGTGATCCAGAAGGTTCAGTCTGCCAAGAGCGGACTGAGTGAAGCTTGCGCTAGCCTCCTAACGGGCTTCGAGATAAGTAAAAATATGTAAAAATATAACCGCATAGACAGTAGCCCCTGATGCTCTGTTTGGCGTTCGGAAAGAACAGCCGAATAGAGGATCTAGTAAATTTTGCAGGAGTCTAACAATAAAGAGTCAATATGCGTGTGCAGGCTTCGCTGCTATCCACCGCCACACTGACTGCAGAGGTGGGTGTCCTGAAACAGGACCTCAAGCGGACCGAGCAAGAGTTCGGCCTTGCCAAGCGGCAGCTCGAGGAAAAAGAAGGTAGGAAATACCTTATAGAAAAAGTGCCTATAGAGAGGCATGATTGCAAAAAATAACAGGATTGCACTGCTTATTATAGGGGCCACGACTGAGGTGGCGACCCTCAAGCAGGCGCTGTCCGAGGCCGAAAGGAAAACAGCCGCGGAGCGCACCGAGCGAGAGAAACTTGGGGCTCAGGTCGGCGAGGTGCAGCAAGAGCTTCAGGCTCTCATGAAAAAACATGAGAGTTTGGAGCTTAAGTCAAAGACCCAAGCGTCCGAGCTCGCGGCAGCCCTTGAGACTGCCAAGTCTGCCAAGGCCGAAGCCCAAAAGGCCCTCCAAGAGTTTGAGGAGATTAAGAGGATAGCAGCGGGTAAGGCATTCTTTATGCAAAGCAGAAATATAAAAGTAAACTACTTGTTACTTACCCGAATCCGGAGTTCTCCAGGGGCATTCGCAGATCTTCCCCGCAGCGTATCCGACGCCGCCGCATTCTACCGAGATGAAGAGGGCAGCTCGATGGAGAAGGTGTTCTGGTCTCAGTATGCTGAGGCTGGACACCCTGTGCCCTTGAGCGACCAGCTGAAACAGCTGGTCGAGCTCCACAAGGCGGCCGAACAGGCCATGAAGGGCTTCATAGTTCGGCTGTGGCCCGGAGAGGCCCTGCCTGGGAGCTACTTCGGGCTGGTGCGGCGGCTGGTGGAGGCCTGTCCAAGGCTCGAGGTCATCAAGCGCTCCGTCTGCATTGAAGGTGCCCGTCGAGCCCTTGCCCGTGCAAAGGTGCACTGGGGTAAGCTGGACGGTGACAAGCTTGTGAAGGACGGGCCGCCGCCGGGGAAGGAGCATCGCAAGCCCGAGAACTATTACAAGGATGTTCTTGCGGGTGCCCGCCTTGTGGCGGATGAATGTACCAAGGATGTAATTTTTGAATAAACTCGCTCGTTTTTATCCTGTGCCCTGAAAACTTGTTCATAGGCGCTTAAGCAATGCTTGTTGAATTTAAAATATTATTTTCTGTGTGGCCGTTTATCAAAAAATTGAGAGATGGCCAGTCGTCGGCTTCTGCCCCCATGCCACTAGTGCTGGGGTGTTCAGGATAAACCTGAGCGCTGTTTTTCCCATAGTTGGGTCCTTCAAGGGAGGCGCTCAGCACAACGAACCAAGCAATCAGACTATAATTCTTGAACACTCTCATTTAGCCATAGAACTTTATAATTTTAAATTTCGGCAAAGCCCCTAGTTCGGAAGACCGAGTTCGGGGCGCTATCCACGCCTTGGCCGGACAAATCCGGCTCCTCGCTCGAAGCGGCATAAGTCTTTAGGGACTCGAAAAAACCTCTCGAATAGCGACCGGTCTCTCGCCTCATCATGACAGTCAGTTTAGCTTTCTCCACTGAGGTGCTTAACCCAGCTCAACCGGGGCACAATCGCAGTGGTTCTCCTAGTGCTACCTTAGCCGATATAGCGGAACGTAAGGCACCAAAACATAGGAGCCGGGCAAACCCAACTATTGACCCAAATCATGATTCGGAGCCGATGCATATAGTGCTATAAGTTCGGGGTGCCGCACTTGGGAAAGTGTATGGACTTCTCACACCATATTAAAGGGTACTGAAGCCCCTGGCGTACTTGCCGTACCACAGTGTATGGGTGCAACATGTCATTAATGAACATATATAAAAGAGAGTAATGCAGAAAATAGACAAAAGCTATGCATTGTTTATACAAAGGCTATTTATCAAAGCCGAACAATACAAATAGTGCGGTAAGCAAAAGATATTAGACTATTAAGTATGTCCTGACCGGGGGCAGGCCACGGAATTGTATTTAAAACAGGTATACCGCTCGTAACAGAGACCACCTGGGTATTCCATAGTGCGGCATGGCTTGTCTGCCTCCCTGGATGTTGCATCGTTTGTGCGGCAGTCGAATTGCCGAACAGGTCGTCCGAAGTATGGAGTCCTGAAGGTAAGAAAAAATTAAAAAGAGAATCCGGCAGCCCCTAGTACGTTTTAAGCCGTATTCTAGGCGTGCCGTTATTGTGCCCCTTCCCCTGTGCCCATGGTATTTCAAGGGCGTAGTTATGTATGCGAGGTACTGGTTTCGCTATGTCGCGATAGCTGGGGTTGGGGCCGCATTGCTACGCTTGCTCAAAGTGTGCCAGGCGGTCCTGCTGTGGGTTACTCCGGGCGCGCTTGGCAGTGTCTGGCTTTTTAATGGCCGGACTGGAGAATTGCTTGAGAAGGCTACTTCGTACCTCCGCTGCGAGAGCCGCCTTATGCTCCTCCGTACAGAGGGAGCGTTCGGTGTTTCCGTTGACCGTAATTACTCCTCGAGGGCCTGGCATCTTGAGCTTGAGATATGCGTAGTGCGGCACCGCATTGAACTTTGCAAATGCGGTTCGTCCGAGCAGGGCGTGATAGCCACTACGAAACGGGACTATATCGAAGATTAACTCTTCGCTTCGGAAATTGTCCGGGGATCCGAAGACCACGTCAAGTGTTACTGAGCCTGTACAGTTGGCTTCTACACCTGGTATAACGCCTTTAAAGGTCGTTCTTGTGGGATTAATCCTTGAGGGATCTATGCCCATTTTCCGCACTGTATCCTGATAAAGCAGGTTCAGGCTACTGCCGCCGTCCATGAGGACTCTTGTGAGATGAAATCCGTTGATGATTGGGTCGAGAACCAATGCGGCGAAGCCGCCATGACGGATGCTAGTTGGATGGTCCCTTCGATCAAAAGTGATCGGGCAGGAGGACCATGGGTTGAACTTTGGGGCGACTGGCTCTATCGCGTATATGTCCCGTAGCGCACGCTTCCGCTCCCGCTTGGGAATGTGGGTTGCGTATATCATGTTCACTGTCCGCACTTGTGGGGGAAAGCCCTTCTGTCCATTGTTGTTCGGCGGCTTGGGCTCCTCGTCGTCGCTGTGCAGCCCCTTGTCTCTGTTTTCGGCCCTTAACTTGCCTGCCTGCTTGAACACCCAACAATCCCTGTTAGTGTGATTGGCTGGCCTTTCGGGGGTGCCATGTATCTGGCACAAGCGATCGAGTATTCGGTCCAAATTGGACGGGCCCTGAGTATTCTTTTTGAATGGCTCTTTCCGCTGACCTGATTTATAGCCTTTGAATCCGGCATTGACTGCCGTGTCTTCATTGCTGTCGCTGTTAACGCGGTGTTTTTGCTTATTCCGACGTGTCCTGCCACTTTTGTCCTTAGTATCCGAATTACCAGGGTTCTTTGATAAGTTGTTACTACGAGCTAGCCAGCTATCTTCTCCCGCGCAAAAGCGGGTCATCAATGTCGTGAGGGCTGCCATGGATTTCGGCTTTTCCTGTCCCAGGTGCCGGGCAAGCCACTCGTCGCGGATGTTATGCTTGAAGGCTGCTAGGGCCTCTGCGTCCGGATAGTCGACTATTTGGTTTTTCTTTGTTAGGAACCGTGTCCAGAATTGTCTGGCCGATTCCTCTGGCTGCTGAATTATGTGGCTTAAGTCGTCGGCATCCGGCGGTCGCACGTAAGTTCCCTGGAAATTGTCGAGGAATGTGGCTTCCAGGTCCTCCCAAGAACCGATTGAGTTTGCTGGCAAGCTGTTAAGCCAATGCCGGGCCGGTCCTTTAAGTTTGAGCGGGAGGTATTTGATGGCGTGTAGATCATCGCCGCGTGCCATGTGGATGTGAAGGAGATAATCCTCGATCCATACCGCCGGGTCTGTTGTGCCATCGTATGATTCGATGTTTACGGGTTTGAAACCCTCTAGGATTTTATGATCCATTACTTCATTCGTGAAGCATAGCGGGTGTGCGGCGCCTCTGTACTGGGCTATATCACGACGTAGCTCGGAAGCGCTATGTCTGTTGTGTTCGGCCCGGCCAGATTTGTTGTATCTGGAGTGAAGATCATTGTCACATGTCGTAGGGCGCCTGCGCTATCCGTAGATCGATCTTGTTTGTCTTGCCTTATCCTCCAGTATGTCTCACAGGTCGGGCGCATTTTCACGTGCCTTAGTTGAGCGGCGTCGGGGCATGGCTTGGGTGGAGGGCCGAGGGGCCTCTCTGTCGCGGCCGCGAGGTGGCCGGTCTGCCATGTCATGCGCTGGTGATGTAGGTGCTTCCTCCTCTGATCGGGGTAGTGGCCTGCGCTTCGGGTAACTCTTGGAGGGGCGTTCGAGTTCATACTCTTCGGCCGTAAGGACTTCAGTCCATCTGTTAGCTAGCAAATCTTGGGCAGCTTTAAGCTGTTGCTGCTTTTTCTTGAGGCTGCTTGCCATGGCTAAAAGCCTGCGTTTAAAACGCTCTTGTTCGGCGGGGTCTGATGGTATGACGAATTCATCGTCATCGAGGCTTGCCTCGTCTTCGGAGGGAGGCGCATAGTTATCATCCTCGACCTCTCGGTCTGCCGCTCTCTCATGTGGGCTGGCTTCTCCATCTTCCTGTGCCGAATCTTGCTGAGGTGGGTGTTCTTCGGCGTTATCCGGGGTAGTATTATCTCCCGTGCCGGAATCACCATTTTTGCTTTGGCGGGATTTAGAGCGGCGCCGCTGACGCCGGCGCTTCGGCTGTTTCTTGGGGGCGTCATCCCCCACTGTTCCATCGCCATCTCCATCTTTTGGAGTATCCACCATATATATGTCATATGACGAGGTGGCCTTCCAGCGCCCTACAGGTGCTGGTTCCTGTTCGTCTCCTACATCGTCGTCCATGCCGTCGATGTCTTCGGAGCTAAAGTCAAGCATGTCGGTTAGATCGTCGACAGTGTCTACAAAGTGGGTGGTGGGTGGGCTTTGAATATCCTTATCGTCTGTATCCCACCCTCGCTGACCGTAGTCCGGCCAGGGCTCTCCTGATAAAGAGAGAGACTTAAGAGAGTTCAGGATGTCGCCAAAAGGCGAATGCTGAAAGATGTCTGCGGCGCTGAACTCCATTATCGGCGCCCAATCGGATTCGATTGGCAGGGGCGCGGGGGGTTCGGAGTCCGGGGAGGAGTTCAGATCCTCGAAGTCACGGGCCATGCGGAGTGCGGGGCTGGAGTTCGGCTCGATCGCCTCTGAGATCGCAGCCCCTGAGGCAGCGTCTAACCGCTGATCCTCGATCGGCGCAGTATGCTCCGAATCAATGGTCGAAACCGATGCGTATGCGGCCTCCAAGGTGCTGTTCGGCGGCAGAGCTATATCATGCCCATCGAGACAGTGTGGCGCGCTTGGCTGTGGCTCGAATCCGTCGAAGATCAAGTCCCCGTGGATGTCAGCCGTGTAGTTTAGGCTTCCAAACCTGACCTGATGGCCAGGGGTGTAGCTTTCGATCTGCTCCAGGTGGCCGAGTGAATTGGCCCGCAGAGCGAAGCCGCCGAAGATGAAGATCTGTCCGGGGAGAAAAGTTTCACCCTGGACCGTATCGTCATTGATGATCAAAGGAGCCATCGGGCCTAAAGACGACGACACAGAGGAACTCTCAATGAAATCACCAATGTCGGTGTCAAAACCGGCGGATCTCGGGTAGGGGGTCCCGAACTGTGCGTCAAGGCCGGATGGTAACAGGAGACAAGGGACAAGATGTTTTTTACCCAGGTTCGGGCCCTCTCGATGGAGGTAATACCCTACTCCTGCTTGATTAATATTGATGATATGGGTAGTACAAGAGTAGATCTACCACGAGATCAAGGAGGCTAAACCCTAGAAGCTAGCCTATGGTATGATTGTTGTGTATGGAGTTGATTGCCTACGGACTACAACCCTCCGGTTTATATAGACACCGGATAGGGTTAGGGTTACATAAAGTCGGTTACAATGGTAGGAGATCTTGAATATCCACATCGCCAAGCTTGCCTTCCACGCCAAGGAAAGTCCCATCCGGACACGGGACGAAGTCTTCAATCTTGTATCTTCATAGTCCAGGAGTCCGGCTGAAGGTATAGTCCGGCTACCCGAACACCCCCTAATCCAGGACTCCTCAACCCCCCTCTCTTCTAAAGTCCGGACCCCAATATAGGTCTCTATCACTTTGTCTCTCGGGCATGCACACGTCTCTTCCCCCACTCTCTAGGTCTCCCAGCATCTCTCTTTCCCAAGCACACGCACTATGTAGAGTGTATCTTTCCCATAAACACAAAACGTCGGCCCCAAACGTCCATATCCCTAGTTATGTGGTTCTCGCACACTCACCTCACACACCACCCCCACTACAAACAAGCACACTTTGTCTCCTTGTGCACCACTATCCTCTTTCTATCTCTCCCACATGTGGATCCGCCCCAGCTCCTTCCCTGTATACATATATGTCGTGAATCTTTCCATAGCTCCCTAATGTATCATCGTTCTCAATCTCGCACGTTGTTCTCTACACCATCTATTCTAGATCTCTCATCAAGTCCCTATCACACACACGATGACTCACTTCCCTTGTGTCTCCGTACATAGGCCACTTTCGAACAACGTCAACATTGTCCCCCTATCTATATGCCACTTCTGCACACAAACGACCCCTCTCTCTCCCCCTCTCTTCCTCTCTCTCTCGATGTCTCTCTCGCTCTCTCTATTTCTCTCACACCCCTCTCCCACACACACTCGATGTCTCTTCCAAATAGTCTGCTCCCCGCCCGCACCCATGCTATCCCGCTACTACACATGCCTTTGTCTCTGACAGACATGACACACCATTCCCCCTTCCCTATACTAGGTTTACATCATTAGTGGTCTCTCTACTCCACATACACACACTCCCTCTCACACACAAACGCGCGCACAAACACACAAAGACACACACAAACACCCATCTATCTGGATCCTTCTTTTAAGACACACACCCTTGCATATTCTCTCCAGCTCTAGGTATATATATACCCCCCCTTTCTCTAGCTCAGATGCACACAAAAATTCTCCATCTCTCTAACTCACACATCTCTCCCCATGTCTGCATGTGTATCTCATACACTTACTCTCTGATTATGTCTATTTGTCTCCATGTTACACAACACAAAACCCCATGTACATGTCTCTCTCTATCCTCCACACACATAGACACAAAGAATCTCTTATCATTGCCTCAGTCTCTACACATATCACACACGCACACTGTCTCGCTCTCTCGCAAACACGCTCAACAAGGGTTTCCCCGTGAATAACTTACTGTCTATTCATCAATAGTCATGGCAGTACGGCGAACATGAGACGTGAAAAAGAATAAATCTACACGTGCGTAGACCACCTAGTATGACTACTAGGACTAGAGCAAGATGAAAGTGCACCGCCCTCACCACCTCCTTATCGGCGATGGGAAAACCTTTGTTTTACACAATCGAGAAGTCATTGTGCTAAGGCCCCACATGTTGAGTCGTTGAATAGAATGTAGATCCTAGTTTACAGAAACAAGTATCGATAATACGTTTGTATCTCCATACTTATATTTCTTATCTTATAAAAAACCGAGTTGGTGATGATGGTACGCGTGCCATCTTGCAATATAGACCGTCCGATTTATATCTGACGGATATAAATTAAACTAAAATATACCCGCACCTCTCTTTACATTTGCAGACAAGGCCTTCCCTCGTTCATCCTTATCTCCAACAACCTCATTGGTGAGCAATTAAAAAAGGAAGCCTCTAGAACAAATTGGCATGGTGGTCGCTGCGGGCGTCGTCTATCCCCATGCCTCCGCTCAGTCCGACCACTGATCACCATCACGCCCCACTCCCCTTCACCTTGTCTACTCTTTTTCGAGATCTCATTAGTTTTTACACATGGGATTACTCCCGCATGGGTCAATCACAACAAGTGTTTTATAAAAAATGCATCTTGATGTTTCGTGTTGTCACCTCCCTAGTTCTGGTATGACCTAGGCTTGCTTTGTGCATCATGTTTAATCTTTCAAATAAATTTGAAATGGGGAAAGTTGCAAACCCTAGCACCAAAGTTTTTCCAATAGGTTCAACTTTAAAATGGATTTTCAATGAACCCAAAATGCTCTTCAAAAATGTTCATGCTCTTTGGATAATGTTGGGAACAACAACCAGAGGTGATGCACATTTTTGCTACACATTTTGGATTTTTGAATCAATGCATAAATATTTGATTTGGAGCTGTTTAAATTATATAAATATTTTAATGGCTCCAAAAATGTTGGGAATTGATGAGGGCCTCTGGAATATTATATCTAGATGCCACAAATATTTTCAGCATTTATGGAAATGTTTTAACATTTCTTTTAGATAGAAAACAAATGTCAGAAATAGAAAAAGAAAACAAGAAATAAGAAAAGACTTACCTGTCGCCCAGCCTATGGCCCGGCCCAACTGGCCGTTGCCAGTCGTCTCCCTCGCCAGGAGGTAGTGGCGAAAGGGAGCACGGCGAGCGTGCATGCCCGCCAGGCAGCTGCTTGCTGCCTCCTCTCCCTCCTCGGCGCTGTCCACCCCAGAGAGCTCCACCGAGCCCCCCTGGCCTCTCTCCATTCTTCCCCGAGCTCCTCCCCATCCTCTGTCTCGCTCTCCCCCTCTATCCCGAGCGCATCGGAGAGCACCGCCGTGCGCCACCACGACCACTGCCTTCCCCTCTCCTCTCCGACGTGCCCACGAGATCCGCCTCGTCGCCGTAGTCCTCTCCGCCGAGCCACGCGGCGCCGGACGCCTCGAAGCATCGTCCCCGACCCCTTCATCCTCCTTGGTCGCTGGAGATTCGCCTCGCCGCCCCGCTCGCTCCGACACCTCCCCGGCCCCGCCGTCTGCACCGGAAGACTCGCCGTGAGCCACTGAATTGCTCCCCTCTGCCTTTTTCTTCACGCACGCCCCGTAGCCGCTGCCCCGCGAGCACCCGAAGCCGCCGTCCGCCATGGCCGTCGAGCTCCATGCCCCTGAGCCCCTCCGCTCCTGCTAGTTGCTCCGGCGGGCTCCTCTTGCCCATTAGGTGCTGCCTAGCACCCCCCATTCGCTCGCCTCGCGTTGCAGCCGCAACCCCGCATCAACCGAGCTCCGGCCACCGCCGCGAGCCCTGCTCCGGCGAGCTCCGTCCACCCCACGGCCTCCCACCTGCTCCGTTAGATGTGCGCGAGCGCCAGCCACCCTCAGCACCCATCCGCGCGTTGAATGGACGCCGGAGCAGTGTTTCCGGTGAGCGTCCGCCGCGGTTTTGGTCGTCGCCGGCCGAACTCCGGCGAGGCTGATATGGCAGCTTAATTAGCGCTAATCCCACAGCCTAATCCCCCCCTGAGACTAACAGTGGGCCCCAGTGCCAAGTCAAACCCTGGTCAGTGTGGGTTTGACCCGGGGTTAACCCCAGTGTCACTGACGTGTGGCCCCCACACGTCAGGTTTGACCTGGTCAGCCCTGCTGACGCCTCTGTGACGTCACGCTGATGCAGTAATTGATTTCTGGATTTTAAATAATTCAGAGAATTCTAGAAAATAGTTAAACTTCTAAAAATCATAGAAATTGAACCGTAGCTCAGAATGAAATAATTTATATATGAAAAATCATCAGAAAAATGCAAGGAATCCATTTATGCCAGTTTCATGCATGAAAAACCAACATATACTTGCTGTATAAGTGAAAACGTAATAATGACATGTTATATACTTAATTTGGGGTTTGCATATGAACCCTTGGTTCATATGGACTTCAACCAAATTGATGCTAGATGCATTAGGGCAAATCATAGCATCTTTGAAATGTCATCTTCATGCATCATATTGTTGCATCTGGTTGTTTATTGATTGCCGGCACCATCCCCTCTCGATAGGTTCTACTCCGGAAGGTGTCCCGAGTACCTGTCTGAGGAGCAATGTTCTTCGTGGATCTATCAGGCAAGCAAACCCCCTTGAGCATCTCGATAAATCCCACTCTCTCGCTCCTGCTCCTTTTACTGCATTAGGACAACAACGATTCAAACTGCTACTTTTCTGCTGTGGTAGTTGAACTCATTCCTCTGCATGACCTGCCATTGCCACAGTAAATAGTTGCAAACCCACTAGCATGAGTAGGAGTTGCTTGAGCCTTGATGTGCCTACTCATCCATGCTTGATTTCTTTATGCCAGCTATGCTTAGAGTTGTGTCAGGTCTGATTCACCGGGAATGAATCGGAGTGGTGAACATGTCCTACCGGTAAAGGCTAAGTGTGTGAACATGTTTTGGTAAAGGTAGCGATGAGAGGCCATGTAGGAGTACATGGTGGGTTGTCTCATTGGAGCCGTCCCTAAGCACTGAGATCTGTGTATGTTATCAAGTCCA
The DNA here is from genome assembly GCF_056163025.1 of Triticum urartu. Classification (NCBI taxonomy): domain Eukaryota; kingdom Viridiplantae; phylum Streptophyta; class Magnoliopsida; order Poales; family Poaceae; genus Triticum; species Triticum urartu. The sequence continues at coordinate 619,922,917 of NC_141879.1, read as the reverse complement.
GTTACTACCACACATTGGGTTCCGGTTATCCGTCCCCTCTCGGCTTATTAATCCACTTGATCTCTGTCCAGGAGTTGCAACTAGTTTCTGGCGTTTGTAGGTAGTGCTATTTGTCTACCAGGTGGTGTCTGACGAGACGGGCTTGGGACAGACTAGGCACCGTGGCACGGTGTACCAAGTGGCACCCGGATGGTGGGCTTGGGAACCCTGCACACATTGTTTGGGGTCGTGAGTGACACCCCGGCCGGATCTCCTTGCGGATGGAACCCGAATAGGCGATAAACCTGGACGAGAGACTTGTGTGGTTAGTCAGGTCGTGGCCGACACCCTCGCCCGGCTTCCGCTTGAAGGTTGCCGAGGTACATGACGTGTACAGGGCTATAAGTGGCGAGAGCGTGTGTGAAGAAGTACACCCCTGCAGGGTCAATATTATCTATTCGAATAGCCGTTTTCCTCGGATATGGAAACTTGGAGGACTTATGTAGTACATAGACAACTTGAGGTGGATACTCTAAAATACGCAAGATAAGTGTGAGTGCTATGGATGGCCTTCTCGTAGGGAGACGGGAACGGATCCATAGTGGAGTATTGATATGGCGAATATGTGGACTCGTGTGCGTCTTCTCACCTCGAAGAAGTTTCTGATACTCGTAGTATAGATTAGCCACTGAGTCAAAGCTGGCTTGCTGCTGCTAAACTCCACCACCCCCTTTGTTGATAATGTTGCATATGTAGATAGTTCTGATGTAAGACTTGTTGAGTACCTTCGTACTCACGTTTGCTTATTTATGTTTTGCAGTTGGTTACCCTAGTGACTTCGACGAGTAGCTTGTATCCCAGCTACGATCTTGTACCCTTCGGAGGGTCGTGTTTAGTCAGGCTTCTTAGTCTTTTCCTTTTGTAGTTGTCTGATCTCAGACATGTAATGCTTCCGTTTCTTGTATGCTCTGAATGATGGGTCATGAGACCCCTGTTTGTATTGAATGCTATGTGGCTCTTCTGGGCCTTTATCTATATGAGTTTGAGTTATGTTGTGATGCCATGTTGCACAGCACATACTTGCATGTTATGCGTACGTGTAATGTGTATTGCTATGTGTGGGATCCGACAACCTAGTTGTTTACCTCTGATAGCCTCTCTTATGGGGAAATGTAGTCTTGGGCTTCCATGAGCCATAGTAGTCCGCTACAGCCCGGTTCACCAGAGTCCTGCTAGCCCAGCACTACTGCTCCGGAACACTTGACTGGCCGGCATGTGATTCACTTCGTTCCTGTGTCTGTCCCTTCGGGGAAATGTCACGCGGTGACATCCGGAGTCCTCCCTAGCCTGCTACAGCCCGGGTTCCCGGAGTCCTGTTAGCCCAGTGCTACAGCCCGGATTCATACGTTGTTGACCGACATGCTCGAGGTTGATTCATGTATGCCTATCCCCGTAAGTTAGTGCTACTTTGGGTTCACAACTAGTCATATCGGCCCGGGTTCTCTGTCATATGGATGCTAGCGACACTATCATATACGTGAGTCAAAAGACGCAAACGGTCCCGGGCCAGGTAAGGTGGCACCCGTGGGAATACCGTGCGTGAGGCCGCAAAGTGATATGAAGTGTTACATGCTAGATCGGTGTGACTTAGGATCGGGGTCTCGACACGTGCAATGCACGGACATCTTGCTAGTACTCCTACAGAAGACTTATTTGGTGATGATGGTGTGTCTGCCATCTGTCATTTCTGACCATTAGATCTACATCTAATGACTGTGAGGTAAGTTGTTGCCTTTTCTCACCAACATCCCACTTCTATACCAATTTACAAAAAAACCCATAATTAGTATCTTAAAACCAACCACATTCCTCTCTCACCTCACCAAAATAGCCCAAGGAATATATTCGGATTGAAAAATAATATATCTCTAACGATATATGTATATCAAAATTAGAGTGTTTTGTATCAAGTTTGTGAATAAGTATCTTATCTTATATCTTATATTTACTAATTGGATGCACCACTAATGATCTCTCATTATTCCACATCATCAAAATTAACTAAAACGTTAGATTGAAATATTTACGATCAGGATAAAAGGAAAATTTATGTAACACCCATGATTCCATCTTATAGAAAATGCATCTGACACGACTAATGTTATTGAAACAAATCAAGGAAAGCCTCACATAAAAAAACAAGGTTTCCAGCCGCAAGGATTTATCAAGTGCACTACCTATCAAGTTTGATTACGTGCACGTCTATCTAGACCTGATCATGATTGTGTGCGTGCATGTTTAATAGAGCTAGCATATGCATGGCATCTCGCCGGAAGAGCATCCAAAAGATCGCGCTGAGAAAAAATCAAGCCAACATGCTTAGTCGCTGTTCACCGCCTACGTTGCGACCCGTCGGCCGACGCTGCAGACAAATACGTGCACGGTTCTGTTGCCATCGATCGTATCTCTCAATTGCCTGTGTTAGCGGCCGGAAGAAATCAGTCAACGTTGCATGTGTGAACAATACGTAGTAGCACATCTAGCCGGCCAAAATCAATCAACCTGCTTGGGAAATCAGCTTGATAAGTGTATGTGTATCCTTTCCTACTTTTTAAATCTGAAGATCTTCTTCAATTTTTGTCACACCAGTTTACAAATACATGTTGTAGGAGCTAGGTCTTATTTATGAGACATATAACATGGCAGCAAATATGGCCGGCCGCAAGAGACAAGAAATAATTTTCTTTTAATTGAAGAGAAGCAATAGTTTGTACTGCCGCTGGCTAGGATGATTATCTTTGCTAGAGAAATAATTTTTTTTCGAATATGCTGGAGAAATAATTGAAACAACAATATATCTCTTTGTCCAGCAATGGCATCAACAATGTCCATTGACGTGGTTGACACTCAAAACAAGGTATATACACCCCCAATAGATCTATTATTCTTATCTTGGTAGTTGTTTATGAATGAAACAAGTCATGTATATTTCTGTACGGATGACCTGTTGGACCACTACTTCCTTAAAGACTGTAACATTTTCTAATAAATATTTCTCAAGATAATTGGTGTGGTAGATTGCTTAACTAAAAGGTATGAACTGATTAAAAGTGTATCTCCAACGATAAAATGTAAAACAGTAAATAGTCCAACAATAGAAGGGGAAAGAATCAACGATCTGGCTCATTACCCGTGAAAGAAATTTTTTAAAAATAGTGCAACGATAAAATGGGGAAAGAGTCCATCAGTATTACGCTTGGATGGAAACGTGGGTTTAGAAGTCCATGCACTTTAAATGTGAGATCCAATCCACCCCAAGCGTCCATAGGTATTATGCTTGGAAGGAAACATGTGGAAGGAAGGAAACATGTAAATTAAAATCACCTAACAAGTTGAAGATTTTTTTAATGGAAACATACTGATGAAGTTATACATGCATGCGTAACACAGCTAGCAATATGTGTACATCATTCCACTACAAAGAAGAATATACGTACATCATGGAGTTCTATCCTCGCTATAAATTCGCGTACGCTATAAGTGTATTGTGCATAAATCTAGGTACTTGAACTAAAAAAATTCATTCAGAAGTCACACTTAAGTATATTTTTCGAAATTTGTACCTAACATGTACATAGTGTTTGCCGCAAAAAAACATATACATAGTGTTTTCTTAAAATACAAATATATTAGTATAGAAAAATCTAAATCTATGTCAGGAATATATAAACAAATGCTAGATTATATTAAAAAAATCCAAAATTGCTAGACAGTGCGAGTGCAACAGAAATCTTCAAAAAAAATTGAAAATTATCTAAACCGCGCGAGTGCATCAGAAACCGACTGATTTCATAAGTTCAGACACACATGATATAAGTTACTTATATTATATTAATCACGCCCATAAATCACACTTAAGAATATGTACCCAAATTTGGACATGATAGGCATACAAAAAATTCTAAGGTATATGATTATCCACGATGTTTTATGTGTAGGGCGTATGGAAATATAATATTAAATACTGTACGAAAATAAGTAGTAAAAATTATTAAAAATATACCGTGCTTCTGATTTGTATGGGATTTAAAATAAATATAATGAAATATACATTTTACGTATGACATTATAAATTTTCAATAATTACTAGCCCATACAGTAGCACGGGTTGACGACTAGTTATTCTAATTCTGATTCGTTGCAACACGCGTGAACATTGCTAGTATTTCCAACCGTGCAAAAAAAATGCTAGTATTTTCATAGTTTCGAGTTTTCCATCAAGATATTAGTCACTCATGGTTGATATTTAGTTTCAATCACATACACATAGGCACTATATAACTAGCCTTGCTTATTGGCTTCCAAAGCTTAACTTTCACTCCTACTTACAGTATGTAGAGTATTTAACAAAAAACCTACCACTTTCAACCAGCCCTAGGAAGAAACTATTGTACAAAAAATAGCAAAAACATACCCAAAATTTCTTAATCCGCGCCAAAAACTACTACCTAGTGCCGATTAGGCTCGTTTAAACCCGTTTATGACAGGGTTGGCCCACATGTCCTTGCTGACGAGGCAGCTTAAACCAACACATTTTGTTTGACCGTTGACACGAGGGACCCACATCTGACCTTTTATCCTGTTATTCCCCCTCAAATCAGTATTTTTCCTGAATATTACTTCAAACAGTACTGATGCGTGTTCGTCGGTGGCGCCGGTGATGAGCGAGTTGGTCGCCACTCCGCCGGACAGGCCGGACTCGCGCTAGCCTCCGCACGGGTTAGCAAGCTGGCCCGAGGGTGACTCGCACGCGAGCAAGCCGTCGCGCTGTCCTTCGCTCGAGCCAGATGGCTGGCCTTAGCGCGGCGCGTGCGAGCAAGTCGCCGCGCCACCGTACCAATCTAGCTAGCAAACCTTGCAGACAAGCAGCTGGATGCATCTAGCAGGGTGTGTGCTATCTTGGCTAGCTAGCGGCCGCGAGCGCCGGACGGAGCTGGCATCCGGGCTGTCGCAAGATGGGCTCCGCACCGCCGGTGGTTTTGACCTCGCCTTCTGCTGGCGGCGGTAGCTGCATCCCATGGCTGAGGATGACTAGGTGGACAGGCCCGAGGTAGGAGGTCACTCGGGGATTTTTGTGCAGACTGACATGTAGGTCCCACAAGTCATAACGCCAAACTTGCCGGTCGAATAGAAGGCGTTGACTTAAGGGGCGACATGGGTTGAAACGTGCCTATAACGACACTTTGTAGAGTAGTCGTTTCTTAGTAGGGCACTTTGTAGAGTAGTCGTTTCTTGGTAGGGCTGGTTGGTAAGGGCATGTACAATGGTTGATAAGGTAGTCTTATCTTAAGTCTGCCACGTATGCAAGTGGTAGTAGTTTCTTGGCATTATTAATGGTTTCTTGGCATTATTAGTGATTTCTTGGCATTATTAGTGGTTTCTTGTAAGGAACAATGTACTAGCGACAAAAGGCGATTCTAGGTTGCATTGTACTCCAACAAGTACTACTAATGGTTGCGGGAGCGTATAGCTCGTTTTGTGGGTTCGATCCCGGCCGAACGCACGGCGGCCTTTTTTTAAAATAGTAACTTCGCTGCGAGCCAATATTGTACACTGGTAGTTTGAGTTTTGAAGTCGAACAGACGTGTCGCACCACAATCTGGGTGCACTGGATAGCCCAGCCACGTGAACGGGTTTTCCTTCCCATCATATCGTGGCTCACGTGCTTGCCCTAGCCGCACCTCGCTTGCAGCTTCCTCATCAGCTAGTAGCATATTTAAACCGGCGCCTCCCAATTAAGCCTGAGGAGCCGAAAAAGCCTGGCGCGGCATTGGGAACTGTGCAATATGGCTCTGTATGTAAAGTGCTAGTACTCTACTACTCTGTAGCTTGTGGCATTGCAGGTATGGACTTCACTCCATTATCGGCTCTATAAAAAAATCATCTTGGCGTGATTTTTTTTAAACGGGGCAAAAGCTTTGCCTCATCTCATTCATAAAGAAGGAACTACTAACAAAGTTCGACGAGATCCATTACACCTCCACAAATGGAAGCAAAAAGCCTAGTCTCATTGTATCAAATAACTCAAATGTTCTGCCCCTGCAGTAACTGTTGCTGATAAACAGGCTGCTAGTGTGTGCGTGAGAGGAGCGGCTGAGTAGGCTAGCTACGCGCTTGAATAGAGCACCGAGAGTACCCACTACGTAGGTCTACTTTCCCTGTATTGATAGTACAACGATGGTTCTAGAGAATAGTAGTACCCTCCACTTCCAACTGTAGCTCCTTGGCCCTGAGATTCAAGAGTTTAAAACCGGTGCACTATACTAGAAGTACGGTACATCACACTACTAGTTGAGAAAATAGTAGTACTAGTACTGCTACAGTATGAGTACATAGTAAATAATAGCCTCACCCCTTCGCTAAGGAATGATTGAGGAGTTACAGTTGGAAGGGATGAGGCCCTGCGGTTACTATGCTCTTATCTCCTCCTCGCCAGTTCCACTCCCCTCGAAGAGAAGGCAATTCGTCGCTGCTCCAATGGATTCGCCAGGCAGTTCTCCTCCTCATCGGGGTTGGGAGACCTTGGACGACGATCCTCTGGGAGAAATCGCATGCCGCTCCGACGTCCTCACCGCCACAAAACTCAGTGCTTCCTGCACCAACTTTTTCAAGATGGTGCTTAAACAGGCTTGGGAAAAGGCCATGCTTGTTGGTCTTCCATGCGTCCTCGAGGAGAAGGTTCTTCTATGGGACAATCCTTCAAACAGTCCACCGCTCCATGGCCATGGTTGCATGTTGACTCCGCTAGAGTTGCCGACGTTGAGAGGTAGTCGGATTTTGTCCGATGAGTAGGTTAGTCATGGAGTTTGATCATGTAGGACTTAGTTATTCCATTTCCATCCCATAATTTTCTCCGCTGCCCACCGTCTTATATATAGGTCTGGGTCGGTGCCAACAAAGATTGCCTTGCATACCTCCGGCCGGATACCACCATCATTTTGCACAACATCCACAATAGTGCAGCCGTTCTCGTAGACCCCTTCTCCACCATTGGGATCGGCCTTCCAGACTGGCTAGGCTTAAATACGTATGATGATGCCTACATGAGATTGAATAAGATAGCAATTGTGGACCCGCCGACAAAGCAACGCGGCTACGATGATTACTATCGCATCGCGATGTTCGACATAAGGATTGCCATCAATGCAAGAGGCAGTAATGGCAGAGGCTGGCGCATGTTGCCCGCGGCAGATTTGTACCCCTACACGTTCAAAGACATCATGCGCCATCTAGGCTGCATCTTCGCAGTGACAAGCCAGGGGACTTGTTTCATTTGGTTGCCACCCTATGGTACGGGAGATTACAAACAGAATGCACAAACCATCATTTGCATCCCTAACGATACTCCATTATTTTGCAGAGACCAGTCATCCCCCGATCAAAATAAGATCGCCGATCTTGGATGTGCATTTGCATCCGCAATTTGGTCTAACCTGGAACCTTGTAGCTGATTTTGGCATATTGGGGTCAAATATCTTAGTAGTCGTTACCCATGGTACCACTGATGTGCAACATGGTCATACAATCTACCACGATCGGACCATCACCATCTACCCAGGTATTCCATTTAGTATTATATTTTTAACCCTCTCGCCTTCTCTTTCATTGTTGTACTACTTACTAGTACTAGTAGGTAGGAGTACTTTTTACCTTGGAGGACGTGTATAGCTAGCTAGGCCCTTGAAGACTTGAACCCACTAGCTCCCACCATTTTTGTTTTTCCATGTCTTACTATCTCATCCATGTAGCCAAGAGTGGCTATATATAATAAGCCGGTTATTTTACTTCATCTATATCGGAGTTGTACTATTTGCTGCATAGTATTACTGACCATCATATTTGAGCACAACATTATTATGCATGGACCTTGACTATGTACGTCACCATGTGTCTAGATCTGAGATGCCGCGTGTACCAGAAGAACGGTGCCAAGTTAGACCCCCGTGATGCTATATGGGTGCCGAGGAACACTCTTGGAGTGTACTCGCTTTTCATTGGGGACAGCTACCCCATTGTGAAGCAGATGCCACCTTCCGTGCACGGCACCGAAGGCCTGCCGTTCATGAAGCATGGTTGTGTCTTCAGTGCGCACCACTGGATGAACGATATGCTAGGACACGATATCCCTGATTTATGCCGCTTCAGCTCGGATGAGGCTCCATCGTATGGAACCGGACTAGAAAGCTGCGACAATGATTCCCGTTGCCCACTGATATGGACCGTGCCATCCATGAAGAACACCTGGGACTGGAACCTGGAGGACGACATGTATCCCATCTATAACATGTAAGTGGAGTATGGTAAATTGTGAACGGTAGCGCTGTGAATATATATAGACTAGTCGTGCACAAATTTATCACATGAAGTGGAGATGAACTTGTGTGGCATACTGGCATTTGTCCTTTAGAATTTATTACTAGTAAATGTGTTATGTGTATGTGCAACTTGTGTGGTTGTTGCACAGGCTCCAACATGATCTTTGAGTAAAAAAGATGGCACAGCTTTGGATATAGGTGACGTGGCGACATCATACAGTAGCATCGTTCGCTATAGTTGTAGTATACTCCTACTAGGACGACAACTCCTATAAAACCTTACATTTGGCTCGTTGCCTCTTTGGGAGGTTCAACAGTTCGTACTCGTGTGAACCTTGCACTTGGCTCTTCGCCTCTTCGGAAGGTCCAACAATGATGATACTACAGTACAGTATGCTTCTGGTAATCTGACACCGATTGAACTGCTGCATGTCCACCGTGAGGGCGAGGGAGGGGGAGGGCACTGTAGTCAAAACCCTCTCCTCGTCATTCGAGCCACCGCGCGCGTGGGCGAGGGAGAGGCGTAGTAAGCAAGCTTCTCCTCGTTCGGCGAGTTGACGGGACACATCAAAGCAGTACTAGTACTAGTCCATACTGCGTCCTTTCCAGTTAATATGGCTTATTTTGAAACGAGAAAAATACACTCACGGTCAACGTATGTAACAATACGCTCTTTCCGGTCACTATGGGCTCCTTTGATTCAAAGGAATTCTATAGGATTTCTGGAGGATTGAAATCCTTAAGAATTTTTCCTATGTTGGTCCTTTGATTCATAGGATTGGATCCCATAGGATTTTTCCATGTGGAATTTTTTGTTCTACATTTCATAGGAAATCTAACATCCACCCCACCTCTTTTTACAATTCCTTTGCTTTTCCTGTGCCATCAAACACTCCATGCTAATCCTATAGGATTCATTTGTGCATGCCACTCCAACCTTATACTTTTCCTATTCCTACATTTTGAAAATCCTGTGAATCAAAGAGGGCCTATATAGTTTTGGGGTGATTATACGATCACTAGCTCATCGTAGAGCGTCGTATTGCACCCTACTGACTGGCCGCATAGTCGACGTGGCACTTTATTGACTGGTTAAATTGTCACCTAGTTTTTAGGTCCCACCTGTCAGTTGGCAGAGCAAAGAAATCAGTTAAACAAAACTTTACGCAGGCACGACAGGAGTCCAACCCTTGCGCGTGAACCACCCTGATTGTCTATGTGAGTGCATGCATGTGTACTCCCTCGGCCTTCCAACAAAGAGAGTATATCGGCTAAAAAACAAAGAGTGTACATCTACACTTCCAATGCATTTAGCCTTTAATCTAAATAGATATTGATTGACTAATGCACCAACTTGTGCTCTAGCTATAGGCTACATGTCTATCCTTAATTACAGCATGCAACAACCTTTATTTAATCTTCTTCTCTTAATGGTTGCATGCACACATAAGTATACTACTTTTGGGCGTTAATTATGCCCTGGTCAATGTGTAAATCTCTAAATGTACATTCTTTCACGGACGTAGGAAGCAGGTTGAGCACTTGAGCGTGAGTGTGTGTGTTGCGTCATGTGTTGTGTGCCGCATGGGTGCATGAGTGTTGTGTGCGTCCATGTGTACGTGTGAGTGTTGCATGTTGCATGCATGCATGCATGAGGCTTTTACTCCCTCCCATTGACATGTTCATATTTCTAGCTTCATTAAAACGTGGCATGCAAGAATTAAGAGATAACTCACAAATGCGTGTAAAAGTTCTGGTCATTTGTTCCTCACCCATGCATTCCAATTAATACGTTCGTAAACACAATTTTCTTGAGGAAAACGAGCCCATTATTGAGTACTTTCGGGAAAAAAAATCTTCGGGCACTCATCATTTACTACTAGCTACATTGGTTGATGATTTTTTTATTGAGATGTATATAAATCTCCGTCCTAGTTTAATGGTCCCCTTCGTACTTAGCGTAAAATTTTGACCGTAAATTTAACTAACAAAGTGCCAATGCATGTCATAAAAAACTATACCATTAAAAACTATGTTCAAATACGAATCCAGTGATATGATTTTTGGTGAAATGCATTATTATTTTATTAGTTAAATACTCCCTCCATCTAGGTGTATAAGTTACTTTACGAAAACCAAATAATCCCAAAACACTGAGGCGCGGTGCATTAACTCCCACCTTGTTTCTTGACATATCAACCAATAAGAGATGTGGGCGTGCATGTTTTCAATGGCTCGAGACTACCAAACAAGACATGTAGTTGTTAGTTCATTGCATGCAATGCTATTAATTAGCAAATAAACATTAAGTTCTCTTGTTTTTCCCTCCTTGGTCACAGTGCACAACCAAAGATGACTTATTCACCTAGATGGAGGGAGTAGATGGTCAAAGTTTGACACAAAATTAATGCATTGGTAAACATAATTTTTTGAGGAAAATGAGTGCATTAATTGAGTGTTTTTGCAAACTACAAAAATTATTCCACCACTCATCATCTAACTTGGTTGATGAGATTTTTGAATTGAGCCCTATAAACTGGAAAGGAGGTAGTACTAGTACTCCTACATTATTGGCGTCGGGTGCCTTCGCCAATGTTTCATCTTGTTGGACAAGATGAGTGTAGAGGCATAGGGATACTGTAGATAGGAATTCTTCGTGATCCATTATTACCCATCTCGGTCAGGGAGAACTATTCAACTAGTCTTCATAGTGAAGTGACAATACACGCTGCAACAGATGGGACACTTAATTAATAAGCTGAACCAGCGTGTTAGTGTTACTAAATTAGCCTTACCCAGTACTACCATCATGTTTACCAGTGGAGCACGCTTTCGCAAATACACCTACACACATCTCTCCTCCATTAATTGACATATGGGCCATCTTGAGGTAGACCCACATGTCATCGTCATAACTATTTACACTCCGAAGGACGGTATATCCTGGTAGTAGTACTAGTAGAATTGAGATTTAATGCACTTTCTTCCCCGTCTTTCACTCTTCTTCTTCCTCCTCTCTTCTTCTTCCTCCTCTCTTCCCTATCGTTGGCCGCACACTGTTTCCCCCCGCTCACTGCTCGCCCGCCCGCACCCTCTTCCTTGGTATCTCGTGCGTACCATATCCCCCCGCTCACTGCTCGGCCACACACGCCATCTGCTTCGCTCGCTCGCCTGAATCCACTTCCCCGCTGGCTCGCAGGCACCGAAAACCCCAATCACTCAGCGCCCTAAAAATCCCTATGGCAGAACCGACTGACACGCAGAGCCGCGATTGGAATTCCCTCCCTGATGTTCTCTTGGAGCAGATCTGTAATCGTATGGACCTGCTCAGCACTGTCTATCTGGCCGCATGCTCGATGTCTTTGTACTGTCTACTCGTCCGCAACCGGCCGGCTCTTTTCAAGACACCCTGCTTTCTGACGCCCGATCCTCACAGGTGGCCGAGACACCGACTTGACAATCCTATGGAAGTTGCCGTGGTGCCCCTCGACATGCTACCACTACCCGTCCACCTGTCCTTCATGCGCGGCCACTACTGGGTGGGCAGGAAGGCCAACTGGATCATCCTCATCCACCAATCTGATAGTCTGTGGCGTCTCGTGGATATCTACACCCAGCGAGAGATCACCCTTCCATCGTTGGATACCGCCGCCATCGAGCCTCACGGCCCGCCAGACACTCCTACCTACTACGCACGAGACGCGTCGAGCTTTTGGCTCGACCTCTGTTTGCTGAAGGTTGTAATATGCGAAGTGCCCACACCATCAGAAGACTACATGGATTAAAAGCTCATTGCCTTGTTCAACATGGGATTAGTCTATCCGGAATCCGGTCGCCATACATGGTTATGGATCATCGTCAATCCTGTTGAGGCAACATTTATGTCTAATGCTATAGTGCATGATGGCATCGTTTACGCGATCGACGCATAGATTGGCTACCTATACTGGTGGAATCTATCATCGTGTAAATGTTCTATCTCATCTCATCTTTACCTTATGAATACGACTGCCTATTCATTGTTACAAATTTAGAATAGATAGTATGTCTATAACCACATCATTGCTATATGTTCCTCTCATTTCCTAGATTTTTATAACCACACATGTTATTGTTAGAGTTGATATGAGAACAATTGGCATCTAATGATTGTTAGAATAGATATTATGAGTATAACCTCATGATTGCTATATGTTACTCTCATTTCCAAGATTTCTATAACAACGCATGTTATTTCTTAGAGTTGATATGAGAACAGTAGTAAGTGCTATGATAGAATATGATAGGCCCTGTCATAGTTGTTTTCCTCTCATTGTTACATGATGTTTGAACCATGGCATATTGCTAGAATATGAAAGCCATTGGCTTATTTTTTTAACTTGGGGTATGATTATGACCACGGCATTGCAATTCTCTATCTATGATATGTGTCACTATTATAATAATCTTAATTCCACACATACTCTGAACATGATTGTTTATTTTTGTCCTTTTGGTGTCCAATTTGAATTGTTGGAGCATATGCAAATGTGCTGGCCTTCATGATTTCAAGACCTGGAATCATACCAGCCGATGGGTGGTGGTTTATTGCTCGTTCAGGTAACAGCAGTCATTTGATGCTCATTCGCACGTACCAAATTGACCAAACCATTACATCAAACCACACGCGGTATAATGCCTGGGGCGTTTGTGACATTGATGGCTATGGCTGCTTCGTGTTCGAGAAAGATCCCAGCTGTGATGCCTGGATAGTTAAGCTACAGTAACCACATACTAATGGTGCCATGTCATCACATTTAATTTTTCTAAACCTCACTTTGATCCTAACCCGATTCAAATTTAAATTTAAAGTAAAGTCAAATAATTAAAAATTTTAAAAGGTAAAATAAAAATGTAGGTTAGGTTGAAAATATTTACTAGCTAATTTTAATGTAAGAGTTAACATTTTCGAAAATATATAAGTGCCCCTAAAGATTTTTTAAACTGACCCATAAGATTTTTATTGAAATAATGTGATTTAAATAAATAGGTAAAATATTCAAAAATAGTTGAAACTTGTTGGACTAGCCCAAAATACTGTCTAGAATTTATGTGATACTTAGCACATTTAACTGAAATCATTTAGTATCTAAACTAAATACAAAACAGTAGTTAAAGTAGAAAAGAAAAAGGGAAAATGCTAAACACCACTGTACACTTGGGCTCTATGTCTACAGTTAACAACCCAGCCCACCACGTGAACCTTTTCTTCAGCTTCATGTACAGAGGAAGCAGAGCCATGGCGTGGCAGCCATCCACGGCGCCATGGTCGCCGATGCTCGACGTCTGGCGCTACAGGGAGTCTCGGAGTGGATAAGGCCGACACCACGACACCCTAGACAACCCTAGCTCACTCCTCCTTCTCCACGCTCGATCCACTCGATCCCGAGCTCGGTCGTCACCATGTCATCGTCGATGCCGCGGCCACCGCGCTCCTCGCGCCTCAAGAAGATTCCCAGAAGAACCGCCACGGTCCACTTCGTCCTTCCCGAGCACAAAACCGAGTCGGGGCAGCTCGTACGCCCGCCAACGCCACCATCTTCATCACGTACATCTACGTCGTCCGTCGTCGTTTGCCGCCGCTCCGGTCCAGCCCCGGCCTCCCCGACCTTGCCTTTGTGTTCATTGTGAGCTCCTCCTCCATTCCCCACTGATTTTTGCCTCGATTCGTCGACGTAGCCATCTCCCGCATCCTCCCGTGGCCGCGCTCGGAGCTCTGCTCCCCCGTGCGCCTGCGCACGCTCGCGCTCACCCCGCGCCGGCCGTGCCTCGCAGGCCTCCTGACAGCGCCATGGTCGCCTGTGCGTGTCCGCGTCCCGCTGCTGCTCCTGTCGTGCGCGCCGGTGCGCCATGGCCTCACCCCGGTGTTGTTGCTACTAATGCCGCCGCTGCTTCGCTGCTCTGCCGACTGTTTTTGCCGCTACCTGTTTGCTGTTGTACTGCTGCTGCTTGATGCACCTGCTGCTAGTTGCGTTGCCGCTGCCTGTGCTGATGCCCGCTGCTGGGGTTTGCTACTGCTGGTAGCCACGGCCATGGCCATGCGCTTGTGTGCTTGTGTGCTTGTGCGTGGTGCACAGCCACACCATGGCCGGCTTGTGCCACTGCATATGGCCGAGCCCAATTAGTTAGGGTCTAATTAGAGTATTAATTAGGGGTAATAAGTGTTAGGTTAGCTTGTATTCTATGGCAAGTGGGACTCCCCCATTAAGTTGGACGAGACTTGTCTTCTCCCCTGGCGTGTGCCCATCCGTACTCTCACGTACGTGGCTTGATTTGATTGGACAAAATAAGGCCCGGTCCCACCCCCTTAAAATTAGGGGGGAGATGATTAGATTAGAAAGAAAAGAGAAAAAAATACAATCGTAGGATGAAGTGGGAGTACGGATGGAAGCATGGGGAGTAAGCAGGCAAGCCGGATCCCATTAAGTTAGTCTAGTAGTAGATGACATGTAGGCCTCTTTAAATAAGTTAGATTTATTTATTCTTTTCGGTAAATAGCCAAATGACATGTGGACCTTATTGCTAATTAAAGGTTAAGACAAATAAAAATATATAAGCCTATGACATGCAGGACCCACTTTTACTATTCACATATTGACCAGTCAAATGTTGACTGGGTCAACCCAGCCACTAGACCCCACTTGTAAGCCACTGTAGCTAAGCTGTTGCTTTGTACACTTAGCAATTTCCTTAAAAACGAATTAAAACAAATTCTGAAAATGCAATAACTTCAAAAAATCATATAAAATAAACCGTAACTCGGATGAAAAAACTTTGTACATGAAAATTGCTCAGAACGACGAGATGAATCCGTATACGTAGCCCGTTCGTCCGCCACACATCCCTAGGATAGCGAACACGCAGCTTTCCCCCTCTGGTTCATCTGTCCGAAAATGCGAAACACCGGGAATACTTTCCCGGATGTTTTCCCCCTTCATCGGTATCACCTCGTACCACGTTAGGGCACACCTACCATCACGCTTTGTCATGTCATGCATCGTCATGCGTTTGTTTGCATTATATTTATTGTTTCTTCCCCCTCTTCTCTCGCTAGACACCGAGACCGACGCCGCTGCTACCCAGTACGATTACAGTGTTGACGACCCCTCTCTCTTGCCAGAGCAACCAGGCAAGCCCCCCCTTGATCACCAGATATCGCCTACTCTTATCTATACTGCTTGAATTAGAGTAGTGTAGCATGTTACTGCTTCCGTTAATCCTATCCTGATGCATAGCATGTCCTTACTACTACTGTTGTTACCTTTACCTGCAATCCTAATGCTTAGTATAAGATGCTAGTTTATCATCAGTGGCCCTACATTCTTGTCGGTCTGCCATGCTATACTATCGGGCCGTGATCACTCGGGAGGTGATCACGAGTATATACTTATACATATATACATGCTATACAGGTGGTGACTAAAGTCGGACCGGCTCGTAGGAGTACCCGCGAGTGATTCCGATGTTGGGGGCTGAAGGGGCAGGTGGCTCCATCCAGGTAGTGGTGGGCCTGAGTTCCCCGACGGCCCCCGACTGTTACTTTGAGGCGGAACGACAGGGCAGGTTGAGACCACCTAGGAGAGAGGTGGGCCTGGCCCTGGTCGGCATTCACGGATACTTAACACGCTTAACGAGATCTTGCTATTTGATCTGAGTCTGGCCATTGGTCTATACGCACTAACCAACCACGCGGGAACAGTTATGGGCACTCGACGTCGTGGTATTAGCCGAAGCCTTCGTGACGTCAGCGACTGAGCGGCGCGAGCCGGATTGGACTAGAACGCCTGCTAGGCTAGGTCTGCTTCCGGCCGCCCTCGCAATGTGCAGGTGTTCAATGGGCGATGGGCCCAGACCCCTGCGCCATAGGATTTAGACCGGCGAGCTGACCTCTCTATTGTGCCTAGGTAGGGCTGCGACGTGTTGATCTTCCGAGGCCGGGCATGACCTAGAAAAGTGTGTCCGGCCAAAGGGGATCGAGCGTGTTGGGAAATGTGGTGCACCCCTACAGGGAAGTTAATCTATTCGAATAGCCGTGATCTTCGGTAACAGGACGACTTGGAGTTGTACCTTGACCTTATGACAACTAGAAACGGATACTTAATAAAACACACCCTTCTAAGTGCCAGATACAACCCGGTGGTCGCTCTCTAACAGGGCGACGAGGAGAGGATCGCCGGTTAGGTTTATGCTATGCGATGTTACTTGGTGAACTTACCATCTACTCTCTTCTCCTGCTGCAAGATGGAGGTTACTAGAAGCGTAGTCTTCGAAAGGGCTAGCTATCCCCTCTTATTCCGGCATTCTGCAGTTCAGTCCACATATGATACCCTTACTCCATTTGATACCAATGCATACATATGTAGTGTAGCTCCTTGCTTGCGAGTACTTTGGATGAGTACTCACGGTTTCTTTGCTCCCTCTTTTCTCCCTTTCTATACCCATTTGCTGCGACCAGACGATGGAGCCCAGGAGCCAGACGTCACCGTTGACGACGACTCCTACTACACTGGAGGTGCCTACTACTACGTGTAGCCCGCTGACGACGACCAGGAGTAGTTCAGGAGGATCCCAGGCAGGAGGTCTGCGCCTCTTTCGATCTGTATCCCAGTTTGTGCTAGCCTTCTTAAGGCAAACTTGTTTAACTTATGTTTGTATTTAGATATTGTTGTTTCCGCTGACTTGTCTATGATCAAGCTCTTGTATTCGAGCCTTCGAGGCCCCTGGCTTGTAATATGATGCTTGTATGACTTATTTTATTTGTAGAGTTGTGTTGTGATATCTTCATGTGAGTCCCTGATCTTGATCGTACACGTTTGCGTGTATGATTAGTGTACGATTGAATCGGGGGCGTCACGCCACCTCCATTGAGCTAGGCGTATTCAATTGGAGGCAGGTTTACAGCCTCGGTAACCACTCCATGTTCCTCGGGCTCTATTATCCGATCATCCAACCAATCATCGATCATATCACCAGCGATGATTACCGTGCTATGCAACTTCCATCGCCAGGGGGAACTATGTTTACACATCATACCATGGGTTTCATGAATCACCATATCTAGAGATTTGTCGACATAGCTTGTTGCCATATAATCTTCAGTGTGTGAAAGGCATCAAGCTTACATGCAATGGATGGCTTTTGCAAACCCGACATGCGGCGATGTGGTTCATGCCAGCAGCAAATATGCACAACTTGATTTGTCGAGACTGAGCCATGTATCCTGTTGCTGTAGCATGACCCTCTTTTTTGGATATTATGTATTGTTGTTAGTTTGAAGTACTCCTCTGGTTTGAAGGATAGATACCTTTATGGTATCAAGTGCATTCTAAGAGGGTGCTTGGATACGTTTTAGTCTCATGATTAAAAGTAGTGGGACTAAAACTTGCTAGCCTCACCCATGCTTGGATCCAAATACTAAAGAGACTAAAATCAAGTTAATGAGCATTATTATCCTCCAAACCCTCCAATCCAGAACTCGCCTGTGTTAAAGGAGAGGAGTTAAATGAGGAGAGAGAGGACTAATCCACAATTTAGTAGGGGTACCCCTAACTAAAACATTTTAGTCTCAAGACTAGTTTTAGCCCCTCTTTAGTCAGGGGTGCTTGGAACTTTAGCCTCTTAAAGAGACTATTTTTAGTCAGACTAAAATAAGTCCGTTGGATCCAAGCACCCTCTAAATCACGTGCGTAGGATATATCAATTAGGCTTCAAGTGCGTACTTGTTGGTGAAAGTGTTGTCCAATGGGAATTATATTTGGTATTACTCATGTAGCCTACAAAGTCTGTCGCACAGCCTTGTAACTTCTTACTACATTTCTAAATTTGTACTAGTCCTCTATATTGTATATTGCGCTACTCGTACTACTACCTCCTTCCTGGTTTATTGGTCCCCTTCGTAATTTATGTCAAATTTTGACCATAAATTTCACTAACTAAATGTTTATGCATGTCACAAAAAATTATATCGTTTTATTCGTATTTGAACATAGTTTCCAATGGAATAATTTTCGGTGACATGCATTGACATTTTGTTAGCTAAACCTATGGTTAAAATGTGACACTGAATACGGCTAGTAAGTAGTACAGTAGCAGTACTAGTATATGTCGGTCAAATTATCCATCATGTCCTCACATTGAATTGACGTGACAACACGCTGCGTGTGAGGTGACACAAGAATCCCGGCGGCGTGTTTGGGTATTGTGGACTTCAGATTTGGAGTACCAATTATCTGTCGAAATCTTTCATCATTCACTTAAAATAGTCGATTGATCATACATTGAGTACCATATAACTGGAATTAACCGATGCAAGTCCAAGACGGATTGGTCGGTGCTACCGGCTGGCGTCGAGTTCGATCCCACGGATTAGGAGCTCATCAAGCACCTTGAGGCCAAAGTGAGTGTTGACAGCGTGAGATCTCACCCTCTCATCGATTTGTTCATAGCAACCATCAACAGCGAGCATAGCATATGCTACACCCATCCTGAGAAACTTCCAGGTAAGACACTGATCGACCGTCTACTTGCACAAACATATTCCTTTGTTTATAGCTTTATTTTTCTTTTTAGACGCAGACCTAGTGAAGCCATTACAATTTGACAGTTAATAAAAAGTGAAACAAGTGACTGCAACATGCCAAAGATGTTATGAAAATGCCAACTACGTACACTAAAACCTGTATTCGACAATACTGCAGGTATCACACTGAGTGGCCTAAGCAAGCATTTCTTCCAGCGCAATTTCAGGGCGTTCAAAAGGGGCACGTGGATGCGTTGCAAGATACAGTCGGAGTGCGGCATGAATGCGATGTGGCACAAGACTGACAATACCTTGCTGGTGATGGTCAACGGCCGGCAGACGGGCAGCAAAAAGGTTCTGGTGCTGCACACCAACAGGAACTTCGACCGGCAGAGGACCAACTGGGTGATGCACCAGTACCACCTCGGGGACCTGGAGCAAGAGAAGGAGCGGGAGCTGGTCCTCTGCAAGATTTTCTACGAGACGAACACTAGGGCCAGGACTAAAAAGATTATAAGTTTTTTTGACTATGCTGCAAGGCAACAGCCTCACGGCTCTTTATTCATCAAAACAAAAGTTCACTGTACAAAAGGGGAAGGAAATAAAGAAAAGTTAATTACAATACTTACAAAGGGAACTAGGGGAGGGAGGCTATCCAAGTTAACAGGCTATCCCTGTATTTACATTTGATTCTGTGTGCTAAGAGAGAGAGAGGTCATGCACAAAATTTCTCCTCCAAGATCTAAAGCTAGGATCTTCATTTCTGAAGATTTTGTCCAGATATTCCATGTTGCAGTAAAAACTACCTCAGAAAAGGAAGGCTTATTGAATTCTTTCTTAGAAGCTGAGGCCATCATGAAGGTGGACTGGTTGGGTAGAGCCTGCCATGAAATTCCAAGATAATTCCAAACTCTCTGACTAAAGTTGCAGGAGAAAAAGAGGTGAATTCTGTCTTCATGCATGTAAGTCTGGCAAAGAACGCAAGTATCATCTTGGATATGCCAATGTCTCCTTTGCATCATGTCTCTAGTATTAAGGCGATCCATCAACAACAGCCACCCAAACACTTTGATCTTGAGAGTACAGGAACATTTCCAAATCCATTTGAAGATTGGATCAGTCCCCAAGTGAGAAAAGGTGAACTCATAATACAGCCTAGAATGATACTCCCCAGATTTAGATGGCCATTTCCAAATATCTTTCTCATTTGGGTCCAATCTGATGGGATCCAACAAAACTTGAAGTTGGGACAGTTCCAGATATGCCTCTAGAGAGAAGGGAAGATGGAAACCCTCAACCATTGATTGGTAACCAAAGAAATCCTTGTTTGATATCATATCATCAATGGCAAAAGAGTGAAGTCTAGGAAAATGATCCTTAAAGGCAATCACTCTATTATCGATTTGCCAACGATCAAGCCAGAACGCCACCATGTCTCCTGCATGCACCTGAGGAGTGGCTAACCGACAGAACTTGTCATAGAGGTTCAGCACGTCACGCCACCAAAAGGAGGTGATGAGTGATAATAAGTATCCCAAATAAGCTCAACCCATGGGACATCGCTCTTGTTGAAAAACTTGAACAAATGCTTCATCAGGAGGGCTTCATTCTGAACTCCCAAATGTGTGACACCCAGGCCACCATGCTTTTTTGGCCGACAAACCAAATCCCATGCAGCAAGCGATTGACGAGGATTATCAGTGTTCCCTCTCCAGAGACATTGTCTTTCAATCCGTTTGATCTGCTTGAGGATACCCTGCGGAAGGGATAAAGAGCAGAGGAAATATATTGGCATTGAAGTGAGGACTGACTGAAGAAGTTGCAGTCTACTGCCCTAATTAAGAAGACAAGACGAAGCAGATAATCTTCGCTCAATTCGATCAACTAGAGGCATTAGATCATAAATGGTCGGCCTGGACGTGCCCATGGGTAAACCAAGGTACGTGAAAGGCATTGAGCCAACAGAGCATCCTAATAAAGAGGCAATTCGGACTCCTTCCTCTGCAGACAAGTTTACTAGGATCAGGGAGGATTTACTGAAGTTAACACGCAGGCCCGTGGACTCAGCAAACTTCTGCAGCATATCTCTGAGAGCTAGTTTGGTATTGGTACTTGTACTACCTTGTCGTCCGCAAGTTGGTATTGTTGTTAATGATCTTTTGGTATGAACTTGGCATTTTCTTCCAACCATCATGCCGAGGCTCGACGTGGATATAAAGTTGAATCATTTGTTTCGAAACGGATTTTCAGGCACCTGATTTTTATTTGATGGGTAGCATAAGCACCTGCCGTTCGAATTCCCAGTTCTCCAAATTTTTCAAAACAAGTGCATGCACTAATTATCATGAGGAAAAAACAATATACCTGCTGGATCCCAGTTATCAGTCTGTACTTGCAGAATTATCTCGTTTATTGAGCAGGTATATTGTTTTTTTAGGTCGAGCAAGTTTCAGCTGGGTTGTAGACTGCCTAGGCTTGGTTTTGTTTTTAACAGGCCCAGCCCATGACGACAAAGGGGCACAAAGATCCAACAGGTATCTACTGGCCTCTGGCCCACCAGCGTTAGTTATATATTGTCTTAGAACATCCGCAGGCAGTTTTTTTACTGAATCAAACACATAGCCCAGTTCTATTTTCCTCTTGAAACGTCATGTTCTACTTCCATTTTCTAATCTCTACGTATAGTTTTACTAGTTCATATACACGTATCATTATATTGAAAATACATAAAGTTCCCTTTTCATATTTACATCCTTATTTTTATTGTTGTTTTCTCTCCCAGCGCTGATTTTTTTACCATTGGTTTTCCCTTAAACCAACTCAATTGTCCCACATCTTATTTTCTTACAGAAATAAAATGATTTTTTGGCAAATCAATACGTTCTTAAAAATTAAATGTTTATAATTTTAGGATTACAATAGTTCGGACTCCACCAGAATATGCAAAATAAGGTTGAACTTTTTGACCGTGGTCCTGGGTAGAAAATGGGTTGTAATAAATTACTTATGAATTAGCAAATGGGCTGCAAATTATTAAAAAAATAGAAAATGGGCTCTATGTTGTCTGCCACAGATTTGGAGGCTGACTTGTGGGCCTACTAAGTTCATGCGTACACAAGGTTTCTCAAAAAAAAGAAACTTAGTCAACAATCGACTACCAGCGTCACACCGTTAGATGTCAATCTAACGGCAATCGTGCTTCTTCAGTCTTTGATCTTCCTGCTCTAGCCGCCCAAACCAGCGCTGACGAAACCGCCTGCTCCCGCCTCCCGTGACCGGCTGTGCTGCCGGGCATGCCTCACGGCCCCACCATACTCGCATCCCTGGCCTGGCTATCCCTCTACTCACCCACACCTCCTGTTATTTTCCGGCGATGGCAGCCGACCAGTCAACCCTCGTACTCCCCACCGCATGGGCAGCCACTGTCGTGTCTTCCCCGGCTCCGTGTCGTTCCCTTCATAGGCCTCGCCGTCATCCACCGCCATGGTGCTCTCGGCGCTGTGTGGTCAACATGGTCAACGAACGACATCCATCGGAAGTGGACTGTACGTGGATAGGCTGACAGCTGGGTCCGCGGCCGCACACAGGGAAATGACTCCTTATTACGCGCAAAATAATGATTCCTCCACCTGACATCTGGGACCCACAGAAAGGGCCTCTATATTTCACAAAAAAATGTTCCTCCTGCTGACAGCTCGGACCCACCAGCTATATCTTCGCACGCAAGGAACTGCCTCCTTATTACGCACAAAAAAATGAATACTCCCCCTGCTAGCTGGGACCCACCATATGGGAGGCTGACTTGTGGGCCTACTAAGTTGACGCGGACAGAGGGCTTTGTCAACTTAGTCATCAAATGATTCTATCACCAATGATTGTTGGATTGTTAACATCCAACGATCGTCTGGCTTCCTCAACCTCTGATTTTCTTGCTCCAGCCATCCAAACCACCGTGTGCTCTTGCCTCTCATGGCCGGCTATGCTGCCGCGGAGGCCTCACCGCCCCCTACTACTCCCACTGCTGGCCAGGCCCTGCGGCGACGGCAGCCTCACACCATAGTCGAACTAGTGAACCCTTGTACTCCTCTTCGTGTGGGCATCCACTGCCGCGTCTTCCCCGGCTCCGTGTCGTCCCCTTCCTAGGCCTCGCCGTCGTCCACCGCCTTCGTGCTCTTGGCACGGCATGGTCAATCTGGTCAAGGAACAACTTCCATTGGAAGAGTACTATAGTGGAGAGGCTAACAGCTGGGTCCACGGCCGCAGCAAGGAAGTGCCTCCTTATTACGCGCAAAATAGTTATTCCTCCACCTGATAGCAGGGACCCACCGAACGGGCCACCGTATTTTGTGAAAAAAACATTTCGCCCTGACTGCTGGGACCCACCAGCTACATCTTCGCATGCAAGGAAGTGCCTGACAGTCGGGACCCACCTGGTCGAAGCGTACGTAGCGTTGTCATTCTGGTCACGAATGTGTACGTACATACGATTGGTCTGTCCGCAGGCTGCATCGATGAACTGTGGCCGTGTAAGGAAGGGCACGTGTTGTAGCATAGGCACGCACGTGTCGTAGTAGAGGCGCGCACGTAGCATGTCACATAGTCCCGTTAATATCGTGTACACGTACGTACAGCCAGGGTGCAAGAAAGTAAATACGGCCTTGTAACGCCCACGATGCGGCTATATCTCCCACGTGTCGAAGCACGACTTAGATGCATAATCGCATTGTAAGCAATGTCGCAAGTGGGGTAATCTTCACACAACCCATGTAATGAATAAGGAAAAGAGGTACATAGTTGGCTTACACTCGCCACGTCACACAATAGCATATATATCATTACATTCATCCAGATACAATCAAGGTCCGACTATGGAACCAAAATAAAGAACAACCCCAAATGCAACAAAGTCCCCGATCGCCCCAACTGGGCACCACTACTGATCGTCTGGAAAGGAAACGTAGTATCGGCCTGAGTCCTCATCGAACTCCCACTTGAGCTCATTCGAATCTCCTGGAGCGGTATCATCGGTCCCTGCATCTGGTTTTAGAAGTAATCTGTGAGTCACGGGGACTCAGCAATCTCACACCCTCGCGATCAAGACTATTTAAGCTTATAGGAAGGGTAAAAGGTATGAGGTGGATCTGCAGCAAGCACTAGCATATATGGTGGCTAACATACGCAAAAGAGAGCGAGAAGAGAAGGCAAAGGCACGGTCGAGCAACTATGATCAAGAAGTGATCCTAGAACAACCTACGTTCAAGCATAACACGAGACCGTGTTCTCTTCCCGGACTCCGCCGAAAAGAGACCATCACGGCCACACACTCTGTTGATTCATTTTAATCAAGTTAAGGTTAAGGTTTTCTACAACCGGACATTAAAAAACTCCCA
Organism: Triticum urartu; assembly: GCF_056163025.1. NCBI lineage: Eukaryota > Viridiplantae > Streptophyta > Magnoliopsida > Poales > Poaceae > Triticum > Triticum urartu. Next base: position 619,898,615 of record NC_141879.1, on the reverse strand, counting down.
TCTGCCCATAACCGCGGGCACGGCTTTCGAAAGTTCAAATCCCTGCAGGGGTGTCCCAACTTAGCCCATCACAAGCTCTCACGGTCAATGAAGGATATTCCTTCTCCCAAGACAATCCGATCAGACTCGGAATCCTGGTTACAAGACATCTCGACAATGGTAAAACTAAACCAGCAAAGCCACCCGAATGTGCCGACAAATCCCGATAGGAGCTGCACATATCTCGTTCTCAGGGCACATCGGATGAGCGCTCCGTACAACTAAAACCAAACCTCGAGTTTCCCCGAGGGGGCGCTGCAAAGGGCTCTAGTTTGGACCAACACTCAGAGGAGCATTGGCCAGGGGGTTTAAAATAAAGATGACCCTTGAGTCCGCGGAACCCAAGGGAAAAAGAGGCTAGGTGGCAAATGGTAAAACCAATGTTGGGAATTGCTGGAGGAGTTTTATTCAAGGCGAACTGTCAAGGGGTTCCCATTATAACCCAACCGTGTAAGGAACGCAAAATCAAGGACCATAACACCGGTCTGATGGAAACTAGGGTGACAAGAGTGGAACAAAACACCAGGCATAAGGCCGAGCCTTCCACCCTTTACCAAGTGTATAGATGCATTAAAATAGACAAGATATAATAATGATATCCCAACAATAAACATGTTCCAACAAGGAACAACTCCAATCTTCACCTGCAACTAGCAACGCTATAAGAGGGGCTGATCAAAGCGGTAACATAGCCAAACAACGGTTTGGTAGGACAAGGTGGGTTAGGGGTTTGACATGGCAATATGGGAGGCATGATAAGCAAGTGGTAGGTATCGTAGCATAGGCATAGCAATAGAGCGAGCATCTAGCAAGCAAAGATAGAAGTGATTTCGAGGGTATGGTCATCTTGCCTGCAAAGTTCTCCGAGTTGACGTTAGCTTGATCCTCGTAAGCGTACTCAACGGGTTCCTCGATAACGTACTTGTCTCCCGGCTCTACCCAAAGCAAGAACACAAGCAAAGGGAGACACAATCAACCACATGCAATGCACAAACAACATGATGCAAAAACATGGCATGATATGCGGGATGCGATATGCAATGCATATGCATGTTTTGGAAAGGAAAGATTGAACCTAGCCTCAACTTGGAAAACCAAGAGTGCCACTGGAAAGAGGAGTTGATTTCGGTCGAAATCGATTGTGACGCCCCCAATTCAATCGTACACTATCATACACGCAAACATGTACGATAAAGATCAGGGACTCACGGGAAGATATCACAACACAACTCTACAAATAAAAATAAGTCATACAAGCATCATATTACAAGCCAGGGGCCTTGAGGGCTCGAATACAAGAACTCGATCATAGACGAGTCAGCGGAAGCAACAATATCTGAGTACAGACATAAGTTAAACAAGTTTGCCTTAAGAAGGCTAGCACAAACTGGGATACAGATCGAAAGAGGCGCAGGCCTCCTGCCTGGGATCCTCCTAAACTACTTCTGGTCATCGCCAGCGGGCTGCACGTAGTAGTAGGCACCTCCCGAGTAGTAGTAGTCGTCATCGACAGTGGCGTCTGGCTCCTGGGCTCCAACGTCTGGTCGCAGCAGTCGGGTATAGAAAGGGGGAAAAGAGGGAGCAAAGCAACCGTGAGTACTCATCCAAAGTACTCGCAAGCAAGGAGCTACACTACATATGTATGCATTGGTATCAAATGGAATGAGGGTATCATATGTGGACTGAACTGCAGAATGCCGGAATAAGAGGGGATAGCTAGTCCTTATCGAAGACTACGCTTCTGGCCACCTCCATCTCGCAGCATGTAGAAGAGAGTAGATGGTAAGTTCACCAAGTAGCATCGTGTAGCATAATCCTAACTGATGATCCTCCCCTCGTCGCCCTGTGAGAGAGCGATCACCGGTTGTATCTGGCACTTGGAAGGGTGTGTTTTATTAAGTATCCGGTACTAGTTGTTATAAGGTCAAGGTACAACTCCAAGTCGTCCTGTTACCAAAGATCACGGCTATTCGAATAGATTAACTTCCCTGCAGGGGTGCACCACATTTCCCAACACGCTCGATCCCCTTTGTCCGGACACACTTTTCTAGGTCATGCCCGGCCTCGAAAGATCAACACGTCACAGCCCTACCTAAGCACAACAGAGAGGTCAGCACGCCGGTCTAAATCCTATGGCGCAGGGGTCTGGGCCCATCGCCCATTGCACACATGCGCGTTGCGAGGGTGGCCGGAAGCAGACCTAGCCTAGCAGGCGTTCCAGTCCAATCCGGCGCGCGCCGCTCAGTCGCTGACGTCACGAAGGCTTAGGCTGATACCATGACGTCGAGTACCCATAATTGTCCCCGCGTAGATGGTTAGTGTTTATAGGCCAGTAGCCAGACTCGGATCAAATACCAAGATCTCGTTAAGTGTGTTAAGTGTCCGCGAACGCCGACCAGGGCCAGACCCACCTCTCTCCTAGGTGGTCTCAACCTGCCCTATCGCTCCGCCACAAAGTAACAGTCGGGGGCCGTCGGGAACCCAGGCCCACCACTACCTGGGTGGAATCACCTGCCCCTTCAGCCCCCATCTCCGAACAGTACCACAGGTAATGTAATAGTATAAAGTATATATTATATGCCCGTGATCACCTCCCGAAGTGATCACGGCCCAGTAGTATAGCATGGCAGACGGACAAGAGTGTAGGGCCACTGATGGAACACTAGCATCCTATACTAAGCAGTAGGATAGCAGGTAAAGGTAACAACAGTAGTAGCAAGGACAGGCTATGCAGCAGTATAGGATTAACTGAAAGCAGTAACATGCTGCACTACTCTAATGCAAGCATTATAGAGAAGAATAGGTGATATCTGGTGATCAGGGGGGGCTTGCCTGGTTGCTCTGGCAAGAAGGGTCATCTTCGATGTAGTCGAACACACGGACATCGGCAGCGGTCTCGGAGTCTACCGGAAATAAGTAACGGAGGGGGAACACAATAAATAACAGAGCAATCAAATGTAACACAAAGCGAGATGCGGCAATACATTGTGCTAGGGGTGACCTAACATAGGGACAGGTGATACCGGTGAAGGGGGGAACATCCGGGATAGTATCCCAGGTGTTTTGCATTTTCGGACAGATGAACCGGAGGGAGAAAGTTGCGTGTTCGCTATTCTAGAGATGTGTGGTTGACAAACGGGTTGCGTATTCGGATTCGTCTCGTCGTTCTGAGCAACTTTCATGTATAACACCTTTTCATCCGAGTTACGGTTTAATTTATATGATTTTACAAAGTTTTATTGTTTTCTGAATTTAATTTTAACTCAAAACAAAGTGAAATTGCTATGTGCACCCGGTGCACTGCACCTAGAGTGCACCAGTGGGGCTGACTGGTGGGGCCAGTCAACTGCACAGTTAGCAGTTGATTGGTCCACTTTGACCAGTCAAAGAGGGTGCCTGGGCCCACCCGTCATTGACCTAATAACTTACTTTTATTTTTTTTAACTTTTCCTTCTTCTTTTGTTGATTAAAAGGGGATGGCCCCACCTGTAAGTGATAGTGACCTTTTGGCCACACGCACAGCCGTGCGCAAGCACCGGCCGGCCATGGCCACGGCTAGGAAGCCGCGAAGCGGCAGCGGCGAGGCCGGAAGCAAGGCACGGCGACGCTCGAGGTCGGCAGCGGCGAGGCGGGGGCGGTCATGGGGTGGCGTGTTGGGCGACAGGGATCCGCGTGTGTGCGGGCCGGTGACCTACAGCGAGCAGCAAGGCGCGGCCGGGGGCTGGCGCCGGGAACGGTGACCGGAGGCGGCGCGGGGAGAGGGGGCCAGAGGTCCAGGACGGCGGCGGCCGGCGCAGTGGCGCTGCAGCACCGGCGGCGACGGGGTCGCACGACCGCGATGTGGTGCAGTGGCGGGCGCGGCGCGGCAGCGGCCGAACAGGATGGTGCGGGAGGAGCGGCGCGGGGCGGCACAGAGGAGAGGCGTCGCGGGGGCGGCAGCGTAGGGCGAGGCTCTAGGCGACGGCGGCGGTAGCAGAAGATGGCGGAGGCGGGGGCTGCAGCATGGTGAGCGAGGCATGGCCAAGGCGAGAGCGGGCGAGGCGAGCGGCTGGCGGAGGCGGGCAGCAGCTCGAGACAGGGGGCGCGGCGAGCAGCTGCGGGGCCGGATCAGGGCAGTGCTAGGCGGCGGGGCTATGCAGCGTTGCAGCAGACGGAGGCGCAGGCTCCGGCGGGGCATGCGACTGCGAGGCAGAGGCGGGGCCCAGGGCAAGATGGAGTGCGCGTGTGCAGCTTGGGACGCGACGGGTTGCGGCATGGACGCGGGTGGACGCCGGCGAGCGCACACGGAGCAAGGCTCCGGCCATGGCGGACTACAGAGTCGAATTTCACGGGTATCGGTGCTACGACTTACGAGGGGGGCAGCAGGGAAAGGGGCCAGACGTGGTCCTCACCGGGCTCCTGCAGATGTGCTAAAGTGGGCTCGGGAAAGGCTTGGCAGCGACGGATCGAAGTGGCGGAGCTCGACGTCCGAAGGAAGAAGAAGACGGCGATCCCGATGATGCCGTGGAGTCCGGCTTGATTCGACGATCGTAGGAGAAGTAGCCGACCGTGGAGGTCTTGGTGGACAAGCCCGCGTGGCTCGGGGTGCCTCCAGAGCGTGTTAATGGCAATGGCGTGTCGACAGCGAGCTCGGGATCAAGAGTGAGGTGCGAGGGAGAGGGCGAGGGGAAAGTGGGCTAGAGTTTTTTAGGGGAGAGAGGGGTGGCTGGGGTTGCTCTTATCCGAGAGGGGGGCGATGGATGGACGGCAAGTTGCCGGCGACGGCCACGGCTGCGGGATGCCCGCCACGCCCTCTCCCTGTCTCCTGTAGCGTGAGGAAGGAGAGGAGGTGTGGTGGGTTGGGCCACCCAGTCCCACACGGGCCTGTTTCTTTTTAAATTTCTTCCTTTCTTTTTCTTTTACATATTTTTCTGTTTTCTTTTAACAAACACTATTATTGCTTACATAAGCCACCTAATTCCTTTAAAAAAAGTGGAGTTGTTTAGAACAAAAGCTAGGGGATATAGAGCACTGCAAAAAAAATTTGTTTGTGAGTGATTTGAATTACCTTGGAATTTTCATAAATTAGAAAAGGATTTAAATGTTATTTTAGGCACTGTTTTATTTAGTTTAAGGCATTTAATCACCTTATAAAAATATTGGTTTCACCATGAAAAATTATCTAGGGATTATGTGAAACACTTTGAACATTTTAGTATGTTTGAAGAAAATAATTATTTGACTTTATTTTAAATTTTGAATTTGAATTCGGTTTGGATCAAAGTGAGGTTTAGAAATTTAATTGCGATAACATGCCACCATTAGTGTGTGGTTACTGTAGCTTAACTACCGAGGCGTTACAAATCTCCTCCACTACAAGAAATCTCGTCCCAAGATTGAAGGGGTGGTGTAAGGGGGGAGGCTAGGTTACACAGTCTCTAACGATTCTTCACGGTCTTGGTTGATCTTCTTGAAGAGGTTGATCCATTACGTTGATGTCTTCATTTCTCTGCTTCAGGTCATCATGATGAAGTTGTCGTCCTTTCTTCAACATCTTCACCGTACTTACGAAAGGGTAAGAAGGGAAAACTCTATAAGGACGGATTCTAACAAGATCGAGCATCAGACGGTTAACTCAGGGGAAGAAGCATAAGTATCTCTCGAATTGAAACTTAAGATGATATCGAGAGCCAAGTAAGAAGGTACCATGAGGAGTTTCAAACGGATAGGCAATCGTTCAATGTCTAATCAGAAGGTGAAAGGGTTTCAGGACAACGAGAATAAGTATTCCGTCTGATACCAGAATATATCACTAGGAAGGCGGCCCGTGATTTACATACATAGCCAGGCTCGAGAAATAACTTTGGGGGACAGGGATATACAGAAGAGTGAGGTTTTGATCCTGTGGAACTATGGGTTATGGGCCCACCATGTGGGTTAAAAGTAGGAAGGGCGCTGACCTCTTGCACAGTCATGATAGCAAGGCATGCCAGAGAATACCCTGTCAGTTATGTCGGCAACAACATCGGTACCAAGGGCGAGGGACGAAGAGAACCATTTTCCTGCTCGTTGAACGAGGCGGACCAATAGGCAAAGTCCTTGTCCATCGGTGGTTATCAGAATGTCATCCACAATAGTAACAGGGTCTTACTAACAGAGTGGTACAACGAGGTGCTTTACCTAAGCAGGGGACTATCAATGCTCAGTTAAGTCAGATTACAAGAAAGGTTAAACGAAGAAATGGAAAGGAAAAGTGATTAGTATGCTAATCAGAACAATGGAAAGGAAAATGTGTTTAAACACATCTTCCAGGGGTATATCCTTCCCAAGAGCAAGCAGAACATGATATCCATGATAGGATATAACGTAGAAAACCCTTTAGGCAAGGGGAGAGAAATTTCATGACATTACCCAGGCAACGGTGTTTGGATAATTGATCAAGAAACATTTAGCATTGGGCCTCAAATGTTCTTGTTGAAAATCAGAGTACCACAAACATGCTTCGAGATAGCATCGACATGGTCTTCAAGCAAAGGTCAGACTTTGGAAACACAAAGGATCCATCAAGAACCACTTATAAAATAAGTCTTACGATTTCCTCATGGAAGAATTGCTAAGCTTGCTAAAAGGAAACTATAACAATAGGTCCTCCGGGCCGGTGCGCTAGGCATGACATCACCTTACTGGGCTATACAAAGTCCAATGTTACGGCTTTTGGAAAATGTCCCAACTATCATATCTGACCGAGATTCAATTCTAATTGCTGTCAGGATACCTCAGACTCAGGATGCCCGAGAAGAAAAGGTGCAACACAAATTGACGAGATGACAATGTAAGATTCTCGGGAAATGAACTATGGGAGCGAGTTCTGAAACAAGAGCTCATCATTAAATCAAGGAGAGGATGAGGGGGTAGTTGATGGAATCAGCGACAATCCTCGAGATTCCCAAAAAGGTGGATTTCCACAATTATGTGAACAAGGAGATAACATTTGCCGGATCAAATGATAAAATGATGTATGCTCGAGGAAAACATACACAGTTAAACATTGGATGAAAGGTGCACCCGAAATATGGGCTGGGTTGCACGACCAACGTCGGAATGATGATTCAATAATCAATAGTGTAAGAATGAACGGCCGACCATTAACTTCAAAGCAATAGGGTTGCTAGAAGGGTAGAATCCAAACAGCACCGCTCACTTGTTGGTACCCCGGTTGGAATCGACATGAGGACCCAAGAAGAATGGTGATGGTCACAAGTTTCACCATACCAAGAATTCTTAAGAGGTGGTGAAATTCCCACGACATTCTTGACATAAAAGGTGGTAATATTTCAAGGTAAAGAAGAACAATGCTAGGCATCAAGGAACTCAAGGTACAACACAAAACACGAACAAGTTTGTGTTGGAGGGAAGGCAATAAAGTGGCCGATGATAACACAACTCTTCGAGGGCAAGGATGGTATTTCTCAACATGAATTCGATCGATATCCATGAAGAGCTCAGAATGTTGATGATGATCATGACACATTTATTGAGAGGTTTCATGAAGATATTATCGCTCATCGATGACATCAAGCAAAAGGAAGGATGAAGCGAAAAGTTATTGAAACCACGGGTACGACACACACTCGGAATCAAGCTTGTTGCTCAAGGCAAAATGATATGATGAGGAAAGTTGACATAAGCTGAGCTCATTGTCGAAAATTGTGCTTCGAGAAGAAGGACCAGGTAGCATAGTTAAAAGTTGCACGATAATGATATAGCCGATCAGCTATGAATGATGTGATTGAGTATTAAATTTGTAGCAATGAAGAGTTCTAATACTTGTTGAATCGCAATGCGAACTCGATTCAGTTATCGGTGTCTTTGAGTGTTTAAAAACCCAGAGCCCGTGAAAAAATTGAATCAATGAGAATGTAGTACTTGATGAAGAACTCATAAGAAGTTATGTAGTTTCGTGATAATCTCGAGTTACCAGGGGGTAATACTCGATGACAAATCAAAGTAGAGGTTGGATCGGGGTATTGATCCACAGAAGACAAGTGCTTAAACTTGCGTGAGAAATGGGATCAAAGAAGAACATATGGTTGGAAGCACGATTGCAAAGGATCAATTCACCGATACCAGAGCATATTATATCAAGGAAATAGTTATTATTACAAGAAGCTTTCATGATAGGATCTACATCGTGTCCATGGGCATGAACACAAGGTTCAAGGTCGACTCCCACTTCTTCAATGCATAACCTTTCATTCACCACTCTAGATAAAAATGATTTCAGTGTCAAAACCTACCTGGTGAATTACCAGAGGAGTATGACTCGTGAAAACTTTCGGGTTCACAGAGATTAAGGAAGGCATAGGTTCAACCCATCGAGGCATCTTAGAAACATATACCACGAAATTTTAGGAGTAATTAACACAAGCTCGAAAGTAGAGCATGGTTGTCAAAGCATTATGCATCAGGGAAAGAACTCACAAGATTTGAATGTGTATGATACCATCGGATAACAACCCAGCAATGGGTTTGGCGGTCCATAACGGAGCTGACGTGAGTATCGGTACTCAATCAGAGGAAGAAAGAATGCAAAGGCATCAGATTATGGGAATAACTAACTAATTCAAATCTCAAATGCAAAGGAATTGCGATTTCCAAATCAAGGGATCAGAAGCAAACGCTCTGATTAAGGATGGATAAGTTGAGTAGACTTAGGGGTACAATCGATGGCAATTTGATTGGTCGAGATCCAACTCATGTTTAAAATGACGTCTACGATCTGATTGAGGATTGCGAGCATTCGCAACATATTGAATCAACGGACTCAAAATGATAATGACAAGGGATGCCATTAAGATTACGAGACTTATGGGATTAACCATAATGCAAGCAAGCAAGAATTTCAAAAGCAATAGGCTGCTCAGGATTTTCGGAAGATCGGGTAGTATTTTTGTGAAACACATGAACAGCTAGGGATGAGCGGATACTCGGCAAGTGCGAGGAATTATCCGTAGGGGGCATTCACGTGGCAAAGAACTGCAAGGCAGTAAGCTCAAGGATTCTTAAAAAGTTTGGAGAATAATTTGATGCATCTTGTAATAACAAGAGCAACTGGGAATGAAAGTAAGACGACAGATGCATGTAATCCTCCATAGGGATAACAGTTGTAGGGAATTGCAAAAGCAATGGGAACAAGGTCTCGAGTGAACACTGGAGAGTATCTTCTGGTGGAGTAGGCGATCATCTGTAATAAGGGGCTCTCTAGGAGGAAGTAGTTATGCGATCCTAATGTTAGAGTTAGCAAAATGTTTAACCCAAATAGACGAGAGATCAGAGTCCCAGAGTATAGACGAGGAGTAAAAGATCCTAGTACCACCCAATGGCGACGTGGGCCCGTAAGACACACAGCCATGTTAGTACAAGTTTTGTAATGTCTAGACTCGACTTCGGCCAAGGAGTGTGGAAGGGGGATTCCTACAGGCAGTCGGCTCTGATACCAACTTGTGACGCCCCCAATTCAATCGTACACTATCATACACGCAAACGTGTACGATCAAGATCAGGGACTCACAGGAAGATACCACAACACAACTCTACAAATAAAAATAAGTCATACAAACATTATATTACAAGCCAAGGGCCTCGAGGGCTCGAATACAAGAACTCGATCATAGACGAGTCAGCGGAAGCAACAATATCTGAGTATAGACATAAGTTAAACAAGTTTGCCTTAAAAAGGCTAGCACAAATTGGGATACAGATCGAAAGAGGCGCAGGCCTCCTGCCTGGGATCCTCCTAAACTACTCCTGGTCGTCGCCAGCGGGCTGCACGTAGTAGTAGGCACCTCCCGAGTAGTAGTAGTCGTCATCGACACTGGCGTATGGCTCCTGGGCTCCAACGTCTGGTCGCAGCAGTCGGGTATAGAAAGGGGGAAAAGAGGGAGCAAAGCAACCATGAGTACTCATCCAAAGTACTCGCAAGCAAGGAGCTACACTACATATGTATGCATTGGTATCAAATGGAATGAGGGTATCATATGTGGACTGAAGTGCAGAATGCCAGAATAAGAGGGGGACAGCTAGTCCTTATCGAAGACTACGCTTCTGGCCACCTCCATCTTGCAGCATGTAGAAGAGAGTAGATGGTAAGTTCACCAAGTAGCATCGTGTAGCATAATCCTAACTAATGATCATCCCCTCGTCGCCCTGTGAGAGAGCGATCACCGATTGTATCTGGCACTTGGGAGGGTGTGTTTTATTAAGTATCCGGTTCTAGTTGTTATAAGGTCAAGGTACAACTCCAAGTCGTCCTGTTACCGAAGATCACGGCTATTCGAATAGATTAACTTCCCTGCAGGGGTGCACCACATTTCCCAACACGCTCGATCCCCTTTGTCCGGACACACTTTTCTAGGTCATGCCCGGCCTCGGAAGATCAACACGTCACAGCCCTACCTAAGCACAACAGAGAGGTCAGCACGCCGGTCTAAATCCTATGGCGCAGGGGTCTGGGCCCATCGCCCATTGCACACATGCGCGTTGCGAGGGTGGCCGGAAGCAGACCTAGCCTAGCAGGCGTTCCAGTCCAATCCGGCGCGCGCCGCTCAGTCGCTGACGTCACGAAGGCTTCGGCTGATACCATGACGTCGAGTACCCATAATTGTCCCCGCGTAGATGGTTAGTGTTTATAGGCCAGTAGCCAGACTCGGATCAAATACCAAGATCTCGTTAAGTGTGTTAAGTGTCCGCGAACGCCGACCAGGGCCAGACCCACCTCTCTCCTAGGTGGTCTCAACCTGCCCTGTCGCTCCGCCACAAAGTAACAGTCGGGGGCCGTCGGGAACCCAGGCCCACCACTACCTGGGTGGAATCACCTGCCCCTTCAGCCCCCATCTCCGAACAGTACCACAGGTAATGTAATAGTATAAAGTATATAGTATATGCCCGTGATCACCTCCCGAAGTGATCACGGCCCAGTAGTATAGCATGGCAGACGGACAAGAGTGTAGGGCCACTGATGGAACACTAGCATCCTATACTAAGCAGTAGGATAGCAGGTAAAGGTAACAACAGTAGTAGCAAGGAAAGGCTATGCAGCAGCATAGGATTAACTGAAAGCAGTAACATGCTGCACTACTCTAATGCAAGCAGTATAGAGAAGAATAGGCGATATCTGGTGATCAGGGGGGCTTGCCTGGTTGCTCTGGCAAGAAGGGTCATCTTCGATTTAGTCGAACACAGGACATCGGCAGCGGTCTCGGAGTCTACCGGAAATAAGTAACGGAGGGGGGAACACAATAAATAACAGAGCAATCAAATGTAACAAAAAGCAAGATGCGGCAATACGTTGTGCTAGGGGTGACCTAACATAGGGACATGTGATACCGGTGAAGGGGAAACATCCGGGATAGCATCCCAGGTGTTTTGCGTTTTCAGACAGATGAACCGGAGGGAGAAAGTTGTGTGTTCGCTATGCTAGAGTTGTGTGGTTGACGAACCGGTTGCGTATTCGGATTCGTCTCGTCGTTCTGTGCAACTTTCATGTATAACACCTTTTCATGCGATTTACGGTTTAATTTATATGATTTTACAAAGTTTTATTGTTTTTCTGAATTTTATTTTAACTCAAAACAAAGTGAAATTGCTATGTGCACCCGGTGCACGGCACCCAGAGTGCACCAGTGGGGCTGACTGGTGGGGCTAGTGAACTGCACAGTCAGCAGTTGACTAGTCCACTTTGACCAATTCAAAGAGGGTGCCTGGGCCCACCAATCATTGACCTAATAACTTACTGTTATTTTTTTTATTAACTTTTCCTTCTTTTTTTGATTAAAAGGGGATGGCCCCACCTGTAAGTGATAGTGGCCTTTTGGCCACACTCACAGCCATGCGCAAGCACCGGCCGTTCGCGGCAGCGGCGAGGCCTGAGGCAAGGCAAGGCGACGCGCGAGGTACAGGGGGTGCGGCGAGCGAGGTCGGCAGTGGCGAGGCCACGCATGGGTAGACGGGCGCGGGGGCGGTCATGGGGGGCGTGCTGGGCGACAGGGATCCGCGTGTGTGCGGGCCGGCGACCTACAACGAACGGCGAGGCGCGGCCGGGGGCGGGCGCCGGGAACGATGACCGGAGGCGGCGCGGGGAGAGAGGGCCAGAGGTCCAGGACGGCGGCGGCCGGCGGAGTGGCACTACAGCACCGGTGGCGACGGGGCCGCGCGACCGCGATGTGGTGCAAGGGCGGGCGCGGCGCGGCAGCGGCCGAACAGGACGGTGCAGGAGGAGCGGCGTGGGGCGGCACAGAGGAGAGGCGTCGCGGGGGGCGGCAGTGCTGGGCGAGGCTCCGGGTGGCGGCGGCGGTAGCAGAAGACGGCGGAGGCGGGGGGCTGCAGCATGGTGAGCGAAGCATGGCCAAGGCGGGAGCGGGCGAGGCGAGCAGCTGGCGGAGGCGGGCAGCAGCTCGAGACAGGGGGCGCGGCGAGCAGCTGCGGGGCCGGAGCAGGGTAGTGCTAGGCGGCGGGGCTATGCAGCGGTGCAGCAGACGAAGGCGCAGGCTCCGGCGGGGCATGCGACTGCGAGGCAGAAGCGGGGCCCAGGGCAGGATGGAGTGCGCGCGTGCAGCTTGGGACGCGACGGGTTGCGGCATGGACGCAGGTGGACGCAGGCGAGCGCACACGGAGCAAGGCTCCGGCCATGGCGGATTTTGGAGCCGAATTTCGCGGGTATCGGTGCTACGACTTACGAGGGGGCAGCGGGGAGAGGGGCCGGACGTGGTGCTCACCGGGCTCCTGCAGATGTGCTAAAGTGGGCTCGGGAAAGGCTTGGCGGCAACGGATCGAAGCGGCTGAGCTCGACGTCCGGAGGAAGAAGAAGATGGTGATCCCGATGACGCCATGGAGTCCGGCTTGATTCGACGGTCGTAGGAGAAGTAGCCGACCGTGGAGGTCTTGGTGGACAAGCCCGCATGGCTCGGGGTGCCTCTAGAGCGCGTTAATGGCAATGGCGAGCTCGGGATCGAGAGTGAGATGCGAGGGAGAGGGCGAGGGGAAAGTGAGCTAGAGTTTTTCAGGGGAGAGAGGGGTGGCTGGGGTTGCTCTTATTCGAGAGGGGGCCGATGGATGGACGGCACATTGCCTGGGTGAGGAGGGAGAGGAGGTGTGGTGGGTTGGGCCACCCAGTCCCACACGGGCCTGTTTCTTTTTAAATTTCTTCCTTTTTTTTCTTTTACATATTTTTCTGTTTTCTTTTAACAGACACTATTATTGCTTACATAAGCCACCTAATGCCTTTAAAAAAGTGGAGCTGTTTAGAACAAAAGCTAGGGGATATAGAGCACTGCAAAAAAATTGTTTGTGAGTGATGTGAATTACCTTAAAATTTTCATAAATTAGAAAAGGATTTAAATGTTGTTTTAGGCACTGTTTTATTTAGTTTAAGGCATTTAATCACCTTCCAAAAATATTGGTTTCACCATGAAAAATTATCCAGGGATTATGTGAAACACTTTGAACATTTTAGTATGTTTGAAGAAAATAATTATTTGACTTTATTTTAAATTTTGAATTTGAATTCTGTTTGGATCAAAATGAGGTTTAGAAATTTAATTGTGATGACATGCCACCATTAGTGTCTGGTTACTGTAGCTTAACTACCGGGGCGTTACATCGATATAAAGATCACCGGAATCGGATGCACGGTTTGCAAATTACAAGCAAAACGAATATGGCACAAAGCTGTGATTAACAGCACGAGGCCACCTAAATGCATCAAGAACAACAAGCTACTGCACTCTAACATAGCAACAAAATACATGGCAGGGATCCACTCAAGATGCTTGACAAAAGATGAACACTGTGCTACGGCTAATTCACTCAATATCAGGTTCAAACAAGCATGGCAAAAGTGCAAAAGATATCAGGTTACAAACTTAGTGAAAATAACATCAAGTCAGGAATTTAACATCAGGAATCAATATTTAGAGCAAGATAACAACATGCTACAGGAACATATCATGGCAAAGCAAGGCATGGAATGAAGCTACTCAAAGCATACAACAAAAGTCCCTTACTGACCATTAGCCAAAAGGGATCAGAAAATACAATGGCAACCATGTGAACATAGCAATTATCGTTAACAGATTCAAACTTGGTAGAAAACTGGAACATGGCAAAACAGATATTAAGTAGGCATGTTTACGAGCTCGATGCACTCACCACAAGGCATTGCATGACAAACTAAGCATACACCCAGCAAGTAGACATGGCATAGAAGCTAAACATGGCAAGAACAACATCATAGCATGGATGGATCAACTACAACAACCTCGGCAAAAATGCTTAACACGTAAACATTCTGCCAGGAACATTTTATAGCAAAAGTAGAGCTCGATTGAGTCAAGCTAGGGTGCTCCATAATTGCAAACAAAGACATGGATGGATAGAGCACAACAATATCTACAAAACATCCTTACTGATCATGCTCAAAAGAGGCATGGATCACTCTGTAGCAACATGAATACATGGCATAAAATATTAACAAGGCAAAGACTTAGAATATTTCTAAGTCCCTGAAAACAGCAACATTACGAGAGCTACTTTGCATGCTTGTGCTAGTCACCACAAAGATCACAAAAATACATGGCATACACCCCTGTAAAGATGGCATGGCATACTTCAAAACTCATGTAGGGCTCAAGTTCATAGGAAGCACACAACAATCATGGCAAAAATGACAAATGTCCAAACTCTACTAAGAATCTGAAACTAATATAAACTAGCACTCTTGCAACAGCATTTAGGGCATCAACATGAGCTCAAATGAACATGATGCAATGAGATGAAATGAAGTACTCGTTGAGACGAACAATTTGATATGCTACACGCCCGAAACGGAGTCACGGATGCAGAGATATGGCATGATGAACAATGCATAAAAATATTAGGGTTAGGGCAAAAGGTCAACCCGATCCAGATCTAGATCGCACGCAACCCGAGGATGACCGGAGCTTCGCCGTTGATGGAGTCGCCGGCCGGAGGCGTCGAGGGCGTCGCCGGGGAGGAAGAGTCCGGTTGGTCGGAGTGGGACCCGAGGGCACGAGGGGCGCGGGGCGCCTGCCGGCGTCGACGGCGAGCTGGCGCGGCAGGGTGGTGCGGGCGGCGCGGCGACCGGCGATGATGTCGAGGCGGTGAGGCGGCGGCCGGCGATGGCGGCGGGGAGGCGGCGCGACGAGGAGGCGCGGGCGGCGAGGCGTGGCTCGTTTGGCGTCGCGGGAGGGCCCGCCCTGGGCTTCGGCGGGCCGGCGGCGCGGAGGAGGCGGTTGCGACAGGTGGCGGCCATGTCCGGCGGGGACCGGACACGTCCGACGCGCGGAGAGGAGCGGGGCTAGTGTTAGGGGGGTGGATTGACCCGAGATTTTCGGGGGAGTGGCCTTTTATAGGTAGACGGAGCTAGGAGGCTCCAAATTGAGCACGGTTTGCGGCCACGAGATCGTGATCAAACGGCCTAGATGATGGAAGGGGTTTTGGGCCACTTTGGAGAGGTGTTGGGCTGCAACACACACGAGGCCTTTTCGGTTCCTCGGTTAACCGTTGGAGTATCAAACGAAGTCCGAATGGCACGAAACTTGACAGGCGGTCTACCGGTAGTAAACCAACGCCGCTTGGCAAGTCTCGGCCCAATCCGAGAACGTTTAACACCCGCACACGAAAAGACGTAGAAAGGGACACCGGAGGACATAGGAGCGCCGGAATGCAAAACGGACAATGGGGAAAATGCTTGGATGCATGAGATGAACATGTATGCAAATGCGATGCACATGATGACATGATATGAGATGCATGACAAAAACAAAACAACACGAAGACAAAAACCCGAGAACGAGGAAATATCATAATTAGTGCCGGAAATGGCAAGAGTTGGAATACAAATATGGCAGGTTACATACGGGGTGTTACAACACTCCACCACTATGAAAGGATCTCGTCCCGAGATCTAGGACTAGAAAAACTCCGGGTACTCAGAACGGAGGTGATCCTCTCTTTCCCAGATGCCTTCACGGTCAGAATGATGTGACCACTTGACTTTTAGGAATTTGATAGACTTGTTGCGAGTCTTGCGCTCAGTTTCTTCAAGAATAGCAACGGGGTGCTCATGATAAGACAGGTCTTGTTGGAGATCAATCTCTTCGAAGTTGATGCTGCGGTCAGGAGTCTTGAAGCACTTGCGGAGTTGAGACACGTGAAACACGTCGTGCACGTTTGCAAAATTGGATGGAAGCTCAAGTTCATAGGCGAGGTCGCCTCTTTTGCCTATGATCTTGAAAGGACCCACGTATCTAGGGGCAAGCTTCCCTTTGATACCGAAACGACGAGTACCTTTCATTGGAGAGATGCGGAGGTAGACATGGTCTCCGATCTCGAAAGCCAAGTCACGATGCTTGCTATCATAGTAACTCTTCTGGCGCGATTGTGCGGCTTTGAGATTTTCATGAATGACTTTGCACATTTCTTCAGCCTCTGTGATCAAGTCATTACCAAGAAGTTGGTGTTCACCAGTCTCTGACCATTTAAGAGGGGTACGACACTTCCTGCCATAGAGAATCTCGAATGGGGCCTTGCCCGTACTCGCTTGGAAGCTGTTGTTGTAGGAGAACTCAGCATATGGAAGACAATCTTCCCACTTCATACCGAAAGAGATGACACAAGCCCTGAGCATATCTTCAAGAATCTGATTTACTCGCTCGACTTGGCCACTAGTTTGAGGATGAAAAGATGTGCTGAAGCGAATGTTGGTGCCCATGGCCTTTTGAAAAGAAATCCAGAACTTTCAAGTGAAGATGCTGCCACGATCTGAAGATATCAACTATGAAATGCCGTGCAGAGAGACAGTCCTGGAGGTATATAGCTCTGCCAACTGAGCTGCTGTGATAGATTCTTTGATAGGAAGAAAATGAGCCACTTTAGTGAGCTTGTCGATGACAATGAAGATAGCATCATTGCCACGCTTGGACTTGGGAAATCCAGTCACGAAGTCCATCTCAATATGGTCAAACTTCCATTCTGGAATGGAAAGAGGTTGGAGGAGACCAGCTGGTCGTTGGTGTTCTGCTTTCACTCTTCTACAGACATCACATTCATTCACGAACTGAGCAATCTCGCGCTTCATTCGAGTCCACCAATACGACTGCTTGAGGTCCTGGTACATCTTTGTACTTCCAGGGTGAATAGAGAGGAGTGAATTGTGAGCCTCGTTCATAATGACTTTACGAAGGTCACCCTTAGGAACAACAATGCGATCCTTGAAGAATAGAGTATCCTTGTTATCAAGACGATAACACTTGTACTTGAGTTGACTCTTGGCAATCCCAATCTTCACCTTCTTCACCATAGCATCAAGAAGTTGAGCCTCACGAATCTCATCTTCCAAAGTAGGAGAGACTTGGAGGTTGGCAAGGAATCCTTGAGGAATAACTTGGAGATTGAGTTTGCGGAAAGCTTCACAAAGCTCTGGTTGGTAAGGCTTTATAATCAAACTGCTGCAGTAAGCCTTCCTGCTCAATGCGTCAGCTATTACATTGGCCTTGCCTGGAGTATATTCAATACTCGGATTATACTCTTGAATCATCTCGACCCAACGAGTCTACCTGAGGTTGAGGTTTGGCTGAGTGAAGATATACTTGAGACTCTTATGATCAGTGAAGATGTCCACTTTCCTTCCCAACAAGAGATGTCTCCAAGTTAAAAGAGCATGGACAACTACCGCCAACTCAAGGTCATGAGTGGGGTAATTCTTTTCGTTGGGCTTCAACTGGTGAGAGGTATAGGCCACAACTTTCTTCTCTTGCATCAACACTGCACCGAGACCTTGAAGGGAAGCATCACAGAAGACCTCAAACGGTTTGGATTCATCAGGAGGAGTCAGAACTGGAGCAGTGACTAACTTCTCTTTCAGGGTGTTGAAAGTGATGTCACATTCAGGCGACCAGACATACTTCACATGCTTCTGCAGGAGGTTGGAAAGAGGCTTCGCGATCTTAGAGAAGTTCTCAACGAACCTTCGACAATAGCTTGCGAGCCCAAGGAAGCTGCGGAGTTGCTTCACATTCTGAGGTGGTTCCCAATTCACAATTGCAGACACCTTCTCAGGATTAACAGCTATTCCCTTGAAGGAGGTGATATGTCCAAGGTAGAGAACCTCATCGAGCCAAAACTCACACTTTGAAAACTTCGCATAGAACTGATGTTCTCTGAGTTTATCCAGCACCAATCTCAAATGCTTGGCATGATCCTCCTTGTTCTTGGAAAAGACCAAAATGTCATCGAGGTAGACCAAGACAAAGTCATTTGTGTAGGCGTTGAAGATGAAGTTCATCATGCAAGAGAATGTTGGAGGAGCGTTGACAAGGCCGAAAGACATGACAGTGTATTCAGATGAACCATAGCTTGTTCTGATGTTGTCTTGGGGATATCTTCTTCATGAATGCGAATCTGATGATAGCCCATTCGGAGATCAAGCTTGGAGAATACTTGAGCACCTTTGAGTTGTTCGAAAAGCTCATTGATGTTGGGAAGTGGGTACTTGTTCTTTATGGTCTTCTTGTTCAATGGACGGTAGTCGACACAAAGTTGGTCTGTTCCATCCTTCTTCTTGACAAAAAGAACACCACAACCCCATGGAGAAGAACTTGGTCGGATGAGACCCATACGCTCTTGAATATCGAGTTGCTTCTTCAGCTCCTTCAACTCTTCAGGTCCAAGCTTGTAAGGATGTTTGCAAACAGGTTCCGTGCCAGGCTCAAGATCGATGACGAATTCAACTGGCCGGTTCAGAGGCATTCCTGGAAGCTCTTCTGGAAAGATGTCTTGATATTCACAACCGACTGGAATCTGAGAGATGGCATCCAACTCGCCCTTCTCATTGAGGGAAAACAGTCGAATGGTATCATCATGAGCGGCAAAGACGATTACATCCTCAGACGAATGTGTCAATTGAATCTGCCTGGCAGCACAATCAAGCTGAGCCTTGTGCTTACAAAGCCAGTCCATTTCGAGAATAACATCAATATTTGAGTCACCAAGAACAATAGGAGAAGCTAGAAATTTGTAGTCGCCCAACGTGATAGTAACATCCGGGACGCAGATATTAGCTGTCATTTGCTTGCCCGGGGACACGATTGATAAAGATCTTTGCAAATGCTGATAATCACACTCATACTTTGATGCAAAAGGTTTAGAAATGAAACAATGCGATGCACCAGTGTCAAAAGGAACTTTTGTAGGGACATCGTTAATAGGAAGGTTACCCATGATAACTTCTGACGAGTCCTCTGCCTGAGCTGCAATCATCATGTTGACCTTGGCGTGCTCGGGGTTATGCTTGACCACTGCGGTACTAGCAGATCTCACAGGAGGAGGAGGAAGACGTCTCTGATTGAAGCATTTGTTGACATAGTGACCCTTCTTCTGACACTTGTTGCACGTGACCTCCAAGAGCAGACGGTGATACGGAGCAGTTGATCTTAGAGCATGAGACGAAGTCTTGTTCTGAAAGCCTGGGTTGGGTGGGTGGGAAGATCCATTGCCACCTTTGCTCTTTTGCTGATAAGGCTGACGAAACAGAGGAGGAGGAGGCAACCAATACTTTTGCTGCTTAGTTGCCACTTGAGTTGATGAAGAAGGAGTTGCATCCCTGACTCGCTTCTTGGAAGCATCGCACTTGAGCTGAGCAGTCTCTTGTTTCAGTGTCATGTTGTAAAACTCATCATACTTCTGCGGCTCAAAAAGCACGAGAGCTAGTTGGAGATCTTCTCTGAGGCCACCTCTGAACTGATAAATCATGCTCTTCTTGTCAGGGATGTATTGCTTGGCGAAACGAGCGAGCTTCTGGAACATGATGTTGTACTGGTAAACAGACAGGCTGCCTTGCTTCAGATTGCGGAACTTCTCACGCTTGCTCTCAACAACACTCTGAGGAATGTGGTGAGCTTTGAAGTCTTGGCGGAATTCATCCTAGGTAATCACACGACCTCCTCTGGAATCTTTGTATTGTTGATACCACTCAGCAGCTTGGTCTTTGAGTTGGAACGAAGCAAACTTGACAAAGTCCTTAGGCCTGACGTTGCTGCACTCGAAATGCTTGCAGATATCCACGAGCCAATCATCAGCGCCTGTTGCCTCGACACAGTTACTGAAAGTCTTTGGCTGGTTTGCGAGGAACTGGTTGAGTGTAGCAAACTGATTCTGAAAGTTGCCATGGCCTTGATTTCCTTGGTTGCGCTCTTGCAAGAGTTGCATAAGCATCTGCGTGTTTGCATTGGTAGCGGCCATCACAGCTTGCCATGCCTCCGGAGGTGGAGGTGGTGGTGGCGGATCAGGATTCTGACGCGTTGGAGGAGCCATCCTGAAGAGGGTGACATTCATTAGCATCTTGACAGACATATATTCAAGCTGAATCAAAAGGATCGAAATTGCAACATATAGTCTTAACAACCGAACAAAATGAATGAATGAATTCCAATTGAAATGGTCACGCTTCCATAAATTGAGAAGCCACTTAGATAGAGGTAGAAGAATAAAACAACAAGGTATGGATATGAACAAATACTTGGTGAGGATTACCCAATCACAAACCAAATATCCGCGGAAGAAATACTAGAGCTACATGAATTCCCACCTATGAAGCTCCCGAACCTTTCTGGTTATGCAATCAGGTGTTGGGGATACAGGGAAAGCATAATATCTCACCCAAAGCTAGCAAATCCTACATCCAGCTGTATCCATCCTTCAACACATAACCAAGAAACCTTCGGAAATCATTTACCTCAACCTTCAAAAAGCATCCGTTATACGAGTTATGGCGATACTCCCGGACTCCCGCCCCAGTACTGGGTGGCGTCGAGGTTATCTCACCAACAACTGCATAAAAGAGATTTTCGATGTCGGCGAAACTCAGGTATTCCAGAATTGCAATGATAAAATTGTGACGACAACACCTTGGAGCTCAACTCCTAGGGACACTGCCACAACCCCTAAATGTCAGGAGGCACCAAGAACAATGTTCTTGTCACAAATCCATCAGAACGATTCCAAGATACCCGCGTGATCCTAAAAAAATTTAGTGAAATTTGAGAAGAGAAGAGTCAAAACTCTACGTCGGGATGCCTCACCAGAGCGACGAAGGGACTGAGGAGTAAAAAGAATCCTACTCTCCGATATATATAATCCTAAATGACTCAAAACATTTTTCTAGACTCAACAACGCCAACGATTCGATCAAGCAGGGGGCTCCTAAGTCGGGGAAGGCTCTGATTACGGCCTTGTAACGCCCACGATGCGGCTATATCTCCCACGTGTCGAAGCACGACTTAGAGGCATAACCGCATTGTAAGCAATGTCACAAGTGGGGTAATCTTCACACAACCCATGTAATGAATAAGTAAAAGAGGTACATAGTTGGCTTACACTCGCCACATCACACAATAGCATAAATATCATTACATTCATCCAGATACAATCAAGGTCCGACTACAGAACCAAAATAAAGAACAACCCCAAATGCAACAAAGTCCCCGATCGCCCCAACTGGGCACCACTACTGATCATCTGGAAAGGAAACGTAGTATCGGCCTGAGTCCTCATTGAACTCCCACTTGAGCTTAGTCGAATCTCCTGGAGCGGTATCATCGGTCCCTGCATCTGGTTTTAGAAGTAACCTGTGAGTCACGGTGACTCAGCAATCTCACACCCTCGCGATCAAGACTATTTAAGCTTATAGGAAGGGTAAAAGGTATGAGGTGGAGCTGCAGCAAGCACTAGCATATATGGTGGCTAACATACACAAAAGAGAGCGAGAAGAGAAGACAAAGGCACGGTCGAGCAACTATGATCAAGAAGTGATCCTAGAACAACCTACGTTCAAGCATAACACGAGACAGTGTTCTCTTCCCGGACTCCGCCGAAAAGAGACCATCACGGCCACACACTCTGTTGATTCATTTTAATTAAGTTAAGGTTTAGGTTTTCTACAACCGGACATTAAAAAATTCCCATCTACCCATAACCGCGGGCACGTCTTTCGGAAGTTCAAATCCCTGCAGGGGTGTCCCAACTTAGCCCATCACAAGCTCTCGTGGTCAACGAAGGATATTCCTTCTCCCAAGACAATCCGATCAGACTCGGAATCCCGGTTATAAGACATCTCGACAATGGTAAAACTAAACCAGCAAAGCCACCCAAATGTGCCGACAAATCCCGATAGGAGCTGCACATATCTCGTTCTCAGGGCACATCGGATGAGCGCTCCGTACAACTAAAACCAAACCTCGAGTTTCCCCGAGGGGGCGCTGCAAAGGGCTCTAGTTTGGACCAACACTCAGAGGAGCACTGGCCTGGGGGTTTAAAATAAAGATGACCCTTGAGTCCGCGGAACCCAAGGGAAAAAGAGGCTAGGTGGCAAATGGTAAAACCAATGTTGGGCATTGCTGGAGGAGTTTTATTCAAGGCGAACTGTCAAGGGGTTCCCATTATAACCCAACCGTGTAAGGAACGCAAAATCAAGGAACATAACACCGGTCTGACGGAAACTAGGGCGGCAAGAGTGGAAAAAAACACCAAGAATAAGGCCGAGCCATCCACCCTTTACCAAGTGTATAGATGCATTAAAATAGACAAGATATAATAATGATATCCCAACAATAAACATGTTCCAACAAGGAACAACTCGAATCTTCACCTGCAACTAACAACGCTATAAGAGGGGTTGAGCAAAGCGGTAACATAGCCAAACAACGGTTTGCTAGGACAAGGTGGGTTAGGGGTTTGACATGGCAATATGGGAGGCATGATAAGCAAGTGGTAGGTATCGTAGCATAGTCATAGCAATAGAGCGAGCATCTAGCAAGCAAAGATAGAAGTGATTTCGAGGGTATGGTCATCTTGCCTGCAAAGTTCTCCGAGTTGACGTTAGCTTGATCCTCGTAAGCGTACTCAACGGGTTCCTCGATCACGTACTCGTCTCCCGGCTCTACCCAAAGCAAGAACACAAGCAAAAGGAGACACAATCAACCATGTGCAATGCACAAACAACATGATGCAAAAACATGGCATGATATGCGGGATGCGATATGCAATGCATATGCATGTTTTGGAAAGGAAAGATTGAACCTGGCCTCAACTTGGAAAACGAAGAGTGCCACTAGAAAGAGGGGTTGATTTCAGTCGAAATCGATATAAAGATCACCGGAATCGGATGCACGGTTTGCAAATGACAAGCAAAACGAATATGGCACAAAGCTGTGATTAACAGCACGACGCCACCTAAATGCATCAAGAACAACAAGCTACTGCACTCTAACATAGCAACAAAATACATGGCAGGGATCCACTCAAGATGCTTGACAAAAGATGAACACTAAACTACGGCTAATTCACTCAATATCAGGTTCAAACAAGCATGGCAAAAGTGCAAAAGATATCAGGTTACAGACTTAGTGAAAATTACATCAAGTCAGGAATTTAACATCAGGAAGCAATGTTTAGAGCAAGATAATAACATGCTACAGGAACATATCATGGCAAAGCAAGGCATGGCATGAAGCTACTCAAAGCATACAACAAAAGTCCCTTACTGACCATAAGCCAAAAGGGATCAGAAAATACAATGGCAACCATGTGAACATAGCAATTATCGTTAACAGATTCGGACTTAGTAGAAAACTGGAACATGGCAAAACAAATATTAAGTAGGCATGTTTACGAGCTCGATGCACTCACCATAAGGCATTGCATGACAACCTAAGCATAAACCCAGCAAGTAGACATGGCATAGAAGCTAAACATGGCAAGAACAACTTCATAGAATGCATGGATCAACTACAACAACCTCGGCAAAAATGCTTAACACGTAAACATTCTGCCAGGAACATTTTATAGAAAAAGTAGAGCTCGATTGAGTCAAGCTAGGGTGCTCCATAATTGCAAACAAAGACTTGGATGGATAGAGCACAATAATATCTACAAAACATTCTTACTGATCATGCTCAGAAGAGGCATGGATCACTCTGTAGCAACATGAATACATGGCATAAAATATTAACAGGGCAAAGACTTAGAATATTTCCAAGTCCCTGAAAACAGCAACATTACGAGAGCTACTTTGCATGCTTGTGCTAGTCACCACAAAGATCACAAAAATACATGCATACACCCCTGTAAAGATGGCATGGCATACTTCAAAACTCATGTAGGGCTCAAGTTCATAGGAAGCACACAACAATCATGGCAAAAATGACAAATGTCCAAACTCTGCTAAGAATCTGAAACTAATATAAACTAGCACTCTTGCAACAGAATTTAGGGCATCAACATGAGCTCAAATGAACATGATGCAATGAGACGAAATGAAGTACTCGTCGAGACGAACAATTTGATATGCTACACGCCCGAAACGGAGTCATGGATGCAGAGATATGGCATGATGAACAATGCATAAAAATATTAGGGTTAGGGCAAAAGGTCAACCCGATCCAGTTCTGGATCACACGCAACCCGAGGATGACCGGAGCTTCGCCGGAGATGGCGTCGCCGGCCGGAGGCATCGAGGGCATCGCCGGGGAGGAAGAGTCTGGCCGGTCGGAGCGGGACCCGAGGGCACGAGGGGCGTGGGGCGCCTGCCGGCGTCGACGGCGAGCTGGCGCGGCAGGGCGGCGCTGGGCGATGCGGGCGGTGCGGAGGAGCGGCGACCGGCGACGAAGTCGAGGCGGCGGCCGGCGATGGCGGCGGGGAGGAGGCGCGGCGAGGAGGCGCGGGCGGCGAGGCGCGGCCCGGTTGGCGGCGTGGGAGGGCCCGCCCTGGGCTTCGACGGGCCGGCGGCGCGGAGGAGGCGGTGGCGACAGGTGGCGGCGCGTGATTGGCGGCGGCGGCGATGTCCGGCGCGGACCGGACACGTCCGACACGCGGAGAGGAGCGGGGCTAGGGTTAGGGGGTGGATTGACCCGGGATTTTCGGGGGAGTGGCCTTTTTATAGGTAGAGGGAGCTAGGAGGCTCCAAATTGAGCACGGTTTGCGGCCACGCGATCGTGATCGAACCGCCTAGATGATGGAAGGGGTTTAGGTGGGTTTTGGGCCACTTTGGAGAGGTGTTGGGCTGAAACACACACGAGGCCTTTTCGGTTCCTCGGTTAACCGTTGGAGTATCAAACGAAATCCAAATGGCACGAAACTTGACAGGCGGTCTACCGGTAGTAAACCAAGGCCGCTTGGCAAGTCTCGGTCCAATCCGAGAACGTTTAACACCCGCACATGAAAAGAGGTAGAAAGGGACACCGGGGGACATAGGAGCGCCGGAATGCAAAACGAACAACGGGGAAAAATGCTCGGACGCATGAGACGAACACGTATGCAAATGCGATGCACATGATGACATGATATGAGATGCATGACAAAAACAAAAACAACACAAAGACAAAAACCCGACAACGAGGAAATATCATAATTAGTGCCGGAAATGGCAAGAGTTGGAATACAAATATGGCAGGTTACATACGGTGTGTTACAGGACACATACGTACAGACGGGCGGGGTCTCCAATGCCTACTCGCGCATATGTATGGCCAAGGCTCGTGTACATGGCTGGGTTGGAATGGAGAAAATGCGTCGTCTTGTTCATCGGGATCCAACCGGCTTGGACGGAACAGCCGATCGAAACGAGGCCTGGCGTACCGCAGAACGGAGGAAACGGCCTTATGCTCGACCGGCAACGGTCGAAACGGGATCATGTTCATCGGGAGGGGTCTGGCGTACCGTAAAACAGAGGAAACGGACTTCTCTTGGACCTCCTACAATCGAAGCAGGGTCCTGTTGATCGGGAGAGGTCTGGCGTACCACAAAACGGAGGAAACGGACTTGTGTTGGAGCGCTATGGTCGAAATGGGGGTCCTGTTCATCGGGAGGGGTGTGGCGTACCGCAAAGCGGGACTGCATGGGATATTGTTCATCTCCACCGTCTGCCTCCACGGGCTATTGTTCATCCACCGTTGACCTCCTCCAGCCTCCACCTGCGACTATTCATCCACGGGCTCCTGTTCATCCAACCTCCACCGCTCCTCCACCGGCTACTGTTCAACCAGCCCTCTCCACGGGGTCCTGTTCAACGACCCCTCCACCGGCTACTGTTCATCCATCCCTTCATGGGGCATCCTGTTCATCCAGACCTCCACAGGGTCCTGTTCATCTAGCGGTAACGGCCTCTACTACCACGGGGTCCTGTTCATCCAACCCCCCACCGGGAACTATTCATCCACCCCCTCCCCCAACAACACTCACTGTTCATCAGGGGAAGGAGGCAGCAGGTTTCGATCGGCTTCAGTTAGCAGCGGTAGCAAAGGAATCGCTCAATCGGGTTCAGTTAACAGCCAGATCGATCGATCGCTCGGGTTCAGTTAGAGCCCAACACCTCACACCCACGCGCGTACGTGTACAAGAGAAACACACATCGCTCGGCCCTCAACCGCCCATCGTAACCGGGAACTCCATGATATTTTCCTTGCCCTCGCTTCTACCATGGTTTTTTCTGTCATGGACGGCCCAAAGAATGTCATGCAGCTGCGTCTCCGGCCCACCCAGGACAAAAAAGCCCATTTTCTGTCATGATTTTTTGTCATAGAAGTATGAGCCCACCACATCTATGATGATACCGGGTTTTGTCACAATTATCGTCATAGAAGTGTCATAAGCATGACAAAAAATTCGTTCGGCCCATAATGTCACGGATGTGTCTTTTTTTGTAGTGCATACTAGGGCACTTTGTTTTGTCTATGTATTCACACATGTACTAAGTTTCCGGTTAGTACAATTCTAGCATGAATAATAAAAATTTATCATGACATAAGGAAATATAAATAACAACTTTATTATTGCCTCTAGCGCATATTTCCTTCAGTCTCCCACTTGCACTAGAGTCAATAATACAAATTACATAGTAATGGTTCTAACACCCATGGAGTCTTGGTACTGATCATGTTTTGCTCGTGGAAGAGTCTTAGTTAGTGGGTCTGCAACATTCAGATCCGTATGTATCTTGCAAATCTCTATGTCTCCCTCCTTGACTTGATCTAGGATGGAGTTGAAGCGTCTCTTGATGTGTTTGGTTATCTTGTGAAATCTGGATTCCTTCGCTAAGGCAATTTCTCCAGTATTGTCACAAAAGATTTTCATTGGACCCGATGCACTAGGTATTACACCTAGGTCGGATATGAACTCCTTCATCCAGACTCCTTCATTTACTGCTTTTGAAGCAACTATGTACTCTGCTTCACACGTAGATCCCGCCATGACGCTCTGTTTGGAACTGCACCAACTTACAGCTCCACCATTCAATATAAATATGTATCTAGTTTGCGACTTAGAGTCATCCGAATCAGTGTCAAAGCTTGCATTGATGTAACCATTTACGACAAGCTCTTTGTCACCTCCATAAACAAGAAACATAACCTTAGTCCTTTTCAGGTATTTCAGGATGTTCTTGACCGTTGTCTTGTGACCCACTCCTGGATTACTTTGATACCTCCCTGCTAAACTTATAGCAAGGCACACATCAGGTCGGGTACACAGCATTGCATACATGATAGAACCTATGGCTAAAGCATAGGGAATGAGTTTCATTTTCTCTCTATCTTCTGCAGTGGTCGGGCATTGAGTCTGACTCAACTTCACACCTTGTAACACAGGCAAGAACCCTTTCTTTGACTGATTCATTTTGAACTTCTTCAAAACTTTATCAAGGTATGTGCTTTGTGAAAGTCCAATTAAGCATCTTGATCTAGTTCTATAGATCTTGATGCCCAATATATAAGCAGCTTCACTGAAGTCTTTCATTGAAAAATTCTTATTCAAGTATCCTTTTATGCTATCCAGAAATTATGTGTTATTTCCAATCAATAATATGTCATCCACATATAATATTAGAAATGCTACAGAGCTCCCACTCACTTGTAAATACAGGCTTCTCCAAAAGTCTGTATAAAACCATATGCTTTGATCACACGATCAAAGCGTATATTCCAACTCCGAGAGGCTTGCACCAATCCATAAATGGATCGCTGGAGCTTGCACACTTTGTTAGCACCTTTAGGATCGACAAAACCTTCTTGTTGCATCATATACAACTCTTCTTTAACAAATCCATTAAGTAATGCAGTTTTGAGATCCATTTGCCAAATTTCATAATCATAAAATGCGGAAATTGCTAACATGATTCGGACAGACTTAAGCATCGCTACGGGTGAGAAGGTCTCATCGTAGTCAACCCCTTGAACTTGTCGAAAACCTTTCGCAACAAGTCGAGCTTTGTAGAGAGTAACATTACCGTCGGCGTCGGTCTTCTTCTTGTAGATCCATTTATTCTCTATGGCTTGCCGATCATCGGGCAAGTCAACCAAAGTCCACACTTTTTTTATCATACATGGATCCCATCTCAGATTTCATGGCCTCAAGCCATTTCGCGGAATCTGGGCTCATCATCGCTTCCTCATAGTTCGTAGGTTCGTCATGGTCTAGTAACATGACTTCCAGAACAGGATTACCATACCACTCTGGTGCGAAACGTACTCTGGTTGACCTACGAGGTTCGGTAGTAACTTGATCTGAAGTTTCACGATCATCATCATTAACTTCCTCACTAATTGGTGTAGGCATCACTAGAACTAATTTCTGTGATGAACCAATTTCCAATTCGGGAGAAGGTACAACTACCTCATCAAGTTCTACTTTCCTCCCGCTCACTTCTTTCAAGAGAAACTCCTTATCTATAAAGGATCCATTCTTAGCAACGAATATCTTGCCTTCGGATCTGTGATAGAAGGTGTACCCAACAGTTTCCTTTGGGTATCCTATGAAGAAACATTTCTCTGATTTGGGTTTGAGCTAATTGATACGTCTCCAACGTATCTATAATTTTTGATTGCTCCATGCTATATTATCTACTGATTTTGACATTATTGGGCTTTATTATCCACATTTATATTATTTTTGGGACTAACCTATTAACCAGAGGCCCAGCCCAGAATTGCTGTTTTTTGCCGGTTTTAGGGTTTCGAAGAAAAGGAATATCAAACGGAGTCCAAACGGAATGAAACCTTCGGGAACGTGATTTTCTCAATGAACAAGACCCGGGAGACTTTGACCCTACGTCAAGAAAGAAAATAGGAGGCCACGAGGTAGGGGGCGCGCCTACCCCCCCCCCCCCCAGGCGTGCCCTCCACCCTCGTGGGCCCCCTGTTGCTCCACTGACATACTCCTTCCTCCTATATATACCTACGTACCCCCAAACGATCAGATACGGAGCCAAAAACCTAATTCCACCGCCGCAACTTTCTGTATCCACGAGATCCCATCTTGGGGCCTGTTCCGGAGCTCCGCCAGAGGGGGCATCGATCACGGAGGGCTTCTACATCAACACCATAGCCCCTCCGATGAAGTGTGAGTAGTTTGCCTCAGACCTACGGGTCCATAGTTATTAGCTAGATGGCTTCTTCTCTCTTTTTGGATCTCAATACAATGTTCTCCCCCTCTCTTGTGGAGAACTATTCAATGTAATCTTATTTTTGCGGTGTTTTTGTTGAGACCGATGAATTGTGGGTTTATGATCAAGTCTATCTATGAATAATATTTGAATCTTCTCTGAATTCTTTTATGTATGATTGGTTATCTTTGCAAGTCTCTTTGAATTATCAGTTTGGTTTGGCCTACTAGATTGATCTTTCTTGCAATGGGAGAAGTGCTTAGCTTTGGATTCAATCTTGCAGTGTCCTTTCCCAGTGACAGTAGGGGCAGCAAGGCACGTATTGTATTGTTGCCATCGAGGATAACAAGATGGGGTTTTCTTCATATTGCATGAGTCTATCCCTCTACATCATGTCATCTTGCTTAAGGTGTTACTCTGTTTTTAACTTAATACTCTAGATGCATGCTGGATAGCGGTCGATGAGTGGAGTAATAGTAGTAGATGCAGGCAGGAGTCAGTCTACTTGTCTCGGACGTGATGCCTATATACATGATCATACCTAGATATTCTCATAACTATGCTCAATTCTGTCAATTGCTCAACAATAATTTGTTCACCCACCGTAGAATACTTATGCTCTCGAGAGAAGCCACTAGTGAAACCTATGGCCCCCGGTCTATCTTCATCATATTAATCTCCTACTACTTAGTTATTTCCTTTGCTATTTACTTTGCCTTTATTTTACTTTGCATCTTTATCATAAAAATACCAAAAATATTATCTTATCATATCTATCAGATCTCACTCTCGTAAGTGGCCTTATAGGGATTGACAACCCCTATTTGCGTTGGTTGCGAGGATTTATTTGTTTTGTGCAGGTACGAGGGACTCGCGCGTAGCCTCCTACTGGATTGATACCTTGGTTCTCAAAAACAGAGGGAAATACTTACGCTACTTTGCGGCATCATCCCTTCCTCTTCAGGGAAAACCAACGCAGTGCTCAAGAGGTAGCAAGAAGGATTTCTGGCGCCGTTGCCGGGGAGGTCTACGCAAAAGTCAACATACCAAGTACCCATCACATACCCTTATCTCCCGCATTACATTATTTGCCATTTGCCTCTCGTTTTCCTCTCCCCCCACTTCACCCTTGCCGTTTTATTCTCCCTCTCTCTCTCTCTATCCTCCCTCTCTTTTTCTATTTGCCTCTTTTTGCCCGCTTGCTTTTTGTTTGCTTGTGTGTTTGTTTGCTTGCTTGTCACGATGGCTCAAGATAATACTAAATTGTGTGACTTCACTGATACCAACAACAATGATTTTATTAGTACTCCGATTGCTCCTCTTACCGATGCTGAATCTTGTGAAATTAATACTGCTTTGCTGAATCTTGTCATCAAACATCCGTTTTCCGACCTTCCTAGTGAAGATGCCGCTACCCATCTAAATAGCTTCGTTGATTTGTGTGACATGCAAAAGAAGAAATATGTGGATAATGATATCGTTAAATTGAAGCTATTTCCTTTTTCGCTTAGAGACCGTGCTAAAGCTTGGTTTTCGTCTTTGCCTAAAAATAGTATTGATTCATGGAACAAGTGCAAAGATGCTTTTATCTCTAAGTATTTTCCTCCCGCTAAGATCATCTCTCTTAGAAATGATATTATGAATTTTAATCAACTTGATCATGAACATGTTGCACAAGCTTGGGAGAGAATGAAACTAATGATACGTAATTGCCCTACTCATGGCTTAAATTTGTGGATGATTATACAAAAAATTTATGCCGGATTGAATTTTGCTTCTAGAAATCTTTTAGATTCGGCCGCAGGAGGCAGTTTTATGGAAATCACTTTATGATAAGCTACTAAACTTCTAGGTAATATTATGGTTAATTATTCTCAATGGCATACTGAAAGATCTACTAATAAAAAGGTGCATGCGATAGAAGAAATTAATGTTTTGAGTGGAAAGATGGATGAACTTATGAAATTATTTGCTAATAGGAGTGTTTCTTCTGATCCTAATGATATTCCCTTGTCTACTTTGATTAAGAATAATAATGAATCTATGGATGTGAATTTTGTTTGTAGGAACACTTTTGGTAACAACGCGTATAGAGAAAATTTTAATCCTAGGCCTTATCCTAGTAATCCCTCTAATAATTATGGTAATTCCTACAACAATTCTTATGGAAATTATAATAATATGCCCTCTGATTTTGAATCTAATATTAAAGAATTTATTACTTCGCAAAAGAATTTTAATGCTATGATTGAAGAAAAATTCCTTAAGATTGATGATTTGGCTAGGAACGTTGATAGGATTGCTCTTGATGTTGATTTTTTGAAACTTAGATCTATTCCACCTAAGCATGATATCAATGAGTCTCTCAAAGCCATGAGAATTTCCATTGATGAGTGCAAAGAAAGAACCGCTAGGATGCATGCTAAGAAAGATGCCTTTATAAGAGCGTGTTCTTCTAGTTCCTATGAAAATAAAGATGAAGATCTAAAAGTTATTGATGTGTCCCCTATTAAATCTTTGTTTTGCAATATGAATCTTGATAATGATGGGACTGAATATGATCCACCCTTACCTAGAAGGCGTTCCAAGAATTCAGAATTTGTTGATCTTGATGCTAAATTTGATAAAAGTGGGATTGAAGAAATTAAAACCCTAGATGTTGCTAAACCAACTATTGTGGATTTCAAGGAATTTAACTATGAAAAATTCTCTTTTATTTATTATATTTCCTTGTTGCAATCCGTGCTAAATTCTCCTCATGCTTATAGTCAAAATAAAGCGTTTACTAAACATATTGTTGATGCCTTGATGCAATCTTATGAACAAAAACTTGAATTGTAAGTTTCTATCCCTAGAAAACTTTATGATGAGTGGGAACCAACTATTAAAATTAAAATTAAAGATCATGAATGATATGCTTTATGTGATTTGGGTGCTAGTGTTTCCACGATTCCAAAGACTTTGTGTGATTTGTTAGGTTTCCGTGATTTTGTTGATTGCTCTCTAAACTTGCACCTTGCGGATTCCACTATTAAGAAACCTATGGGAAGAATTAATGATGTTCTTATTGTTGCAAATAGGAATTATGTGACCCTAGATTTTATTGTTCTTGACATAGATTGCAATCCTTCATGTCCTATTATTCTTGGTAGACCTTTCCTTAGAATGATTGGTGCAATTATTGATATGAAGGAGGGAAATATTAGATTCCAATTTCCATTAAGGAAAGGCATGGAACACTTTCCTAGAAAGAAAATTAAATTACCTTATGAATCTATTATGAGAGCCACTTATGGATTTCCTACCAAAGATGGCAATACCTAGATCTATTCTTACTTGTTATGCCTAGCTAGGGGCATTAAACGATAGCGCTTGTTGGGAGGCAACCCAATTTTATTTTTATTCCTTGCTTTTTGCTCCTGTTTAGTAATAAATAATTTATCTAGCCTATGTTTTGGTTGTATTTTTTGTGTTTAATTAGTGTTTGTACCAAGTAGAACCGTTGGGAAGACTTGGGGAAAGTCTTGTTGAACTTGCTGTAAAAAACGGAAACTTTAGCGCTCACAAGAACTGCTGTCATTTTTATTTGGAAAGTGCTATTTAGTTAACTATTTTTGCAGATGATTAATAGATAAATGCTTCACGTCCAGCAATTTATTTTAGAATTTTTGGGGTTCCGTATCTTGCGCTAGCTACAGATTACTACAGACTGTTCTGTTTTTTGACAGATTCTGTTTTTCGTGTGTTGTTTGCTTATTTTGATGAATCTATGGTTAGTAAAATAGTTTATAAACCATAGAGAAGTTGGAATACAGTAGGTATAACACCAATATAAATAAAGAATGAGTTCATTACAGTACCTTGAAGTGGTCTTTTATTTTCTTTCACTAACGGAGCTCACGAGATTTTCTACTTTAAGTTTTGTGTTGTGAAGTTTTCAAGTTTTCGGTAAAGATTTGATGGATTATGGAACAAGGTAAGCTTGGGGATGCCCATGTCACCCCCAATATAATATAAGGACACCTAAAAGCCAAAGCTTGGGGATGCCCGGGAAGGCATCCCCTCTTTCGTCTACTTCTATCGGTAACTATACTTGGAGCTATATTTTTATTCGCCACATGATATATGTTTTGATTGGAGTGTCTTGTATTTTTTGAGTCTTTTCTTGTTAGTTTACCACAATCAGCCTTGTTGTACACACCTTTTGAGAGATCCATACATGATTTGGAATTTGTTAGAATACTCTATGTGCTTCGCTTATATCTTTTGAGTTATATAACTTTGCTCTAGTACTTCACTTATATCTTTTAGAGCACGGTGGTGGATTTGTTTTATAGAAACTATTGATCTCTCATGCTTCACTTATATTATTTTGAGAGTCTTAATAGCATGGTAATTTGCTTAAAATCCTAATATGCTAGGCATTCAAGAATTAAAAAAAATCTCTTATGAGTGTGTTGAATACTATGATAAGTTTGATACTTGATAATTGTTTTGAGATATGGAGATGGTGATATTAAAGTCATGCTAGTTGAGTAGTTGTGAATTTGAGAAATACTTGGGTTGAATCATGTGATTCCCGTAGCATGCACGTATGGTGAACCGTTATGTGATGAAGTCGGTGCATGATTTATTTATTGATTGTCTTCCTTATGAGTGGCGGTCGGGGACGAGCGATGGTCTTTTCCTACCAATCTATCCCCCTAGGAGCATGCGCGTAATACTTTGCTTTGATAACTTGTAGATTTTTGCAATAAGTATATGAGTTCTTTATGACTAATGTTGAGTCCATTGATTATACGCACTCTCACCCTTCCACCTTTGCTAGCCTCTCTAGTACCGCGCACCTTTCGCCGGTATCATACACCCACCATATACCTTCCTTAAAACAGCCACCATACCTACCTATTATGGCATTTCCATAGCCATTCCGAGATATATTGCCATGCAACTTTCCACCGTTCCGTTATCGAGTTGTAATTGTTGAGTTGTAAGAAAAATAAAAGTGTGATGATCATCATTATTAGAGCATTGTCCTAGTGAGGAAAGGATGATGGAGACTATGATTCCCCCACAAGTCGGGATGAGACTCTGGACATAAAATAAAAGAGGCCAAAGAAGCCCAAATAAAAAAAGAGGCCATAAAAAAATAGAAAAGGCCCAAATAAAAAAATGAGAGAAAAAGAGAGAAGGGACAATGTTACTATCCTTTTAACACACTTGTGCTTCAAAGTAGCACCATGATCTTCATAGTAGAGAGTCTCTCATGTTATCACTTTCATATACTAGTGGGAATCTTTCATTATAGAACTTGGCTTGTATATTCCAATGATGGGCTTCCTCAAAATGCCCTAGGTCTTCATGAGCAAGCAAGTTGGATGCACACCCACTTAGTTTCTTTTTGAGCTTTCATATACTTATAGCTCCAGTGCATCCGTTGCATGGCAATCCCTACTCACTCACATTGATATCTATTGATGGGCATCTCCATAGCCCGTTGTTACGCCTAGTTGATGTGAGACTATCTTCTCCCTTTTTGTCTTCTCCACAACCACCACTCTATTCCACCTATAGTGCTATATCCATGGCTCACGCTCATGTATTGCGTGAAGATTGAAAAAGTTCTGAAAATGTCAAAAGTATGAAACAATTGCTTGGCTTGTCATCGGGGTTGTGCATGATTTAAATATTTTGTGTGGTGAAGATAGAGCATAGCCAGACTATATGATTTTGTAGCGATAACTTTCTTTATCCATGTTATTTTGAGAAGACATAATTGCTTTGTTAGTATGCTTGAAGTATTATTATTTTTATGTCAATATGAACTTTTGTCTTGAATCTTTCAGATCTGAATATTCATACCACAATTAAGAAGAATTACATTAAAATTATGCCAAGTAGCACTCCACAAAAAAAATTCTGTTTTTATCATTTACCTACTCGAGGACGAGCAGGAATTAAGCTTGGGGATGCTTGATACGTCTCCAACGTATCTATAATTTTTTATTGCTCCATGCTATATTATCTACTATTTTGGACATTATTGGGATTTATTATCCACTTTATATTATTTTTGGGACTAACTATTAACCAGAGGCCCAGCCCAGAATTGCTGTTTTTGCCTGTTTTGGGGTATCGAAGAAAAGGACTATCAAACGGAGTCCAAACGGAATGAAACCTTCGGGAACGTGATTTTCTCAACGAACAAGACCCGGGAGACTTGGAACCTACATCAAGAAAGAAAAGAGGAGGCCATGAGGTAGGGGGGCGCGCCTACACCCCCCCCCCAGGCACGCCCTCCACCCTCATGGGCCCCCTGTTGCTCCACCGACGTACTCCTTCCTCCTATATATACCTACGTACCCCCAAACGATCAGATACGGAGCCAAAAACCTAATTCCATCACCGCAACTTTATGTATCCACGAGATCCCATCTTGGGGCCTGTTCCGGAGCTCTGCCGGAGGGGGCATCAATCACGGAGGGCTTCTACATCAACACCATAGCCCCTCCGATGAAGTGTGAGTAGTTTGCCTCAGACCTACGGGTCCATAGTTATTAGCTAGATGGCTTCTTCTCTCTTTTTGGATCTCAATACAATGTTCTCCCCTCTCTTGTGGAGAACTATTCGATGTAATCTTCTTTTTGCGGTGTGTTTGTTGAGACCGATGAATTGTGGGTTTATGATCAAGTGTATCTATGAATAATATTTGAATCTTCTCTGAATTCTTTTATGTATGACTGGTTATCTTTGCAAGTCTCTTCGAATTATCAGTTTGGTTTGGCCTACTAGATTGATCTTTCTTGCAATGGGAGAAGTGCTTAGCTTTGGGTTCAATCTTGCAGTGTCCTTTCCCAGTGACAGTAGGGGCAGCAAGGCACGTATTGTATTGTTGCCATCGAGGATAACAAGATGGGGTTTTCTTCATATTGCATGAGTCTATCCCTCTACATCATGTCATCTTGCTTAAGGCGTTACTCTATTTTTAACTTAATACTCTAGATGCATGCTGGATAGCGGTCAATGAGTGGAGTAATAGTAGTAGATGCAGGCAGGAGTCGGTCTACTTGTCTCGGACGTGATGCCTATATACATGATCATACCTAGATATTCTCATAACTATGCTCAATTCTTTCAATTGCTCAACAGTAATTTGTTCACCCACCGTAGAATACATATGCTCCCGAGAGAAGCCACTATTGAAACCTATGGCCCCCGGGTCTATCTTCATCATATTAATCTCCTACTACTTAGCTATTTCCTTTGCTATTTACTTTGCCTTTATTTTACTTTGCATCTTTATCATAAAAATACCAAAAATATTATCTTATCATATCTATCAGATCTCACTCTCGTAAGTGGCCTTATAGGGATTGACAACCCCTATTTGCGTTGGTTGCGAGGATTTATTTGTTTTGTGCAGGTACGAGGGACTCGTGCGTAGCCTCCTACTGGATTGATACCTTGGTTCTCAAAAACTGAGGGAAATACTTACGCTACTTTGCTGCATCATCCCTTCCTCTTCGGGGAAAACAAACGCAGTGCTCAAGAGGTAGCACTTATAAGGTTGAAGCTTTTTCACATAAGCATCGCAACCCCAAACTTTAAGAAACGATAGCTTAGGTTTCTTGCCAAACCATAGTTCATATGGAGTTGTCTCAACGGATTTTAGATGGTGCCCTATTTAACGTGAATGCAGCCATCTCTAAAGCATAACCCCAAAACGATAGTGGTAAATCAGTAAGAGACATCATAGATCGCACCATATCTAATAAAGTACGGTTACGACGTTCGGGCACACCATTACGATGTGGTGTTCCAGGTGGCCTGAGTTGTGAAACTATTGCGCATTATTTCAAATGAAGACCAAACTCGTAACTCAAATATTCACCTCCACGATTAGATCATAGAAACTTTATTTTCTTGTTACGATGATTTTCCACTTCACTCTGAAATTCTTTGAACTTTTCAAATGTTCATACTTATGTTTCATTAAGTAGATATACCCATATCTGCTCAAATCATCTGTGAATGTCAGAAAATAACGATACCCGCCGCGAGCCTCAACACTCATCGGACCACATACATCAGTATGTATTATTTTCAATAAGTCAGTGGCTCGCTCCATTGTTCCGGAGAACAGAGTATTAGTCATCTTGCCCATGAGGCATGGTTTGCAAGCATCAAGCGATTCATACTCAAGTGATTCCAAAAGCCCATCGGCATGGAGTTTCTTCATGCGCTTTACACCAATATGACCTAAACGGCAGTGCCACAAATAAGTTGCACTATCATTATTAACTTTGCATCTTTTGGCTTCAATATTATGAATATGTGTATCACTACGATCGAGATTTAACAAAAATAGACCACTCATCAAGGGTGCATGACCATAAAAGATATTACTCATATAAATAGAACAACCATTATTCTCTAATTTAAATGAATAACTGTCTCACATCAAACAAGATCCAGATGTAATGTTCATGCTCAATGCTGGCACCAAATAACAATTATGCAGGTCTAAGACTAATCCCGAAGGTAGGTGTAGAGGTAGAGTGCCTACGGCGATCACATCGACCTTGGAACCATTTCCGACGTGCATCGTCACCTCATCCTTAGCCAATCTTTGTTTAATCCGTAGCCCCTGTTTCGAGTTACAAATATGAGCAACAGAACTACTATCAAATACCCAGGTGCTACTACGAGCATTAGTAAGGTACACATCAATAACATGTATATCAAATATACCTTTCACTTTGCCATCCTTCTTATCCGCCAAATACTTGGGGTAGTTCCGCTTCCAGTGACCAGTCCCTCTGCAGTAGAGGCACTCAGTTTCAGGCTTAGGTCCAGACTTGGCCTTCTTCCCGGGAGTAGCAACTTGCTTGCTATTCTTCTTGAAGTTCCCCTTCTTCCCTTTGCCCTTTTTCTTGAAACTAGTGGTCTTATTAATCATCAACACTTGATGCTCCTTCTTCATTTCTACCTCCGCAGCCTTTAGCATTGCGAAGAGCTTGGTAATTGTCTTTTCCATCCCTTGCATATTATAGTTCATCATGAAGCCTTTATAGCTTGGTGGCAGTGATTGAAGAACTCTGTCAATGACACTATCATTAGGAAGATTAACTCCCAGCCGAGTCAAGTGGTTATGGTGCCCAGACATTCTGAGTATGTGTTCACTGACAGAACTATTCTCCTCCATCTTGCAGCTATAGAACTTATTAGAGAGTTCATATCTCCCAACTCGGGCATTTGCTTGAAATATTAACTTCAACTCCTGGAACATCTCATATGCTCCATGACGTTCAAAACATCTTTGAAGTCCCAATTCTAAGCCATAAAGCATGGCACACTGAACTATCGAGTAGTCATCAGCTTTAGTCTGCCAAACGTTCATAACGTTCGGAGTTGCTCCTGCAACGGGCCTTGAACCTAGCGGTGCTTCCAGGACATAATTCTTCTGTGCAGCAATGAGGATAATCCTCAAGTTACGGACCCAGTCCGTGTAGTTGCTACCATCATTTTTCAACTTAGCTTTCTCTAGGAACGCATTAAAATTCAAGGGAACGGTAGCACGGGCCATTGATCTACAACAACATAGATATGCAAAAACTATTAGGACTAAGTTCATGATAAATTTAAGTTCAATTAATCATATTACTTAAGAACTCCCACTTAGATAGACATCCCTCTATGTCGGCGTTCTGGGAACGGGGGTCCCCAGACTTGCCTGCCTGCGGCCTGCGGCGTGGCTCAAAGGGGGGCCCAGCACGGCCCATCTTCATCAACACAGACCCAAGACCCTCGCGAGGGGCCAAGACTCGTGGGGCGGACGACATGGAGCTTCCTCAAGCACGGCCTCATCAGGCTGGCTCACGAGGAGGCGGAGAGATCAAGGCGGGGTACCTCACGAGGTGCCCGTGACACAAGCCGTGACGACCAAAGGCGCCAGGCGGGTGCCAGCCCGCGCAGTGTCCTCCTTTCCTCTTTGGTGCAAAGGGAGCAAGCGCAGCCGCAGAGTACCGAGGCATCAGGCAAAGTTTGCCATTTCGGTGCAACAAGACCAAGACCAGGATGACTGCAAGACGGAGGTCATTGTGGAACCCAAGACGGCGTCACCACCAGAGCTTTGTGCAGGCGAAGACTACTTTTGTCAGGATAGCTAGTACTAGCTGTCCCCTTCAAATTAGCCCGCCATTGTTGGCTCCCTTCCCGCTCGATATTTGGGAAGAGGACCAGGGCCTCTATAAATAGGACTAGCCACCCCCAGGAGAGAGGGGATCAACAATCAGGGAGAGAATCAGAATCAGAGAGAGAGAGAGAAGGGTGATTGAACTCCTCCCGGCAGTTCATCGCCCCAGCCAAGAACAGACCCTCGCGAGCCTGTTCTTCCTTGTATTGTTCCTCATCATTAGCCCAAGAGGCAATCCACCACACCACACACTAGAGTAGGGTATTACACCACAACGGTGGCCCGAACCAGTATAAACCCTGTGTCTCTTGTGTTGTTCTTTCCATAGCTTAGATCTTAGCGAGGCGGAGGGGTGCATGTAGGTAGGAGGCGAAATCTCCGCATGCACCCCAGTGTTCGAACCTCAAGGGTCTGCCGGAACCCGAAATCCGACACTCTAGTCATATAAATGATCATGTGATCCATATCAACTAAACCATGTCCAATCATCACGTGAGATGGAGTAGATTTCAATGGTGAACATCTCTATGTTGATCATATCTACTATATGATTCACGTTCACCTTTCGGTCTCAGCGTTCCGAGGCCATATCTGCATATGCTAGGCTCGTCAAGTTTAACCCGAATATTCTGCACGTGCAAAAACTGGCGTGCACCCGTTGTATGTGAACGTAGAGCTTATCACACCCGATCATCATGTGGTGCCTTGGCACGACAAACTGTAGCAGCGGTGCATACTCAGGGAGAACACTTATACCTTGAAATTTAGTGAGGGGTCACCTTATAATGCTACCGCTGTACTAAGAAAAATAAGATGCATAAAAGATAAACATCACATGCAATCAAAATATGTGACATGATATGGCCATCATCATCTTGTGCCTTTGATCTCCATATCCAAAGCACCATCATGATCTCCATCATTACCGGCTTGACACCTTGATCTCCATCGTAGCGTCGCTGTCGTCTCGCCAACTATTGCTTCTACAACTATTGCTACCACTTAGTGATAAAGTAAAGCAATTACATGGCGATTACATTTCATACAATAAAGTGACAACCATAAGGCTACTGCCAGTTGCCGATAACTTATACAAAACATGATAATCTCATACAACAATTTATATCTCATCATGTCTTGACCATATCACATCACAACATGCCCTGCAAAAACAAGTTGGACGTCCTCTACTTTGTTGTTGCAAGTTTTACGTGGCTGCTACGGGCTTCTAGAAAGAACCGTTCTTACCTACGCATCAAAATCACAACGATTTTTTGTCAAGTGTGCTGTTTTAACCTTCAACAAGTACCGTCCGTAGTCAAATTCGATTCAACTAAAGTTAGAGAAACAGACACCCGCCAGCCACCTTTATGCAAAACAAGTTGCATGTCTGTCGGTGGAACCGGTCTCATGAACATGGTCATGTAAGGTTGGTCCGGGCCGCTTCATCCAACAATACAGCCGAAGCAAATAAGACGTTGCTGGCAAGCAGTATGACTATTATTGCCCATAACTCTTTGTGTTGTACTCATGCATATCATCTACACATAGACCTGGCTCGGATGCCACTGTCGGGAAACGTAGCATGCAATTTCAAAAAAATTCCTATGATCACGCAAGATCTATCTAGGAGATTCATGGCAACAAGAGGGGGAGAGTGTGTCCACGTACCCTCGTAGACTGAAAGCGTAAGTGTTAGGTTAACGTTGTTGATGTAGTCGAACGTCTTCATGATCCAACCGATCTAGTACCGAATGTACGGCACCTCCGAGTTCAGCACACGTTTAGCTCGATAACGTCCCTTGAACTCTTGATCCAGCAGAGCGTCGAGGAAGAGTTTCGTCAGCACGACAGCATGGTGACGATGGTGGTGATGTGATCCGCGCAGGGCTTCGCCTAAGCACTACGACGTTATGACCAGAGGAGTAAACTGTGGAGGGGGGCACCGCACACGACTAAGAGAATAATTTATGTGTTATGGGGTGCCCCCCTGCCCCCGTATATAAAGGAGGGAAGGAGGAGGCCAGCCACCAAGGGGGCGCGCGCCATAGGGGGATTCCTACTAGGACTCCACTCCTAGTAGGATTCACCCCCCCCCCTTTTCCTTTCTCATCGGAGGGGAAAAGGAAGGAGAGGGAGAGGGAAAGGGGGGCCGCGCCCCCTCCTCCTTCTCCTATTCGGACTTCCTTGGAGGGGGGCGTGTGCCACCCCTTGCGGGCTCCCCTCTCTCTCCACAAAGGCCCATGTTGGCCCAATACTTCCCCGTGGGGGTTCCGGTAACCCCTCGGTACTCCGGTAAAATACCCGAACCACTCAAAACCATTTCGATGTCCGAATACTACCTTCCAATATATGAATCTTTACCTCTTGACCATTTTGAGATTCCTCTTCATGTCCATGATCTCATCCGGGACTCCGAGCAAACTTCAGTCACCAAAACACATAACTCATAATACAAATCGTCATCGAACATTAAGCGTGCAGACCCTACGAGTTTGAGAACTATGTAGACATGACCGAGACACATCTTCGGTCAATAACCAATAGCGGAACATGTATGCTCATATTGGTTCCTACATATTCTACGAAGATCTTTATCGGTCAAACCGCAATAACAACATATGTTATTCCCTTTGTCATCGGTATATTACTTGCCCGAGATTTGATCGTCGGTATCATCATACCTAGTTCAATATCGTTACCGGCAAGTCTCTTTACTCATTCTATAATGCATCATCCCGTAACTAAGTCATTAGTCACATTTCTTGCAAGGCTTATAGTGATGCGCATTACCGAGAGGGCCCGGAGATACCTCTCCGATACTCGGAGTGAAAAATCCTAATCTTGATCTATGCCAACCCAACAAACACATTCGGAGACACATGTAGAGCATCTTTATAATTACCCAATTACGTTGTGACATTTGATAGCACACAAGGTGTTCCTCCGGTAATAGGGAGTTGCATAATCTCATAGTCAGAGGAATATGTCTAAGTCATGAAGAAAGCAATAGCAATAAAACTTAACAATCATTATGCTAACCTAACAGATGGGTCTTGTCCATCACATCATTCTCTAATGATGTGATCCCATTCATCAAATGACAACACATGTCTATGGTTAGGAAACTTAACCATCTTTGATTAACAAGCTAGTCAAGTAGAGGCATACTATGGACACTGTTTTGTCTATGTATTCACACATGTACTAAGTTTCCGGTTAATATAATTCTAGCATGAATAATAAATATTTATCATGATATAAGTAAATATAAATAACAACTTTATTATTGCCTCTAGGGCATATTTCCTTCAAAAGATAATGATGAGGTTCATGAAAATACTCAAACAAATAATAAAGAACTAGACAATGATGTTGAGATAGAACCACCAGTTGATCTTGATAACCCACAACCTA
The DNA here is from genome assembly GCF_056163025.1 of Triticum urartu. Taxonomy (NCBI): domain Eukaryota; kingdom Viridiplantae; phylum Streptophyta; class Magnoliopsida; order Poales; family Poaceae; genus Triticum; species Triticum urartu. The sequence goes on along the minus strand of NC_141879.1, from coordinate 619,855,479 downwards.
AGAATAAAAGATATGATAAAAGAGACTTCATTGCTAGAAAATACGATAAAGAAAGAGAACCGTGGGTTCAAAAACCTATGCCCTTTCCACTTAAGCCAACTAAAAAGAAACATGATGAAGAATTTGAACGCTTTGCTGAAATGTTGAGGCTAGTCTTTTTGCGTACTCGCTTGACTCATATCTTGAAAATGCCTCCTTATGCAAAGTACATGAAAGACATCATCACTAATATATAAGAGAAAAATACTGGAAGATGGAATCTCCACTATGCTTGCTAATTATACTTTTAAAGATGGAGTACCTAAAAAACTTGGAGATCCGGGAATACCAACTATACCTTGCTCTATCAAAAAGAATTATGTGAAAACTGCTTTATGTGATTTAGGAGCTGGTGTTAGTGTTATGCCTTTCTCTTTATATAAAACACTTGATTTGAATAAACACACACCTACTGAAATATCTTTGCAAATGGCTGACAAGTCAACTGCCATACCTATCAGTATTTGTGAGGATGTGCCCGTTGTTGTTGCTAATGTTACTATTTTGACTGACTTTGTTATACTTGAGATGCCCGGGGACAACAACATGTCGATTATCCTTGGTAGACCCTTCTTGAATAGTGCAGGGGCTATTATTGATTGCAATAAAAGCAAGGTCACTTTTCATATCAATGGTAATGAGCATACGGTGCACTTTCCGAAGAAACAATTCCAAGTGAATGGTATTAATGTTATTGAAAAATCTCCGAACTGTCAAAAGAAATATGAAATGCCTATTGTTGGGGACATTCATATCCCCATTGAGATAACTTAGTGATTTACGAAAGTTCTTCAGTTTCATGCTAATCGAAAGTGGTTGCTAATAAGACTTGATCAACCTTATTAATGGGTCATTTTTGAGAGGTATGAAGTTGATGGATTTAGTAAGAACTACCTTCTATCCCTACTTTTTGTTTTATATTTTTATTAGTTATAAAATAAAATGCCATGTTTTGTCTGTTTTCTGAATTTCCCATGCAATAAATATGACCCAAAAATAAAAATTCTCAGAATACTCTGAAAATTTAATACGATTTTTTCTGAATATTTAAGAATTTCTGGTGCAAATAATATCAGAGTGAGGTGCACCAGGTGGGAACAACCCACCTGGGCGCGCCAGGACCCCCAGGCGCGCCCTCGTGGGTTGTGGTCCCCACATGGGCCCCCTCACTTATCCCTTCACACCACATCATCACTTACCCAGAAAAAATTCTCCATTGCTCTCTCTCCCATGTTCTTGCTCTCAAACCCACGGATTTCGATCTCTTTGCTCGAAGCTCCATTTCTGAAATTGTTTCGGGGGATTGTTTCTTGGTATGTGACTCCACAGTTTGTCCAATTAGTTTTTGTTTTAGTGGTTTATATTTTGAATAATTAGCTACTCTTGGTGCTACAGTAGATGAGCTTGCATGTTGAATTCTTAGAGTTCTAAGTAGTTTGAATGCTTGCTATGGCTTCTATGTATCCCTATGAGTAGTTGCTACCAATTTTGTGAAGTTTTGTTGAGAAAAGTTTGTGGACTAAAAATTTCAGAATTTTTGTTCATAGGAAAAGGATGAATTTTTTAGGAAGTTTGCTTCTAAGAAGAACTCCAAGGGTGTTATTGGGCAGTCGTTTGACAGTGATCTCAATCCTTGGAGGTTGGCGGAGGTATGGCCGTGCGAATGGCCGCACAGCCAGTTCAGGGAAGAGGCTGGGATCCTTCAGGAGTTCACACAATATGCTGCTAACGCCGGCCTCGCCGACTTCATCACAGCTGAATGTGAACAATATCATCCCATCACAAACATCTTTGTTCAAAGTTTTACTTTACTTCCTAGGAATAATCCTCCTGAGGTGTGTTTTGATTTATATGCTAAAACCCGTCAGATACCACTCACTGAATTTTGTAACATATGCATGATCCCTTCTGACGGGAGCTTATCCGAGCCTAGGCCAGCAGAGTTTGAGGCCTTTTATCGTACCTTGACAGTGGGAGATGAGAGAGGGGTGTCTTCTATCACTATCGTTGGCATGCATTTTCCCGTTGTTCACTACTTTGCTCTTTTCATTGCAAAATTCTTGCTTGCTAGAGAGAAGGTGGGTGCGCTCATCTCACCAGACCTTGTTGTTTTGCGTCATGCATTGGAGGGCGACAAGACTTTTAGCTTGGGAGCTAGTGTGGCACGTCGCCTCCACATTAATAAGTCCAAGGGTAAAATACATGGTGGGATTTTCGCTACTCGTTTGGCGGCTCACTTCAATGTTGAGATATGCCTTCATGATTACCCTTTGACCAAGGTTTACCTAGACCGCGCAGCCATGGAACACCACCATTTTATTGCACGAGATTACCTTGACATCCCTATTCCTTATAACTTGGTTTTTAGCATTGAAACTCGTGATATTCTTCCATTGCCTGCTCCTTCTTTGTTTGATCCTGTTGCCAGGGCGAATATAGGATTATGCCTGCGGACATCATTGCCTACCGGAACGACCAGGCTGCAGAGGAGGAGGAAGAGCCTCAGCAGTGGGATCAGTGGATGCACGCTCCTCAGTACCCCAACTACTATCCAGGCTTCTGATTGATTACCAAGTTAGTCCAAAAGCCTAAGCTTGGGGGAATACGTGTTTCTCACCGACATTACATTCATGTCCACTTATTCCATTTGTCGGTGTTCACACTTTTTCATTGTATCATCCATGTTAAATTTATTTTCTTGCTTTCTCCTTGTGTGTTTGAAAAATCTTAGAAAAACCAAAAAAAATAGTTGTAGTTAGTTTACTTTCTATGCATGCTTAGCTGTAGCATTAAAAAGAAAACCCAAAAAGATTTCCTTGTTCTTCTTTTGCTTGTTGGGAGCTTTCTCATGTAAATAGTTTTTTTTGTTTTTGCTTTTTTCTTTTATTTTCTTGTTCAAGAAAACCAAAAACTCCAAAAATATTTCAATGTGTTTATCTAAATTTCTTTTCTGTTTATTCGAGTCGTTTCAAGGAGAAGACCATGATGAAAATGTTGAGTGGCTCTAATATGAATAACTGTTGATCTAATAAAGAGCCCATTTTGCCTTGTCTTATCCTCTTGAATAAAATGTTTGCAGATTCCAGCTTAGTCCGCGGCACTCTTGCACTAGTATTATTTCCATACTGTTTGGTCGTGCAAGTGAAAGACAATAATGACGATATTCGATGAACTGACTGTGGCAGAGAGAAACGGGTATGAACTCGACTTGTTCTGTTTGTGTAAATATGTTTAACCTAGTATCCATGATTCAGCCCATTATGATTAAACATGGTTGCAATGACAATTAGAGATTATAGTTTCTCATGCCATGCATAAGTAGCTAGGAGTGGATAATGATTTATCTTGGATATCAACATTGCGTTAAAATGATTGTGATGTAGTATGATTATATGGTATCCTCCTCTGGATGTTCGGGTGGCTTGACTTGGCACATGTTCATGCATGTAGTTGAATCAAAACCAACATAGCATCTATGATATTTATGTTCATGGTGTTCATATCCTACTCATGCTAGTGTCCAATGTTACTTATGCATAATGCATGTTCATGACCGTTGTTGCTCTCTAGCTGGCCGCTTCTCAACCTATTTGCTAGACTTCACATGTACTAAGTGGGAATTCTGCTTGTACATCAAAAACTTTGAACCCAAAGTTATTCCGGATGAGTCCACCATACCTACCTATATGTGGTATTGCCCTGCCATCTTAAGTAAATTTGCATGTGCCACCTCTAAAAAAACTTCTAATAAATATCCTTTTGTGTGCATGGATCGTTCATGGAACGACAGGAGGTGGTCGGTATCTTCCATGCTAAGCAGGTTATTCTCAGGTTGAGTGTTTATTCACTCGCCATCGCACGAGAAAAGGGCAGTAATAGGAATTCCCAGTCCTGAACTCAAAAATGCAAATAATTAAACAAAACTCCCCCGGGACTGTTGTTGGTTTGGACGGCACCCGTCGTTTCGGACAAGCCGTGGAATGTGGTTGTTGGTGGAGGGGGAGTAAACCTTTACTTTTATCGCTTGGGAACTACCACTAGCGTGCTTAGCATGAAAGATATTGATAACTGATAGTCGTGAAATAAATGAGAAGGGTGCATGTTGATACGTCTCCAACGTATCTATAATTTTTGATTGTTCCATGCTATTATATTATCTGTTTTGGATGTTTATGGGCTTTATTATACACTTTTATATTATTTTTGGGACTAACCTATTAACTGGAGGCCTAGCCCAAATTGTTGTTTTCTTGCCTATTTCAGTGTTTCGAAGAAAAGGAATATCATACGGAGTCCAAACGGAATGAAACCATCGGGAGAGTTATTTTTGGAATGGAAGCAATCCACGAGACTTGAAGTATACGTCAGGGAAGCTTCAAGGTGGCCACGAGGCAGGGAGGCGTGCCCCCCACCCTCGTGGGCCCCTCATGGCTCCCCTGACCGACTTCTTTCGCCTATATATATATATACCCTAGAAACATCGGGGAACAGAATAGATCGGGAGTTCCGCCGCCAGAAGCCTCCGTAGCCACCGAAAACCAATCTAGACCCGTTTTGGCACCCTGCCGAAGGGGGGAATCCCTCTCTGGTGGCCATCTTCATCATCTCGGCGCTCTCCATGACGAGGAGGGAGTAGTTCACCCTCGAGGCTGAGGGTATGTACCGGTAGCTATGTGTTTGATCTCTCTCTCTCTCGTGTTCTTGAGTCGGCACGATCTTGATGTATCACGAGCTTTGCTATTATATTTGGATCTAAAGATGTTTCTCCCCGTCTACTCTCTTGTGATGAATTGAGTTTTCCTTTTTAAGTTATCTTATCAGATTGAGTCTTTAAGGATTTGAGAACACATGACGTATGTCTTGCATGTGCTTATCTATGGTGAAAATGGGATATCACGTGATCCACTTAATGTATGTTTTGGTGATCAACTTGCGAGTTATGTGACCTCGTGAACTTATGCATAGGGGTTGGCACACGTTTTTGTCTTGACTCTCCGGTAGAAACTTTGGGGAACTCTTTGAAGTTCTTTGTGTTGGTTGAATAGATGAATCTGAGATTGTGTGATGCATATCGTATAATCATACCCACGAATACTTGAGGTGACATTGGAGTATCTAGGTGACATTAGGGTTTTGGTTGATTTGTGTCTTAAGGTGTTATTCTAGTACGAACTCTAGGATATATTGAACGGAAAGAATATCTTCGTGTTATTTTACTACGGACTCTTGAATAGATCGATCAGAAAGGATAACTTTGAGGTGGTTTTGTACCCTACCATAATCTCTTCGTTTGTTCTCCGCTATTAGTGACTTTGGAGTGACTCTTTGTTGCATGTTGAGGGATAGTTATATGATCCAAGTATGTTATTATTATTGAGAGAACTTGCACTAGTGAAAGTATGAACCCTAGGCCTTGTTTCCTAGCATTGCAATACCGTTTGTGCTCACTTTTACCACTTGCTACCTTGCTGTTCTTATATTTTCAGATTACAAAAACCATTATGTACTATCCATATTGCACTTGTATCACCATCTCTTCGCCGAACTAGTGCACCTATAAATTTACCATTGTATGGGGTGTGTTGGGGACACAAGAGACTCTTTGTTATTTGGTTGCAGGGTTGCTTCAGAGAGACCATCTTCACCCTACACCTCCCACGGATTGATAAACCTTAGGTCATCCACTTGAGGGAAATTTGCTACTGTCCTACAAACCTCTGCACTTGGAGGCCCAACAACGTCTACAAGAAGAAGGTTGTGTAGTAGACATCAAGCTCTTTTCTGGCGCCGTTGCCGGAGAGGTTAGCGCTTGAAGGTATATCTTTAGATCTTGCAATCGAATATTTTTGTTTCTTATTTTAGCACTAGTTTAGTTTATAAAAGAAAATTAAAAACATGGAATTGAGTTTTCCTCATACGCTTCATCTTTTTAATATTTTTCGTGAGAATGATGGAAAGGAAAATTGTGCTCAAGTGCTAGAAGAAGAAGTCTATAAAATGTTTGGCACTAAATCTTTGAATGATAAGCACGATTGCAATGTTGTTAGTATGAACTCCTTGAATATACATAGTACTAATGATGATTGCACTAGTCATGATGAAAATGTCTCTTATAAGCATGTCAACTTTTGTGGAGTGCATAGAGTTTGCAAGTATACACCAAATAGGGAAGATAGATTTTGCAAGAGGCATAAGTATTTGGAAACTATGTGGTTGCAAGAGAGGCTAGATGTTTGTGCTGAAAATTTAAAATGTCTTCACCATACTTGTGAACTTTGCAATGAACATGGTCATTTAAATCTCCGATGCAAATTGTTCCATGATCGTATCGTGTCCAAAAATTGTGATGATTTGATTTCCCTTGCACATCATAATGAACTTAGTTTGCTTTTAGGTTATAAATAAATGAAACGTATAACTAAGCATATTCCAGAATATAACCTTGAGAAATTCCTCGATATTGATCTAGAAGAATTTTTTGTGTATTGTGCGGTGAATTGCATTGAAAATCCTTATATTGCCAATTACATAAAGAAAAGAAAACAAATAGAGGATGAAGAGAATACTAATGAAAGGGAAGAGGCTTCCCAATATCCTCCTATTATTTCTTATGATGAATCAGGTAACGAGGATGAGCCTTCTATTCAACCAATCTCATCAATAAAGAGCTCCAAAAGGAGGAATAAACCCACACATGATGTGAAGAAGAAAAAGAAAAGATGGAGAAGCAAAGGTAAAAAGGCATCCCTCCCAAAAAATGTTCCTTCTATTACTCATTGTGATGATGATAATTGTTATACTACTATTGGTGCTATCCGTACTATTAATGATGAGAGTAATTATGCTTATGATATGAAAAGGCCCAAGCTTGGGGATGCTATGTTTGATGAGAATGACATGTTTGAGAATGTATGTGCTGCAATTAATGTTTTTCCCAAGCTTGGGGATGCTATGTTTGATGAAGATGATATCTTTAGTCTCCCAAGTTTTGATGAGCAAATTTATTATGATGATAGCATGCCTCCTGTGTATGACGATTATATTGATGAAAGTGGGTTTGGAAGAGTGTCAACTTTAGGAAGTAATGATCCCGCTATTTTGGAGGATGTTGAATCTTATTTTGACAATTATGAAAGTGGATTTGGAGAGGTCATGACTTTATTTAGTAATGATTCCACTATCTTGGAAGAGGTCTCAATCGATTATGATGAGAACAAAGTTGCTACTTATGATAATTATTGTGATGATACTTATGCTATAAAAAGTAATGATGATTATATTTATAAAAAATTTCATGATTATCATTACCCATTTTCTGAACATTACTCTTTTAATAAGGAAACAATTTATAGTATTCGAGTTTCTTATGATACTCCAACTATTCCGAATGAGAAGAATTTTTCTTATGTGGAGAGTAATAAAATTTCTATGCTTGTAGATCATGAAAAGAATGCTTTATGTGATAGTTATATTGTTTAATTCATTCATGATGAACCTGAAAATTATTATGGGGGAGGAATATATGCTTGTAGGAGTTGCAGTAATATCAAGTTTCCTCTCTATGTGTTGAAAATCTTGAAGTTATGCTTGCTTTACCTTCTTATGCAAGTTGATTCTTGTTCCCACAAGTTGTTTGCTCACAAAATCCCTATGCATAGGAAGTGGGTTAGACTTAAATGTGCTAGTCATATTCTTAATGTTGCTCTCTTTATGTTACAATTCTTATCTTTTATGTGAGCATCATTGAAATCATCATGCCTAGCTAGGGGCGTTAAACGATAGCGCTTGTTGGGAGGCAACCCGATTTTATTTTTGTTCCTTGCTTTTTGCTCCTGTTTAGTAATAAATAATTCATCTAGACTCTTTTTATATGTGGTTTTATGTTTTAATTAGTGTTTGTGCCAAGTAAAGCCTTTAGGATCTTCTTGGGTGATTGTTGTTTGATCTTTCTGATAAAAACAGAAAGTATGCGCTCATGAAAATAATTTTCATTTTTTACCAGAAAGCGATAAAATACCAATTCCAACTGCAGTAGATAATTATACAAATTTCCTAGGACTTCGTAATTTCTCAGGTTTTTTGGAGTTACAGAAGTATTCAAGAGTTACAGATTACTACAGACTGTTCTGTTTTTGACAGATTCTGTTTTCATTGTGTTGTTTGCTTATTTTGATGATTCTATGAGTATTATCGGAGGGTATGAACCATAGATAAGTTAGAATACAGTAGATATTACACAAATATGAATTTAGAATGAGTTCACAACAGTACCTAAGTGGTGATTTATTTTCTTATACTAACGGAGCTTATGAGTTTTCTGTTAAGTTTTGTGTTGTGAAGTTTTCAAGTTTTGGGTAAAGATTCGATGGACTATGGAATAAGGAGTGGCAAGAGCCTAAGCTTGGGGATGCCCATGGCACCCCAAGGTAAAATACAGGGACACCAAAAATCCTAAGCTTTGGGATGCCCCGGAAGGCATCCCCTCTTTTGTCTTCGTCTATCGGCAACTTTACTTGGAGCTATATTTTTATTCACCACATGATATGTGTTTTGCTTGGAGCGTCGTTTTATTTTATTTTGTTTTGCTTGCTGTTTGAAAAAATACCAATATGTGAAATTCTTAAATGTTAGAGAGTCTTCACATAGTTGCATAATTATTCAACTACTCATTGATCTTCACTTATATCTTTCGGAGTAGTTTGTCTTTTGCTCTAGCGCTTCACTTATATCTTTTTAGAGCACGGTGGTGGTTTTATTTTGAATAAATAGATGGACTCTCATGCTTCACTTATATCATTTTGAGAGTCTTTAGAACAGCATGGTAATTTGCTTTTAGGCATAATAAAAACTTTCATATAAAGTGCATTGAATACTATGAGAAGTTTGATACTTGATGATTGTTTTGAGATATGAAGATGGTAATATTAGAGTCATGCTAGTTGAGTAGTTGTGAATTTGAGAGATACTTGTGTTAAAGTTTGTGATTCCCGTAGCATGCACGTATGGTGAACCGTTATGTGATGAAGTCGGAGCATGATTTATTTATTGATTGTCTTCCTTACGAGTGGCGGTCAGGGATGAGCGATGGTCTTTTCCTACCAATCTATCCCCCTAGGAGCATGCGCGTAGTACTTTGTTTTGATAACTAATAGATTTTTGCAATAAGTATGTGAGTTCTTTATGACTAATGTTGAGTCCATGGATTATACGCACTCTCACCCTTCCACAATTGCTAGCCTCTCTAGTACCGCGCAACTTTCGTCGGTACCATAAATTCACCATATACCTTCCTCAAAACAGCCACCATACCTACCTATTATGGCATTTCCATAGCCATTCCGAGAGATATTGCCATGCAACTTTCCACCGTTCCGTTTTTATGACACGCTTCATCATTGTCATATTGCCATGCATGATCATGTAGTTGACATCGTATTTGTGGCAAAGCCACCGTTCATAATCTTTCATACATGTCACTCTTGATTCATTGCACATCCCGGTACACCGCCGGAGGCATTCATATAGAGTCATATTTTGTTCTCAGTATCGAGTTGTAATTCTTGAGTTGTAAGTAAATAAAAGTGTGATGATCATCATTATTAGAGCATTGTCCCATGTGAGGAAAGGATGATGGAGACTATGATTCCCCCACAAGTCGGGATGAGACTCCGGACGAAAAATAAAAAAAGGAAAAAAAGAGGTCGTAAAAAAAGAGAAAAGGCCCAAATAAAAAATAAAAAATATGAGAGAAAAAGAGAGAAGGGGCAATGCTACTATCCTTTTACCCCACTTGTGCTTCAAAGTAGCACCATGATCTTCATGATAGAGAGTCTCCTATGTTGTCACTTTCATATACTAGTGGGAATCTTCCAATGATGGGCTTCCTCAAAATGCCCTAGGTCTTCGTGAGCAAGAGACTTGGATGCACACCCACTAGTTTCTTTTGTCGAGCTTTCATACACTTATAGATCTAGTGCATCCCTTGCATGGCAATCCCTACTCACTCACATTGATATCTATTGATGGGCATCTCCATAGCCCGTTGATATGCCTAGTTGATGTGAGACTATCTTCCTCCTTTTTGTCTTCTCCACAACCACCATTCTATTCCACCTATAGTGCTATATCCATGGCTCACGCTCATGTATTGCGTGAATATTGAAAAAGTTTGAGAACATCAAAAGTATGAAACAATTGCTTGGCTTGTCATCGGGGTTGTGCATGATTTAAATATTTTGTGTGATGAAGATAGAGCATATCCATATTATATGATTTTGTAGGGATAGCTTTCTTTGACCATGTTATTTTGAGAAGACATGATTACTTTGTTAGTATGCTTGAAGTATTATTATTTTTATGTCAATATTAAACTTTTGTCTTGAATCTTATGGATCTGAATATTCTTGCCACAATAGAGAAGATTACATTGATAAATAGGTTAGGTAGCATTCCACATCAAAAATTCTGTTTTTTATCATTTACCTACTCGAGGACGAGCAGGAATTAAGCTTGGGGATGCTGATACGTCTCCAATGTATTAATAATTTTTGATTGTTCCATGCTATTATATTATCTGTTTTGGATGTTTATGGGCTTTATTATACACTTTTATATTATTTTTGGGATTAACCTATTAACCGGAGGCCCAGCCTAAATTGATGCTTTCTTGCCTATTTCAGTGTTTCGAAGAAAAGGAATATCAAACGGAGTCCAAACGGAATGAAACCTTCGGGAGAGTTATTTTTGGAACGGAAGCAATCAAGGAAACTTGGAGTATATGTCAGGGAAGCTTCGAGGTGGCCACGAGGTAGGGAGGCACGCCTGCCCCCCTGGGCGCGCCCCCCACCCTCGTGGGCCTCTCGCGGCTCCCCTGACTGACTTATTTCGCCTATATATATCAATATACCCTAGAAACATCGGGGAACAGAATAGATCGGGAGTTCTGCCGCCAAAAGCCTCTGTAGCCATGAAAAACCAATCTAGACCTGTTCAGGCACCCTACCGGAGGGGGGAACCCCTCTCCGGTGGCCATCTTCGTCATCCCAGCACTCTCCATGACGAGGAGGGAGTAGTTCACCCTCGGGGCTGAAGGTATGTACCGGTAGCTATGTGTTTGATCTCTCTCTCTCTCGTGTTCTTGAGTTGGCACGATCTTGATGTATCACGAGCTTTGCTATTATATTTGGATCTTATGATGTTTATCCCCCTCTACTCTCTTGAGATGAATTGAGTTTTCCTTTTTAAGTTATCTTATCAGATTGAGTCTTTAAGGATTTGAGAACACTTGATGTATGTCTTGCATGTGCTTATCTGTGGTGACAATGGGATATCACATGATCCACTTGATGTATGTTTTGGTGATCAACTTGCGAGTTCCGTGACCTCGTGAACTTATGCATAGGGGTTGGCACATGTTTTCGTCTTGACTCTCCGGTAGAAACTTTGGGGCACTCTTTGAAGTTCTTTGTGTTGGTTGAATAGATGAATCTGAGATTGTGTGATGCATATCGTATAATCATACCCACGGATACTTGAGGTGACATTGGAGTATCTAGGTGACATTAGGGTTTTGGTTGATTTGTGTCTTAAGTTGTTATTCTAGTACGAACTCTAGGATAGATTGAACGGAAAGAATAGCTTCGTGTATTTTACTACGGACTCTTGAATAGATCGATCAGAAAGGATAACTTTGAGGTGGTTTCGTACCCTACCATAATCTCTTCGTTTGTTCTCCGCTATTAGTGACTTTGGAGTGGCTCTTTGTTGCATGTTGAGGGATAGTTATATGATCCAAGTATGTTATTATTGTTGAGAGAACTTGCACTAGTGAAAGTATGAACCCTAGGCCTTGTTTCCTAGCATTGCAATACCGTTTGTGCTCACTTTTACCACTTGCTACCTTGCTGTTTTTATATTTTCAGATTACAAAAACCATTATCTACTATCCATATTGCACTTGTATCACCATCTCTTCGCCGAACTAGTGCACCTATACAATTTACCATTGTATTGGGTGTGTTGGGGACACAAGAGATTCTTTGTTATTTGGTTGCAGGGTTGCTTGAGAGAGACCATATTCACCCTACGCCTCCCACGGATTGATAAACCTGAGGTCATCCACTTGAGGGAAATTTGCTACTGTCCTACAAACCTCTGCACTTGGAGGCCCAACAACGTCTACCAAGAAGAAGGTTGTGTAGTAGACATCACATGTCTCAAAATATCATTTACCTCTATTTTAAAAACTTGAGCTCTGGCACCTCTGCAAATCACTGCTTCCCTCTGCGAAGAGACTATCTATTTACTTTTATGTTGTGTCATCACCTTCTAAAACAAGCGCCAGAACCTAAGAGCACTGATGTCATGACTCATGCATTGTGTGTAGCTAAAGTTGGGTGCATCATGACTGGATCTTTTCTACCATGAATTACAATGTTTAGTCGCTGCTTAAACTTTGGAGGTGCTCTGCATTTATGTTTTGCGGTCTCAGAAAGGGCTAGCGAGATACCACTATCGTTATATTATATCATGGTTGTTTTGATAACGTGTTGCCGTTTGAGATATCTTATTATTGCTCGCTAGATGATTATGTCATTGGTACGAGTTAATATAATTTTTAAGAGTTATTGTCGATATGGTTAGTTATAATGTTGGCTGAAAACCTGGGTGTTGTTTAAGCTTATTTATGAAAACAAGAGCGAAAGAGTTCGTAAAAGTTTTTCTTTTTCACTTTCAGTTTATCAACTGAATTGCTTGAGGACAAGCAAAGGTTTAAGCTTGGGGGAGCTGATACATCCCCAACGTATCTACTTTTCCTAACTCTTTTCCTCTTGTTTTGGACTCTAATTTGCATGGTTTGAACCCCGGACTGACCATGTTTTCAGCAGAACTACCATGGTGTTGTTTTTGTGCAGAAATAGAAGTTCTCGGGATGGAACAAAACTTTGTGAGGATTGTTTATACAATAAACAAGAATTTCTGGAGCCAAGATCCATTGGATGGGAGCACCTGGGTGGGCACAACCCACCAGGGCCCCCCCTCCTGGCGTGCCCAGGTGGGTTGTCCCCACCTGGTGGCCCCGCAGACCCTGAAACCGACGCTACAAAATCCTATTTTTCCAGAAAAAAACAGGGAGAAAGAATTATCGCGATCCACGAGACGGAGCCGCCGTCACCTCTTGTTCTTCATTGGGAGGCCAGATCTGGAGTCCGTTTGGGGCTTCGGAGAGGGGGGTCTTCGTTCTTCATCATTACCAACCCTTCTTTATCACCAATTCCATGATGCTCCCCACCGGGAGTGAGTAATTCCTTCATAGGATCGCTGGTCGGTGAAGAGTTGGATGAGATTCATCATGTAATCGAGTTAGTTTTGTTAGGACCTGATACCTAGTATCCACTATGTTCTAAGATTGGTGTTGCTATGACTTTTGCCATGCTTAATGCTTGTCACTTTGGGCCCGGGTGCCATGATTTTAGATCTAAACCGTTTATGTTATCACCATTATATCCACATTCTAGATCCGATCTTGCAAGTTATAGTCACCTACTACGTGTTATGATCCGGCAACCCCGGAGTGACAATAGTCGGGACCACTCCCGGTGATGACCGTAGTTTGAGGAGTTCATGTATTCACCGTGTGTTAATGCTTTGTTCCAGTTCTCTATTAAAAGGAGGCCTTAATATCCCTTAGTTTCCAATAGGACCCCGCTGCCACGGGAGGGTAGGACAAAAGATGTCATGCAAGTTCTTTCCATAAGCACGTATGACTATTTACGGAATACATGCCTACATTATATTGATGAACTGGAGCTAGTGTTGTATCGCCCTAGGTTATAACTATCTCATGATGAATATCATCCAACAAGTCACCGATCCAATGCCTATGAATTTATCTTATATTGTTCTTGCTAAGTTACTACTGCTATCGTCACTATTACACTTGCTACAAAACTACTGCTATCACTGTTATCGTTACTGTTGTTGTTGTCACTTCTATCAAAACTATCATATTACTTTGCTACTGATCATGTTGCTGCAGATAATTAATCTCCAGGTGTGGTTGAATTGACAACTCACATGCTAATACCTTCAAATATTCTTTGGCTCCCCTTGTGTCAAATCTATAAATTCGGGTTGAATACTCTACCCTCGAAAACTGTTGCGGTCCCCTATACTTGTGGGTGGTTATCAGTGAGCCATGGATATAGCACTATAGGTGAGATAGAATATGGTGGTTGTAGAGAAGACAAAAAGAAGGAGAAAGTCTCACAACAACTAGGCATATTAACAAGCTATGGAGATGCCCATCAATAGATATCAATGTGAGTGAGTAGGGATTGTCGTGCAACGGATGCACAAGAGCTATAAGTGTATGAAAGCTCAAAAAGAAACTAAGTGGTTGTGCATCCAAATCGCTTGCTCACGAAGACCTAGAGCAATTTGAGAAAGCCCATCAATGGAATATACAAGCCAAGTTCTGTAATGAAGAATTCCCACTAGTATATGGAAGTGAGAGACTCTCTATCACGAAGATCATGGTGCTACTTTGAAGCACAAGTGTGGTAAAAGGATAGTAGCATTGCCCTAATACGTCTCCATCGTATCTACTTTTCCAAACACTTTTGCCCTTGTTTTGGACTCTAACTTGCATGATTTGAATGAAACCTAGACTGACGATGTTTTTAGCAGAATTGCCATGGTGTTATTTTTGTGCAGAAAAAAAAGTTCTCGGAATGACCTGAAACTTCACGGAGAATATTTTTGGAATTTATAAAAAATATTGGCGAAAGAAACAACACCAGGGGGCCCACACTCTGTCCACGAGGGTGGAGGGCGCATCCACCCCCCTGAGGCACGCCCCCTGCCTCGTGGGCCCCCTGAGGCTCCACCGACCTCAACTCCAACTCTATATATTCACGTTCGCGGAGAAAAAAATCAGAGAGAAGGATTCATCGCGTTTTACGATACGGAGCCACTGCCAAGCCCTAATCTCTCTCGGGAGGGCTGATATGGAGTCCGTTCGGGGCTCCGGAGAGGGGAATCCGTCGCCATCGTCATCATCAACCTTCCTCCATCACCAATTTCATGATGCTCACCGCCGTGCTTAATGCTTGTCACTAGGGCCCGAGTGCCATGATTTCAGATCTGAACCTATTATGTTTTCATAATATATGTGAGTTCTTGATCCTATTTTGCAGGTCAATAGTCACCTACTATGTGTTATGATCCGGTAACCATGAAGTGACAATAATCGGGACCACTCCCGGTGATGACTATAGTTTGAGGAGTTCATATTCACTAAGTGTTAATGCTTTGTTTCGGTACTCTATTAAAAGCAGGCCTTAATATCCCTTAGTTTCCAATAGGACCCCGCTGCCACGGGAGGGTAGGACAAAAGATGTCATGCAAGTTCTTTTCCATAAGCACGTATGACTATATTCGGAATACATGCCTACATTACATTGATGAACTGGAGCTAGTTCTGTGTCACCCTATGTTATAACTGTTGCATGAGGAATCGCATCCGACATAATTATCCATCACTTATCCAATGCCTACGAGCTTTTCACATATTGATATTTGCTTAGTTACTTTTCTGTTGCCACTGTTACAATCGCTACAAAACCAATATTGTTACTTTTTCCACCGTTACCATTACTTCCATATTACTTTGCTACTAAATACTTTGCTGCAGATATTAAGTCTTTCAGGTGCGGTTGAATTGACAACTCAACTATTAATACTTGAGAATATTCTTTGGCTCCCCTTGTCGAATCAATAAATTTGGGTTGAATACTCTGCCCTCGAAAAATGTTGTGATCCCCTATACTTGTGGGTTATCAAGACTATTTTCTGGCACCGTTGCTGGGGAGCATATCTCTATTCTTTGAGTCACTTGGTATTTATATTTGTTGATCACTATGAGGAACTTGAAAGATGAAAGAACCAAGATTTATCGCTCAACTATGAGGGGAGGTTAGGAACTGCCATCTAGCTCTGCACTTGATTCACCTTATGTTTTGAGTAAACTTGCGACACCTACACCTGCTATTGATTCTAATATGTTGCATGTTATAGATGATGCCACTTCTGCTTTGCATGATACTCATGATGAAACTACTTCTATGATTGATAATACTGTGCCATTAGGTGAATTTCTTGATGAACAACTTGCTAGGGTTAGAGAGAATGAAATTATTGAAACTGATAATCTCAATGAAAGTGATGATGAAGATTCTCCCCCTAGATATGAATTGCCTGATGTACCTGAGGGTTATGTTATGGATGAAGAAACTGCTAGAGAATTTTTAGCTTGCAAAGATAGATATGATCTTAAGAAACTGTTAGCTAAGCTGAAAGAAAAATCTTTGAATGCTAGAATGAAATATGACCCTGCTTTTGCTACTTCACCTATCTGTATTTCCGATAAGGATTATGATTCCTCTGTCGATCCTGAGTTAATTACTTTGGTTGAATCTGATCATTTTTATGGCTATGAATCTGAAACTTTTGTGGCACATCTTACTAAATTGAATGATATAGCCACCCTATTCACTCTTGAGGAAAAAACTCGTTACTACTATATACTTAAGCTATTTCTGTTCTCATTAAAGGGTGATGCTAAAACATGGTTTAATTCTCTTGATCCTGGTTGTGTGCGTAGTCCCTAGGAAATGACTTATTATTTCTCTGCTAAATATTTCCCTGCTCATAAGAAACAAGCTGCTTTAAGGGAAATATATAATTTTGTGCAAATTGAAGAAGAGAGTCTCTCACAAGCTTGGGGGAGGCTTCTCTGATTACTTAATGCTTTGCTTGATCATCCTCTCAAGAAAAATGAAATACTTGATATCTTTTATAATGGACTAACCGATGCTTCTAGAGACCACCTGGATAGTTGTGCTGGTTGTGTTTTCAGGGAAAGAACTGTTGATCAAGCTGAATTGCTATTGAATTATATGTTGAGTAATGATAATGATTGGACACTTCCTGAACCAACTCCTAAGCCAACTCTGAAGAAAAGGGGTATTCTATTTCTCAGTCCTGAAGATATGCAAGAGGCAAAGAATTCTATGAAAGAAAAGGGTATTAAAGCTGAATTAAGAATTTACCACCTATTGAAGAAATACATGGTCTTGATAACCCGACATAGGTAGTAAAGGTAAATTCTCTCTATAGATTTGATGAAGGTGATATTCCTCGGTCTAAGTCTGCTAGCCAATGCTTAGATGAGTTTGATAATTTTATTGTTAAACAAGAAAACTTCAATGCTTATGTTGGTAGACAATTGAAACATAATGCTTATATGATTGAACACTTGAGTAATTATATGTCTAGATTTAAAGGTGAGCTTAAAATTATTAGTAAACATGCTTCTATGGTTACCACTCAAGTAGAACAAGTACTTAAAGCTCAAAATGATTTGCTCAACGAATTAAATAACAGGAAAAGTGATAATGTTGTTAGAGTTATGACTAGAGGGGGTAAAATGACTCAGGAACCTTTGTATCCTGAGGGCCACCCTAAGAGAATTGAGTAAGATTCTCAGAGAACTAATGTTGATGCATCTAGTTCTTCTAAGAAGAAGAAAAACAAAAATGATAGGGATTTGCATGCTTCTAATGAACCTGATGTTGGCACACCTGAGAATCCCAATGATATTTATATTTCTGATGCTGAAACACAATCTGTGTTACGACCATTAACATGTTTGCTAATGTTGTCGTTCCTCGAGATGTTACTAGTTTGGTTGTTCAGAATTATGTGCTGGAGACAGATATGCTCGAGGTCAGAGACGTATACGTACCAAGGTGTTTTCAATTTGGAAAGAAAAGAAATTTTTCGGTGGGAGATAAATGGAAAGGACACGTAATAAGGGATTTTTCTCCAACTTATTTTATTTGGCGGTTTGCTATGAGGATTTGTCTACGTGATTGCTTTGGTAATTTTGATGGGCACGCAACAAAGAGAAGAAGGGTTCAGATCATTTTCTTATTTATTCCATACAAGGAGAGGAATCCCCTACGTGACAGACCAAAGAATAAGCTACGTGATCTATTTTCCTTGAGCAATGTTGGATGGGGGCCACCAGCCGATCTTGTCAAGGAAAGGAGGCGTACTAGTACCAAATATCCACCTTAGTTATAGATAGGTTTGTTTAATATATACATGTGGGTGCCGGTATGTAAAAGGCAAATAAGTTTAAATCAAGTAGGATTAGGAAAACTTGCGTGCGTATGTTTCCTTACCACTTGATGTGGAGCGAACCTCGAGGCAAGGATCGGTCCGCTGTTGGCCCAATCTTTCACGGCACAAACATCCATCGCAGCAAGAACAAGTCGTGGGTTTACGAAGATGTTCGCAAATCCCACAAAAACAACACGCCAACCCCTCGATCTGAAGGAATAACGTAGACGAACCGTATAGGTTCAGCTTGTAATCTCCTATGCGTCGCGTCGCAGGAACTCACACGCCAGTAGAGACTTTTGACAAGATTTCTCAAAACTCGATAATGGCCGATGGCCGAAAAAACACACACGTGTCTAATTCATCTCAAAATAACCTCCTTTGTACAACAGCGTATCTGGCTTTATATATTAGCCAGCCATCTAATCTAGTAAGGAAACATACGCACGCAAGTTTTCCTATCCTACTTGATTTAAACTTATTTGCCTTTTACATCCCGGCACCCACACGTATATATTAAACAAACCTATCTATAACTAAGGTAGATATTTGGTACTAGTACGCCTCCTTTCCTTGACAAGATCGGCTGGTGGCCCCCATCCAACATTGCTCAAGGAAAATAGATCACGTAGCTTATTCTTTGGTCTGTCACGTAGGGGATTCCTCTCCTTGTATGGAATAAATAAGAAAATGATCCGAACCCTTCTTCTCTTTGTTGCGTGCCCATCAAAATTACCAAAGCAATCACGTAGACAAATCCTCATAGTAGACCGCCAAATAAAATAAGTTGGAGAAAAAACCCTTATTATGTGTCCTTTCCATTTATCTCCCACCGAAAAATTTCTTTTCTTTCCAAATTGAAAACACCTTGGTAGGTATACGTCTCTGACCTCGAGCGTATCTGTCTCCAGCACATAATTATGAACAACCAAACTAGTAACATCTCGAGGAACAACAACATTAGCAAACATGTTAATGGTCGTATCATCTGGTGTTTCTCATGGCACTTCGGAGGAGACGCCCGGCGCGCCGTCACTAAGGAGCTACTGGAAGCTATCCGGTGACTTTTTGCTAGAGGAGAAAGGCTACGGTGCCGATCTTTTTCACACTACTGTAAAGTAAGAGAGAAAGTTTTCGCCACGACGATCGATCATGACAGTTCTGTCAACATGGTGGGCATCGACATGGTGGAGAAGTTGGAGCTATCAATGACACCACATCCACGACCATACATGTTGAGGAGGTGCTACGACAAGCTCGACATAACGCACCAAACTATGGTATTGTTTTCGGTCGACAGATTTTCTTGTGAGGTCTTGTGCGATGTAATTCCAGTGCCCATGGTTTCGTGTCATATGTTACTAGGAGATCCATGGTATGTAGAGAACGCCGCTGCATATAGTTGTCTCGGCAACTCGTACACCATCGAAAAGGATAAAAAATATGTTCTCATGACTATGGAGAAGAAGTTGTTCAAGACATGGAGGAAAGTACGACTGCAGAAGATGAAGGAGCAAGAAGAAAGAAAGAAGGAAGCCAAAGCTACTGAATTTTTTTCGACGCATGTTCAATATGAAGACTACGATATTACTATACAGGTAGACTCAAAACCGAGGACGGTTTTGCTTGAAGAGAGGGAGGATGATACGACCATTAACATGTTTGCTAATGTTGTTGTTCCTCGAGATGTTACTAGTTTGATTGTTCAGAATTATGTGCTGGAGACAGATACGCTCGAGGTCAGAGACGTATACGTACCAAGGTGTTTTCAATTTGGAAAGAAAAGAAATTTTTCGGTGGGAGATAAATGGAAAGGACATGTAATAAGGGATTTTTCTCCAACTTATTTTATTTGGCGGTCTGCTATGAGGATTTGTCTACGCGATTGCTT
This sequence comes from Triticum urartu, assembly GCF_056163025.1. Taxonomy (NCBI): domain Eukaryota; kingdom Viridiplantae; phylum Streptophyta; class Magnoliopsida; order Poales; family Poaceae; genus Triticum; species Triticum urartu. The sequence goes on along the minus strand of NC_141879.1, from coordinate 619,835,363 downwards.
TGGTAATTTTGATGGGCACGCAACAAAGAGAAGAAGGGTTCGGATCATTTTCTTATTTATTCCATACAAGGAGAGGAATCCCCTACGTGACAGACCAAAGAATAAGCTACGTGATCTATTTTCCTTGAGCAATGTTGGATGGGGGCCACCAGCCGATCTTGTCAAGGAAAGGAGGCGTACTAGTACCAAATATCTACCTTAGTTATAGATAGGTTTGTTTAATATATACGTGTGGGTGCCGGGATGTAAAAGGCAAATAAGTTTAAATCAAGTAGGATTAGGAAAACTTGCGTGCGTATGTTTCCTTACTAGATTAGATGGCCGGCTAATATATAAAGCCAGATACGCTGTTGTACAAAGGAGGTTATTTTGAGATGAATTAGACACGTGTGTGTTTTTTCGGCCGTCGGCCATTATCGAGTTTTGAGAAATCTTTTCAAAAGTCTCTACTGGCGTGTGAGTTCCTGCGACGCGACGCATAGGAGATTACAAGCTAAACCTATACGGTTCGTCCACGTTATTCCTTCAGATCGAGGGGTTGGCGTGTTGTTTTTGTGAGATTTGCGAACATCTTCATAAACCCGCGACTTGTTCTTGCTGCGATGGATGTTTGTGCCGTGAAAGATCGGGCCAACAACGGATCGATCCTCGCCTCGAGGTTCGCTCCACATCAATCTGGTAATGAACATGAACCTAGTGATAATGTAAATGATGATGTTCATGTTGATGAACAACCTAGCAATAACAATGATGTAGAGATTGAACCTGTTGTTGATCTTGATAACCCACAATCAAATAATCAACGTTATGATAAGAGAGACTTTGTTGCTAGGAAGCATGGTAAAGAAAGAGAACCATGGGTTGAGACACCCATGCCTTTTCCTCCTAAACCATCCAAGAAAAAGAATGATGAGGATTTTGAGCGCTTTGCTGAAATAAGTAGACCTATCTTTCTGCGTATGTGTTTGACTGATATACTTAAAATGAATCCTTATGCTAAGTACATGAAAGATAAGTTTACAAATAAAAGAAAGATACCGGAAGCTGAAATTTCCACCATGCTTGCTAATTATACTTTTAAGGGTGGAATACCAAAGAAACTTGGAGATCCAGGAGTACCAACAATAACATGCTCCATTAAAAGAAACTATGTTAAAACCGCTTTATGTGATCTTGGAGCCGGTGTTAGTGTTATGCCTCTCTCTTTATATCGTAGACTTGATTTGAATAAGTTGACACCTACTGAAATATCTTTGCAAATGGCCGATAAATCAACTGCTATACCTGTCGGTATTTGTGAGGATGTGCCTGTTGTGGTTGCAAACATTACTATTTTAACAGACTGTGTTATTATTAATATTCCCGAGGACGATAGCATGTCGCTTATCCTTGGTAGACCCTTTTTGAATACTGCAGGGGCTGTTATTGATTGCAAAAAAGGCAATGTAACTTTTCATGTTAATGGTATGAGCATACGGTATCAATTCTATTAGAAAAATTCCAACAATTACTATTGGAGGTTTTGAATTCCCTATTCCTACTGTCAAAAAGAAATATGACATTCTTATTGTTAGGGACGTGCATATCCCCGGTGAGGTAACTTAGTGTTATTCAAAAATTCTCCGGTTTCATGTTATTCGGAAAGAGTTTGTTAACAAGACTTGATCAACCTTGTCAGTGGATTCCTTTTGATGAGCATGAGATGGATGAAGTTAGAAAGCACAACTCTCTGTACCATCCTTTTACTCTCTGTTATTTAGATTAAATAAAGCAAAAATAGTATTTTCTGTCTGTTTTTTGAATTATCCTTGCAATAAAAAATACCCTGAAAATAAAAGTTCTCCAAATGTCCTGAAAATTATATATGATGTTTTGTAGAATATTTAAGAATTATTGGCACTAAGAACACACCAGGGGGCCACACTAATGACCCACAAGTATAGGGGTTCTATCATAGTCCTTTCGATAAGTAAGAGTGTCAAACCCAATGAGGAGCAGAAGGAAATGATAAGCGATTTCCAGTAAGGTGTTCTCTGCAAGTACTGAAATAAGTGGTAACCGATAGTTTTGTGATAGGATAATTTGTAATGAGCAACAAGTAACAAAAGTAAATAAAGTGCAGCGAGGTGGCCCAATCCTTTTTGTAGCAAAGGACAAGCCTGGAAAAACTCTTATATAGAGAAAAACACTCCAGAGGACACATGGGAATATCATCAAGCTAGTTTTCATCACGCTCATATGATTCGCGTTCGGTACTTTGATAATTTGGTATGTGGGTTGACCGGTGCTTGGGTATTGTCCTTACTTGGAAAAGCATCCCACTTATGATTAACCTCTATTGCAAGCATCCGCAACTACAACAAAAGTATTAAGGTAAACCTAACCATAGCATGAAACATATGGATCCAAATCAGCCCCTTACGAAGCAACGCATAAACTAGGGTTTAAGCTTCTGTCACTCTAGCAACCCATCATCTACTTATTACTTCCCAATGCCTTCCTCTAGGCCCAAATAATGGTGAAGTGTCATGTAGTCGACGTTCACATAACACCACTAGAGGAGAGACAACATACATCTCATCAAAATATCGAACGAATACCAAATTCACATGACTACTAATAGTAAGACTTCTCCCATGTCCTCATGAACAAACGTAACTACTCACAAAGCATAAACATGTTCATAATCAGAGGGGTATTAATATGCATATAGGATCTGAACATATGATCTTCCACCAAATAAACCAACTAGCATCAACTACAAGGAGTAATTGACACTACTAGCAACCTACTAGCACCAATCCCGGACTTGGAGACAAGAGATGAACTAGGGTTTTGAGAGGAGATGGTGCTGATGAAGATGTTGATGGAGATTGCCCTCTCCCGATGAGAGGAGCGTTGGTGATGACGATGGCGATGATTTCCCCCTCCGGGAGGGAAGTTTCCCCGGCAGAACAGCTCCGCCAGAGCCCTAGATTGGTTCTGCCAAGGTTCCGCCTCGTGGCGGCGGAGTTTCGTCCGAGAAGATGGCTTGTTATTTTTTTCCCATCTAAAGACTTCATATAGCAGAAGATGGCCATCGGAGGGCCACCAGGGGGCCCACGAGGTAGGGGGCGCGCCCAGGGGGTAGGGCGCGCCCCCCACCCTCGTGGGCAGGGTGTGGACCCCCTGGTGAATCTCTTTCACTGAGTATTTTTTATATATTCTGAAAACGTCTTCCGTGAAGTTTCAGGACTTTTGGAGCTGTGCAAAATAGGTCTCTAATATTTGCTCCTTTTCCAGCCCAGAATCCTAGCTGCCGGCATTCTCCCTCTTTATGTAAACCTTGTAAAATAAGAGAGAATGGGCATAAGTATTGTGACATAATGTGTAATAACAGCCCATAATGCAATAAATATTGATATAAAAGCATGATGCAAAATGGACGTATCAACTCCCCCAAGCTTAGACCTCGCTTGTCCTCAAGCGAAAAGCCGAAATCGAAAAATATGTCCACATGTTTAGAGATAGAGGTGTCGATAAAAATAAAATACGGACATGAGGGCATCATGATTATTCTTAGAACAACACTTATATAATTCTTGTCACATGATTTCTTATGCTGGAGTAATAATTGAATCACAATTTCAAGTATGAATCGTAAACTTCATTGAAAACTAACAAACTATAATCTCAATCGTTGGAGCAATTGCAATTTATCATAACATAGGAAAGAGTCAATGTATAAGAGTTTTTCAGCAAGTCCACATACTGAACTATCATATAGTTTTTCACAATTGTTGACACTCACGCAATACTTATGGGTATGGAGTTTTAATCGGACACAGAGAAAGATAGGGTCTTATAGTTTTGCCTCCCAACGTTTTACCTCAAGGGTAATGTCAACAATAATAGTTCATGAAAACTCACATCCAATTAGCCATATATACCAGGATCTTTCCAACATACTGTGCTCGCCAAAGGATAAAATGTACAAAGGAAGGGTGAAGATCACCATGACTCTTACCAATGTAGGAGATAAAAGTAAAAGATAAGCCCTTCGCAGAGGGAAGCAGAGGTTGTCATGTGCTTTTGTAGTTGGATGCACAAAATCTTAATGCGAAAGAACGTCACTTTATATTGCCACTTGTGATATGGACCTTTATTATGCAGTCTGTCGCTTTTATTTCTTCCATATCACACGATCGTATAAAGCTTATTTCTCCCACACTAATAAGTCATACATATTTAGAGAGCAATTTTTTATTGCTTGCACCGATGACAACTCACTTGGAGGATCTTACTCAATCCATAGGTAGGTATGGTGGACTCTCATGGCAAGACTGGTTTAAGGGTATTTGGAAGCACAAGTAGTATCTCTACTTGGTGCGATGAATTTGGCTAGCATGAGGGAGAAAGGCAAGCTCAACCATGTTGGATGATCCATGACAATATAATTTATCTCAGATGTAAGAAAACAAAACCCATTACGTTGTCTTCCTTGTCCAACGTCAACTCTTTAGCATGTCATATTTTAATGAGTGCTCACAATCATAAAAGATGTCCAAGATAGTATATTTATATGTGAAGACCTCTCATTCTTTATTACTTCCTATTAATTGCAACGATGACCAAAACTATGTTTGTCAACCCTCAACAACTTTTATTCATCATACTTTCTCTATGTGAGCTCACGACTCTCCATAAGATTCACATGATCTCTTTGTTTCTTTTTATTTCTTTCTCTTTTCTTTCTCTTAGGATCATGGCAAAATAATCAAGCCCTTGACTCAACACTAATATTTATTATATAGCTCACGAACTCGATTACATAGAAGGATTATAAAGCAAAACTCACGACTAGATCATACTAAGAACTTTTATTCTACTAGATCAAGATATTACCAAAAGGATCGAACTAAGAAAAACGATAAAGGTAGAAGTGATGGTGATACGATACCGGGGCACTCCCCCAAGCTTGGCAGTTGCCAAGGGGAGTGCCCATACCCATGTGATTATGTCTCTCTTTTCGGGGATGGTGATGTGATATTCTTGGCGATGATGCCCCTCAGGATACGATTCTCCTCCTCGAGCTTATTGACTTGCTGCTTGAGGTCCATTATTTCCTTTCGGAGTTTTCCTGTAACAGCCAAAGCTCCCTGCACCCAAGGGTGTTGCATAGCTGCGGGAGAACCAGTGACACTCTTTTTCATATTCTCGGAAGAAACAAATCTAACATTGGAAGGGATAACCGAGTTTGGAATAGCCGAGCTCTGCAGTTCTCCCATTGTGAATCCAGCTCGAAAGCGGGAAGTGACTTCTTGATCCTCTTCCATGGCATCTATCCTCTTCAAGTCAGCCTCCATCTCTTCCTCCGTTGCTGGCCCAAGGAGGTCAACATTATTGTTAGTCATTGATCTCGGTGCCGGATGAGACACCCGGCTCTCCCCGACTGACTCTTGCGAAGACATCTTGCTCTAATCTGCAGCAGTGATAGCTCGAAACACAAACAGAGGGTAATTGCGTGATACGGGAGTCAAAATCTCCGGGAGATTATATAATGAATTTTTACCGACCAAAATACGTGTCGTGTACGAAAACGGAGTCCGAAGAGCACACGAGGTGCCCACGAGGTAGGGGCGCGCCCAGGGGGGTAGGGCGTGCCCTCCACCCTCGTGGAGCCCTCGTGTCCTTCCCGGACTGCTTCTTATTTTTCTATTTTTTTAAATATTCCAAAACAGAGAAATATTGCCTTAAAACTGTTTTAGAGTCGGTTTACTTACCGTACCACATACCTATTCCTTTTCGGAGTCTGAAACGTTTCGGAAAGTGTCCCTTATGTATTCCTCCGGGGTTACGGTTTCAATAATATTGGTTTCAACATTTATGGGATTACCTGAGATATAATGTTTGATTCTTTGACCATTCACCACCTTCAGATTTGTGCCTTCAAAGTTGTTGATTTTTATGGCACCGGAACGATAGACCTCCTCGATAACGTAAGGACCTTCCCATTTAGAGAGAAGTTTTCCAGCAAAAAATCTTAAACAAGAGTTGTATAGCAATACATAATCACCTACATTAAACTCACGCTTTTGTATCCTTTTGTCATGCCATCTTTTAACTTTTTATTTAAACAACTTGGCATTTTCGTAGGCTTGGGTTCTCCATTCATCGAGTGAGCTAATATCAAATAACCTCTTCTCACCGGCAAGTTTAAAATCATAATTGAGCTCTTTAATAGCCCAATATGCCTTGTGTTCTAGTTCAAGAGGTAAGTGACATGCTTTTCCATAAACCATTTTATACGGAGACATACACATAGGATTTTTATATGCAGTTCTATAAGCCCATAATGCATCATAAAGTTTCTTGGACCAATTCTTTCTAAATCTATTAACAGTCTTTTGCAAAATTAATTTGAGCTCTCTATTACTCAATTCTACTTGGCCACTAGACTTAGGATGATAAGGAGATGCAATTATATGATTAACATCATATTTAGCAAGCATTTTACGGAAAGCACCATGAATAAAATGTGAACCACCATCAGTCATTAAATATCTAGGGACTCCAAATCTTGAAAAATAACTTCTTTAAGCATTTTAATAGAAGTGTTATGATCAGCACTACTAGTTGGAATAGCTTCTACCCACTTAGTAACGCAATCAACAGCAACTAAAATATGTGTATATCCATTAGAGGAAGGAAAAGGCCCCATATAGTCAAAGCCCCAAACATCAAATGGTTCAATAACAAGTGAATAGTTCATAGGCATTTCTTGACGTCTACTAATATTACCAATTCTTTGACATTCATCACAAGATAAGACAAACTTACGGGAATCCTTGAAGAGAGTAGGCCAATAAAAACCAGATTGCAATACCTTATGTGCAGTTCTATCTCCAGCATGGTGTCCTCCATAAGCTTCGGAGTGACACTTGCGTAGGATCTGTTCCTGTTCATGCTCAGGTACACAACGTCTAATAACACCATCTACTCCTTCTTTATAAAGATATGGGTCATCCCAAAAGTAATGCCTCAAATCATAGAAGAACTTTTTCTTTTGCTGGTATGTGAAACTAGGTGGTATAAACTTAGCAACAATGTAATTAGCATAATTAGCATACCATGGAGAAGTATGAGAAGCATTTATGACATTTAATTGCTCATCAGGAAAGCTATCATCAATAGGAAGTGGGTCATCAAGCACATTTTCTAACCTAGACAAGTTGTCTGCAACGGGGTTCTCAGCTCCCTTTCTATCAACGATATGTAAGTCAAATTCTTGTAGCAAGAGAACCCATCTAATAAGTCTAGGTTTAGCATTCTTCTTTTCCATAAGATATTTAATAGCAGCATGATCAGTGTGAATAGTTACTTTAGAATCAACAATATAAGGTCTGAACTTATCACAAGCAAATACAACTGCTAAGAATTCTTTTTCGGTAGTAGCATAATTTCTTTGAGCATTGTCTAGGGTTTTACTAGCATATTGAATAACATTTAATTTCTTATCAACTCTTTGTCCTAGAACAGCACCCACAGCATAATCACTAGCATCACACATAATTTCAAACGGTAAATTCCAATCAGGTGGCTGAACAATAGGTGCAGAGATTAATGCTTTCTTAAGTATTTCGAATGTTTCTACACAATCATCATCAAAGACAAATGGTATATCTTTTTGTAATAAATTAGTCAGAGGCCGGGAAATTTTTGTGAAGTCCTTAATGAACCTCCTATAAAATCCGGCATGGCCAAGTAAACTTCTTATACCTTTGATGTCCTTGGGACATGGCATCTTCTCAATAGCATCAACCTTGGCTTTATCAACCTCAATACCTCTTTCAGAAACTTTGTGCCCCAAGACAATACCTTCATTAACCATAAAGTGGCACTTTTCCCAATTCAAGACAAGATTAGTTTCTTCACATCTCTGCAAAACTCGATCAAGGTTGCTCAAACAGTCATCAAAAGAAGATCCATAGACGGAGAAATCGTCCATGAAAACCTCACAAATCTTTTCACAAAGTCAGAGAATATAGCCATCATGCATCTTTGAAAGGTAGCAGGTGCATTACATAAACCAAAAGGCATACGTCTATAAGCAAAGGTACCAAAAGGGCAAGTAAAACTAGTCTTTGATTGATCTTTGGCTGACACAGGTATTTGAGAGAAACCAAAATAACCATGTAGAAAGCAAAAATGTGTATGTTTGGATAATCTTTCTAACATTTGATCGATAAAAGGTAATGGGTAATTATCCTTTTTAGTAGCCTTATTTAATTTGTGGAAATCAATTACCATCCTATAACCTGTAATAATTATTTGAGGAATCAATTCATCTTTATCATTAGGAACGACAATGATACCTCCCTTCTTAGGGACACAATGGACAGGACTTACCCACTGACTATCAGCAACGGGATAGATTATACCTGCCTCAAGGAGCTTTAGTATTTCCTTTCTTACCACTTCTTTCATTTTAGGATTCAGCCGTCGTTGATGATCACAAACTGGTTTAGCGTCTTCTTCCAAATTAATTTTATGTTGACATAGAGTGGGACTAATGCCCTTAAGATCATCAAGAGTATACCCAATAGCAGCACGGTGCTTCTTCAGAGTTTTCAATAATATCTCTTCCTCATGCTCTGAAAGGTTGGCACTAATAATAATAGGATATATCTTTTTCTCATCAAGATAAGCATATTTAAGAGTATCAGGGAAAGGTTTAAGCTCAAACACGGGATCACCCTTGGGTAGAGGAGGATCCCCTAGGATTTCAATAGGCAAATTGTGTTTCAGAATAGGTTCCTATTTAAAGAATACTTCATCTATTTCCCTTCTTTCATTCATAAACATGTCATTTTCATGGTCTAGCAAATATTGTTCTAAAGGATCACTAGGAGGTACGCAATAGAAGCAAGACCAATAATTTCATCCTTACTAGGTAATTCCTCTTCACATTGTTGTCTACTAAATTTAGAGAAATTAAATTCATGAGTCATATCATCTAAACCGATAGTAACAACATCCCTTTTGTGATCTATGGTAGCATTAACAGTGTTTAGGAAGGGTCTACCAAATATAATGGGACAAAAGCTATCTTGTGGGGAACCAAGAACAAGAAAATCAGCAGGATATTTAGTTTTCCCACACAAGACTTCAACATCTCTAACAATTCCCATTGGTGAAATAGTATCTCTATTGGCAAGTTTAATTGTGACATCAATATCTTCTATCTCAGCAGGTGCAATATCATGCATAATTTCTTTGTATAAGGAATAAGGTATTGCGCTAGTACTAGCACCCATATCACATAAGTCATGATAACAATGATCTCCTATTTTAACATAAATAACAGGCATGCCTACCACAGGTCTATTTTTATCTTTAGCACAAGGTTTAGCAATTCTAGCAGTCTCATCAAGGAAATGAATAACATGCCCATCAATATTATCATACAAGAGATCTTTAACAATAGCAATATCAGGTTCAAATTTAATTTGCTCATGAGGTGTATAAGTTTTAATATTGCTTTTACGAACCACAGTTGAAGCTTTAGCATGATCCTTTATCCTAACAGGAAAAGGTGGTTTCTCAACATAAGAAGTAGGAACAATAGGATCATTATAAGTGACAATCTTTTCTTCAACTTTAATAGGTGCAACTACTTTTACTTCTATGGGAGGATGATATTTAAACCACTTCTCCTTGGGGAGATCAACATAAGTAGCAAAAGATTCACAGAAAGAAGCTACTATCTCAGAATCAAGTCCATATTTAGTGCTAAATTTACGGAAAACATCGGTATCCATAAAAGATTTAACACAATCAAACCTAGGAGTCATACCTGACTCCTTACCTTTGTCGAGGTCCCAATCTTCAGAGTTGCGTTTAATTCTTTCCAATAAATCCCATTTGAATTCAATAGTCTTCATCATAAAAGAGCCAGCACAAGAAGTATCAAGCATGGTGCGATTGTTATCAGAAAGCCGAGCATAAAAATTTGGAATAATCATTTATCTTGAGAGCTCATGATTGGGGCATGAATATAACATTGATTTAAGCCTCCCCCAATCTTGAGCGATGCTTTCTCCTTCGCGAGGCCAAAAATTATATATATAATTGCGATCATGATGAATAAGATGCATAGGATAAAACTTCTGATGAAATTCCAATTTCAATCGTTTGTAATTCCAAGACCCCATATCATCACATAGCCTATACCATGTCGATGCATCTCCCTTCAAAGATAAAGGGAGGACCTTCTTCTTAACAACATCTCCGGGTACACCTGCAAGCTTAAATAATCCACAAACTTCATCCACATATATTAGATGTTTATCACGATGTTTTGTTCCATTTCCTAAAAAAGGATTAGCTAGCAGTTTCTCTATCATACCCGAAGGAATTTCAAAGCAGACATTTTCATTTTCAGTAGGTTCAGTAGGTTGAGGAGCAACTCTTTGCTCTACTGGTGGGGTGAAGATACCCCGAACAAGCCCCTCAGAGGATTACTTTCCATAGTAACAAGTGACAGTAAATTTCAGCACACTATATAAATTTTTCCTTACCAAATTCCACCTACCAAAGGCGCTTCACTCCCCGGCAGCGGTGCCAGAAAAGAGTCTTGATGCCCACAAGTATAGGGGATCTATCATAGTCCTTTCGATAAGTAAGAGTGTCCAACCCAACGAGGAGCAGAAGGAAATGATAAGCGGTTTACAGCAAGGTGTTCTCTACAAGTACTGAAATAAGTGGTAACCGATAGTTTTGTGATAGGATAATTTGTAACGAGCAACAAGTAACAAAAGTAAATAAAGTGCAGCAAGGTGGCCCAATCCTTTTTGTAGCAAAGGACAATCCTGGACAAACTCTTATATAGAGAAAAGCGCTCTCGAGGACACATGGGAATATCATCAAGCTAGTTTTCATCACGCTCATATGATTCGCGTTCGGTACTTTGATAATTTGGTATGTGGGTGGACCGGTGCTTGGGTACTGTCCTTACTTGGAAAAGCATCCCACTTATGATTAACCTCTATTGCAAGCATCCGCAACTACAACAAAAGTATTAAGGTAAACCTAACCATAGCATGAAACATATGGATCCAAATCAGCCCCTTATGAAGCAACGCATAAACTAGGGTTTAAGCTTCTGTCACTCTAGCAACCCATCATCTACTTATTACTTCCCAATGCCTTCCTCTAGGCCCAACTAATGGTGAAGTGTCATGTAGTCGACGTTCACATAACACCACTAGAGGAGAGACAACATACATCTCATCAAAATATCGAACGAATACCAAATTCACATGACTACTAATAGTAAGACTTCTCCCATGTCCTCATGAACAAACGTAACTACTCACAAAGCATAAACATGTTCATAATCAGAGGGGTATTAATATGCATATAGGATCTGAACATATGATCTTCCACCAAATAAACCAACTAGCATCAACTACAAGGAGTAATTGACACTACTAGCAACCTACTAGCACCAATCCCGGACTTGGAGACAAGAGATGAACTAGGGTTTTGAGAGGAGATGGTGCTGATGAAGATGTTGATGGAGATTGCCCTCTCCCGATGAGAGGAGCATTGGTGATGACGATGGCGATGATTTCCCCCTCCGGGAGGGAAGTTTCCCTGGCAGAACAGCTCTGCCAGAGCCCTAGATTGGTTCCGCCAAGGTTCCGCCTCATGGCGGCGGAGTTTCATCCTAGAAGATGGCTTGTTATTTTTTTCCATCGAAAGACTTCATATAGCAGAAGATGGCCACCGGAGGGCCACCAGGGGGCCACGAGGTAGGGGGCGCGCCCCCACCCTCGTGGGCAGGGTGTGGCCCCCCTGGTGAATCTCTTTCGCTGAGTATTTTTTATATATTCTGAAAACGTCTTCCGTGAAGTTTCAGGACTTTTGGAGCTGTGCAGAATAGGTCTCTAATATTTGCTCCTTTTCCAGCCCAGAATCCCAGCTGCCGGCATTCTCCCTCTTTATGTAAACCTTGTAAAATAAGAGAGAATGGGCATAAGTATTGTGACATAATGTGTAATAACAGCCCATAATGCAATAAATATCGATATAAAAGCATGATGCAAAATGGACGTATCACACACCACCTGGCCACGAGGGTCCAGGGCGCGCCCCCTGCCTCGTGGACCCCACGTGGGCCCCCTCCACTTATTCCAGCACCCACACACTTCGTCTTCCTCCAGAAAAAATCCTCCCACGGCTCAAACTCGTGTTCTAGCTCATCTTGCTGCCATTTTCGATCTCCTTGCTCAAAGCTCCATTCACAAAACTGCTTTGGGGGATTGTTCTTCGGTATGTGACTCCTCCAATGGTCCAATTAGTTTTTTTTCTAGTGCTTTATTTATTGCAAATTTTTGCTGCTAAGGTGACCCTGTTCTTGAGCTTGCATGTCAAATTTGTATGATCCCAAGTAGTTTTTATGCATGATATGGCCTCTAAGCACTTGTGGGAGTAGTTGCTATAAATCTTGTTAAGTTTGGTTCACTCTTATTTTGAGTCACTAAAAATTTCAGAAATTTTTCAGAGGAAGAAAAATGTTTAGGAAAATGGTCCAAGGTGGTTCCTCAAGGAATCAAGGACCAAGGCTCATGATACGTGAGCAGGACGATGAACCACCAAGGGAAGCTCAAGTGCGGCCTTGTGAATGGCCGTCTGAGGAGTTCATGGTCCAGGCAGGCATCAAGGATGAATTTGACGCGTACGTGCGTAATGTTGATCTTGAGGGCTTCGTGTCAAATAAGTGTCGGCAATACCACTATCTAACTGATTCCTTTGTGAGAAGGTTTAAATTTACATCCTCGCACAATTCTCACACTGTTTTATTTGATCTTTATGTTAGATCATATACCATGGACCTAGAAGATTTTAATATTGCTTGTAAACTCCCGCAGTGGGGCAATGTTAGTGAACCTCGCAAATCTGAGTATAAAGACTTTCTTGCTAGTATTATTGTGGGGGAATCTAGAGAAATCACACAAGCTACCATAAGGAGCATTCATTTCCCTTCCATACATTATTTTGCTCTCTTCATTGGTAGATGCATTAACGGTAAAGATGAGGCTTGTCACATGTGCGTTCCAGATCTTAGTGTCCTTAAGAGTACGGTATTAGGTGATAAACAATATAACTTGGGGGCCATTGTTGCACGAAGCTTGCATCACAACAGTATAAGTGGAGATTTGTTTGGTGGAATTTATGCAACTCGTGTAGCTAATTATCTTAATATACCCATACATGGAAATGATATAGAGTTGCCTCCTGCTTACCTAGATTATAATGCCATGGTTTGCCATCAGTTTGTTGAGAGGAATGAACAATTCCTCCGACTAATCTTTGACAGACGGTGCACCGTCCATGTTGCTCTCCCTGCTCCTACTTTCTTTGAATTTCAGGCAAAAAGGAGATATGTTATAACCAGGGAGGAGGTGAACGAGTACGAGAGGAGGATGGAGGCATATCGCCTCCAAGCTGCAACTCGTCAGGCAGTAGTTGTTGCATCTCAGTACGACCCCAGCTACAACTTTGGATATCCACCAGGCCATCAGTGGCCATAGACCAACTAAGGCCAAAAGCCTAAGCTTGGGGGGTACGTATTTCTCACCGACATTACATTCATGTTCACACACTCATTCCAGTTGTCGGTGCTCATACTTTTCATTGTACTATACATGCTAGTTTATTTCCTTTTCCAGTTTTCTTCTTGTGTGTTTGAGAAACCTTAAGAAAAACCAAAAAAATAGTTGTGGCTTTTAGCTAGTTTACTTTCCATGCCTGTAGTAGTAATAATTAAAAGAAAACCCAAAAAGATTTCTCGTTCTTCTTTTGCTTGTTGGGATCTTTCCCGTGTAAATAGTTTTGTTTCTTTTCTTTTCTTTGGGGGTCGAGAGGAGAAGACCATTATGAAAATGTTGAGTGGCTCTCATATGCATTATTGTTGATTTAACAAAGAACCCATATTACCTTGTCTTCTCCCTTGTATTAAATGCTTGCAGATTCCAGCTTAGTCCATGCACGTGCACTATTATTATTATCCACACCGTTCGGTCGTGCAAGTGAAAGGCAATAATGACGATATATGATGGACTGATTGAGATGAGAGAAGCTGGTATGAACTCGACCTATCTTGTTTTTGTAAATATGATTAGTTCATCGTTCATGATCCAGCCTATTATGAATGAAACATGTTTGCAATGACAATTAGATATTATAGTTGCTCATGCCATGCTTAATTAGCTAGGAGTTTATAATGGTTTACCTTGCGTGCCAACATGCTATTAAAATGGTTGTGATGTGGTATGATAGGGTGGTATCCTCCTTTGAACAATTCGAGTGGCTTGACTTGGCACATGTTCACGCATGTAGTTGAAACAAAATCAACATAGCCTCCACGATATTTATGTTCATGGTGAATTATATCCTACTCATGCTTGCAGTCAGTGTTGATTAATTTTAATGCATGTTCATGACTGTTGTCGCTCTCTAGCTGGTCGCTTCCTAGTCTCTTTCTAGCCTTCACTTGTACTAAGCGGGAATACTGCTTGTGCATCCACTTCCATAAACCCCAAAAGTTATTCCATATGAGTCCACCATACCCTCCTATATGCGGTATCTACCTGTCGTTCCAAGTAAATTTGTATGTGCCAAACTCTAAACCTTCAAATGAAATTCTGTTTTGTATGCTCGAATAGCTCATGTATCAACTAGGGTTGTCTATATCTTCCATGCTAGGTGGGTTATTCTCACGAGGAGTGGACTCCGCTCCTCATTCACGAGAAAATGGATGTAACCGGGATGCCCAATCCCATGCTTAAATTAAAATAATTGCAAACAAAACTCCCCCAGGATTGTTGTTAGTTGGAGGCACCCGTTGTTTCGGACAAGCCATGGATTGATGTTTGTTGGTGGTGGGGGAGTATAAACTTTACCCTTCTGTTTGGGAACCTCCTATAATGTGTGTAGCATGGAAGATATCAAGATTTCTTGGTTGTTATGTTGACAATGAAAGTATGCCACTCAAAATATTATTTATCTCTATTTCAAAAATCGAGCTCCGACACCTCTACAAATCCATGCTTCCCTCTGCGAAGGCCTATCTATCTACTTTTATGTTGAGTCAACATCCTCTTATTAAAAAGCACCAGTTGGAGAGCACTGTTGTCATTTGCATTCATTACTATTAGTTTACATTGAGTATGACTATGACTGGATCTCTTTTACCATAAATTACAATGTCTAGTCAGTCCTTGGTCTTCAGATGTGCTCTACATTTATGTTTTGCGGTCTCAGAAAGGGCTACTGAGATACCATCTTCTTATATCATATTATGATTGTTTTGAGAAAGTGTTGCCATCCGAGATTTACTATTATTGCTCGCTAGTTGATTATGCTATTGATATGAGTAAACATGAGACCTAAGTGTTATTGTGAATATGGTTAGTTCATAATCTTTGCTGAAAACTTGAATGTTGGCTTTACATATTTACAACAATAAGAGCAAACAGAGTTTGTAAAAGTTTTTCTTTATCACTTTCAGTTTGTCAACTGAATTGCTTGAGGACAAGCAGAGGTTTAAGCTTGGGGGAGTTGATACGTCTCCATCGTATCTACTTTTCCAAACACTTTTGCCCTTGTTTTGGACTCTAACTTGCATGATTTGAATGGAACTAACCCGGACTGGCGTTGTTTTCAGCAGAATTGCCATGGTGTTATTTTTGTGCAGAAATAAAAGTTCTCAGAATGATCTAAAACTTCACGGAGAATATTTTTGGAATTTATAAAAAATACTGGCGAAAGAATCAACACCAGGGGGCCACACCTTGTCCACGAGGGTGGAGGGCGCGCCCACCCCCCTGGGGCACGCCCCCTACCATGTGGGCCCCCTGAGGCTCCACCGACCTCAACTCCAACTCTATATATTCACGTTCGGGGAGAAAAAACCAGAGAGAAGGATTCATCGCGTTTTACGATATGGAGCCACCGCCAAGCCCTAATCTCTCTCAGGAGGGCTGATCTGGAGTCCGTTCGGGGCTCCGGAGAGGGGAATCCGTCGCAATCGTCATCAACAACCTTCCTCCATCACCAATTTCATGAAGCTCACCGCCGTGCGTGAGTAATTCCATCGTAGGCTTGGTGGACGGTGATGGGTTGGATGAGATTTATCATGTAATCGAGTTAGTTTTGTTAGGGTTTGATCCCTAGTATCCATTATGTTCTGAGATGGATGTTGCTATGACTTTGCTATGCTTAGGGCCCGAGTGCCATGATTTCAGATCTGAACCTATTATGTTTTCATGAATATATGTGAGTTCTTGATCCTATTTTGCAAGTCAATAGTCACCTACTATGTGTTATGATCCGGTAACCCCGAAGTGACAATAATCGGGACCACTCCCGGTGATGACTATAGTTTGAGGAGTTCATGTATTCACTAAATGTTAATGCTTTGTTCCGGTACTCTATTAAAAGGAGGCCTTAATATCCCTTAGTTTCCAATAGTACCCCGCTGCCACGAGAGGGTAGGACAAAAGATGTCATGCAAGTTCTTTTCCATAAGCACGTATGACTATATTCGGAATACATGCCTACATTACATTGATGAATTGGAGCTAGTTCTGTGTCACCCTATGTTATAACTGTTGCATGAGGAATCGCATCCAACATAATTATCCATCACTGATCCAATGCCTACGAGCTTTTCACATATTGATCTTTGCTTAGTTATTTTTCTGTTGCCACTGTTACAATCACTACAAAGCCAATACTGTTACTTTTGCCACCGTTACCGTTACTTCCATATTAGTTTGCTACTAAATACTTTGCTGCAGATATTAAGTCTTTTAGGTGCGGTTGAATTGACAACTCAACTGTTAATACTTGAGAATATTGTTTGGCTCCCATTGTGTCGAATCAATAAATTTGGGTTGAATACTCTACCCTCGAAAACTGTTGCGATCCCCTATACTTGTGGGTTATCATGCCCCTTATCTCTTCTCTCTCTCTCTCTGGTTGGGATTCTTTTGTCCTCTTTTATTTTTTGTAAAGTCCGTAGACTCGTCCCAACTTGTGAGGGAATCATAGCTTCCATCATCGTTTCCTCACACGGGACAAGGCTCTAATAATGATGATCATGACACTTTTATTTACTTACAACTCAAGAATTACAACTCGATGCTAGAACAAAATATGACTCTATATGAATGCCTCCGGCAGTGTACCAGGATGTGCTATGATCTAGCGTAGCAATGACATCAAAAAACGGACAAGCCATGAAAACATCATGCTAGATGTCTTACGATCATGCAAAGCAATATGACAATGATGGTGCGTGTCATAATAAACGGAACGATGGAAGTTGCATGGCAATATATCTCGGAATGGCTATGGAAATGCCATAATAGGTAGGTATGGTGACTATTTTGCGGAAGGTATATGGTGGGTTTAATGCACCGGCGAAACTTGCGCGGTACTAGAGAGGCTAGGAATGGTGGAAGGGTGAGAGTGCATATAATCCATGGACTCAACATTAGTCATAAAGAACTCACATACTTATTGCAAAAATTTATTAGCTATCGAAACAAAGTACTACACGCATGCTCCTAGGGGGATAGTTTGGTAGGAAAAGACCATCGCTCATCCCCTACCGCCACTCATAAGGAAGAAAATCAATAAATAAATCATGCTCCGACGTCATCACATAACGGTTCACCATATGTGCATGCTACGGGAATCACAAACTTTAACACAAGTATTTATACCAATCCACAATTAGTCACTAGCATGACTCTAATATCACCATATTTATATTTCAAAACAAATGCAAGGAATCAAACTTCTCATAGTATTCAATGCTCTTTATGTGAAAGTTTTTATTATATCCCTCTTGGATGCCCATCATATTAGGACTAAATTCATAACCTAACCAAATTACCATGCTGCTTAGAGAATCTAAAAATAATATAAGTGAAGCATGAGAGTACAACAATTTCTATAAAATAAAGCTACCACCATGCTGAAAAAACATATAAGTGAAGCACTAGAGCAAACTGCCTAGCTCAAAAGATATAAGTGAAGCACATAGAGTATTCTAATAAATCACGATTCATGCGTGTCCCTCTCAAAAGGTGTGTACAGCAAGGCTGATTGTGGCAAACTAAAAATCAAATACTCATATCATAAAAGATGCTCCAAGATAAACACATACCATGAGGTGAATAAAAATATAGCCTCAAGTAAATTTACCGATGGAAAGAAGACGAAAGAGGGGATGCCATCCGGGGCAACCCCAAGCTTAGATGCTTTTTTGTCCTTGAATATTACCTTGGGTGCCTTGGGCATCCCCAAGCTTAGGCTTTTGTCATGCCTTATTCCATAGTCCATCAAATCTCTACCCAAAACTTGAAAACTTCATAACACAAAACTCAACAGAAAACTCATGAGATCCGTTAGTATAAGAAAATAAATCACCACTTTTTGGTACTGTTGTGAACTCATTCTTTATTTATATTGGTGTAATATCTACTGTATTCCAACTTTTCCATGGTTTATACCCCCTCCCCCCCGATACTACCCATAGACTCATCAAAATAAGCAAACAACACATAGAAAACAAAACCTGTCAAAAACAGAACAGTTTGTAGTAATGTGTAAACTTTGTATACTTCTGTAACTCCAAAAATTCTAAAAAATTAGGACAATAGAGGTAATTCATATATCAATCTTGTGTAAAAAATTCAAGAATATATCACGTCCCAGCAACTCAGATCAATTCTGTTTCTGGGCGCAAAAGTTTCTGTTTTTCAGCAAGATCAAATCAACGATATACCAAAGTATCCCAAAGGTCTTACTTAGCTCAAACACTAAGTATCCCAAAGGTCTTACTTAGCTCAAACACTAAGTATCCCAAAGGTCTTACTTAGCTCAAACACTAATTAAAACACCAAAACACAATTACTACAGAGGTAATAATGTGTATACTCATAAAATAGAAAATAAAAATATTGGGTTGCCTCCCAGCAAGCGCTTTTCTTTAAAGCCTTTTAGCTAGGCATTGATAATTTTAATGATGCTCACATGAAAGATAATAATTGAAACACAAAGAGCATAATAAAACATGTGACAAACAAATTTAAGTCTAACATACTTCCTATGCATAGGCATTTTATAGGGAAAATATTTATCAAGACAAGCAAAAACTAGCATATGCAAGGAAGAAGAAGCAATAGCAATCTCAACGTGACGAGAGGTAATTTAGTAACATGAAGATTTCTACAACCATATTTTCCTCTCTTGTAATAATTACATGTAGGATCTTAATCAAATTCAACAATATAGCTATCATATAAAATTTTCTCTTCATGATCCACATGCATAAAAGTTTTATAATCTTCCAAGATAGTGGGATTAACATCAACTAAAGGCATGACCTCTTCAAACCCACTTTTATTATTGTCGCAAACATATTCATCATAAGGCTTAAATAAATTTCCAAGATCATAAGAAGCATTATCAACCCAATCATGATCATTGCAACAAGTAGTGGACATGGCAAAATTAACATCCCCAATCTTAGGGTTTTGCATATTGTTAGCACAATTGACATCAATAGAATTTATAATAACATCATTGCAATCATGCTTTTCATTCAAGGGACTATCAAGCGTGAGTGCAATAGCAATAATACCATGTTTAACATAAGGAACTATAGCAAGTTCATCTCCATAACCATAATTAATATTGGCATCATGGCCATAAGAATAGCAAGCATCATGTTCATCAAGGGATATTTCAATCAAATCAACGAAATCATAATTATCTATAGATTCATGCATATCATCATTTTCTTCCAAAGCAGTGGACATTCTCTCAATAAATTCTTTAACATAGGCATTATGAGCATAGTTTTCATAGCAATATTTAAGTATGTCAAATTTTTCAGATTTGTAGAGAGTAATATCATATTTTTCAATCAAAGAAGCAACTTCATAAGCACCCTTAAAAGCAAAAGAATTCTTCAATTTGTTCGATATCATAATAACTATAAACACCCTTTTCATAAGAAGATAAGATTTCATTGTCATTAAACTCACATAGATAGGGAAGCTATTTTTTAGGGTTCTTAGAGCAAAAAGTGAAATCACAAAGTTCACAAAGATTCCAAGCATAACAAAGCAAACAATTTATTTGATTCCATAAGAGTCTCCTTTTTTCAGACAAACGGTGACGCACAAAATCAACATGCTCATCTAAAGATTTTCCCTCAACTAAACTAGTTGGGGTTTCAGCACGAGCACATATGGATTAAAGATGATCCAAGTAGACTTTAAGTCGATCCATAAACCTTTTTTTTCTAATTTTCAATAAACACACAATTATACCAAGCAAATAAGCAAATGAGCCAAGTAAGACATAAAGGCAAACGAAAGAAAGGCGAATAAAAAGGCAAATATTTTTGTGTTTTTCTGAAAACATTTTAGAAGTGGGGAGAGGAAAATGGCAAATAATGTAATGCAAGAGATGAGAGTTTATGATGGGTACTTGGTAGGCTTGACATAGAACCTCCCCGGCAACGGCGCCAAAATTTCTTCCTGCTACTTCTTGAGTTTGCGTTGGTTTTTCTCTTGAAGAGGAAAGGGTGATGCAACAAAGTAGAGATAAGTTTTTTCCTTAGTTTGAAAACCAAGGTATCAATCCACTAGGAGGTACACGCAAGTCTCCAATCTATGCACCTGCACAAACAATCAAACACTTGCACCCAACATGATAAAGGGGTTGCCAATCCCTTCACGTTCACTTGCAAGGATGAGATCTGATAGAGATAGATATAAAAGATTACTAAAACGTAAAACAAAGTAAAAACAAATAAATTGTAGCAAGGTATTTTTGGGTTTTTTGGTTTATAGATCTAAAAATATATGATGGAAAATAGACCCTTGTGCCATAGGTTTCACTAGAGGCTTCTCTCTAGAAGGAAAACATACGGTGGGTGAACAAATTACTGTCGAACAATTGATAGAAAAAAGCGCAAAGTTATGACAATATCTAAGGCAATGATTATGAATATAGGCATCACGTCCGTGTTAAGTAGACCGACTCCTGCCTGCATCTACTACTATTACTCCACACATTGACCGATCTAGGGTATTAAGTTCATAAGAACGGAGTAATGCTAAGTAAGATGACATGATGTAGAGGGATAAACTCAAGCAATGTGATGAAAACCCCATCTTTTTATCCTTGATGGAAATAATACAATATGTGCCTCGCTACCCCTACTATGTAACTGGGTGAGGATACCGCAAGATTGAACCCAAAACTAAGCACATCTCCCATTGCAAGAAGAACCAATCTAGTTTCCCAAACCAAACCGATAATTCAAAAAGAAATACAAAGATATCAAATCATGCATATAAGAATTCAGAAAAGACTCAAATAATATTCATAGATAATCTGATCATAAATCCACAATTCATCATATCTCAACAAACACCGCAAAAGAATATTACATCAAATAGATCTGCAAGAACCTCGAGGAGAACATTGTATTGAAGATCACAGAGAGAGAAGAAGCCATCTAGCTACTAGCTATGGACACGTAGGTCTGTGGTAAACTAGTCATGCTTCATCGGAAGGGCGATAGGGGTGATGTAGAAGCCCTCCGTGATCGAATCCCCCTCCGGCAGGGTGCCGGAAAAGGCCCCAAGATGGGATCTCACGGGAACAGAAGGTTACGGCGGTGGGAAAGTATTTTAGTGGATGCTTCTGGTGGTTTGGCAATATTTGGGAATTTATAGAGCTGCTTTAGGGTTAGGGGACTCCCGAGGGGCCAGAAGCCCCCAGGGCGCCCAAAATCATCGCGAAAGTTTTATTCCGTTTGGACTCCGTTTGATATTCCTTTTCTGTAAAACTCAAAAACAAGGAAAAAGGAAACCGGCACTGGCTTTAGGTTAATAAGTTAGTCCCAAAAATAATATAAAATAGCATATTAATGCATATAAAATATCCAAAATGGATAGTATAATAGCATGGAACAATAAAAAATTATAGATGCGTTGGAGACGTATCAGAGACCATGGCGTGGAGCACGAGAATTGCAGCAGTCCAGGACCACAGCACTGGCATGATGACGATTAGTTTAGCCCCTTCCATTTCACTTCCATATTTGCACTTTCATTTCTTCTGACATTCGTGTTTGCTTTGTCAATGAACATGCAGCGCGTTTTTGAGAGCATGGGGGCTGGCACAGTTCCTGTAATGGAATCACCACCACCAGTTGCTGGACCACAACCAGTGTTACTTACCTTTGAGGAATTTCTGGCACAACACACGGGGACTACGGTGGTTAGTACATCCCAAAACTATTCAACCACCGCTTACCGTTTATTCAACACAATCATATATCCCCTTGACATGTCTTTTCAAACATCCAGGGAACTGGTGGATCATTCGTTGGTGGTGGTGCCAGTCTTGGCATCACTCCCGAGTCACGGGGCCCGGTCACTCTGATCCATGGAGGAGGTGGCGGTCTTGGCGGTAGTAGGGCCGGTCTTGGCAGTAGCGCTAACGCATGCAGTGACGACCTCGGCTTTGGCGGTTTAGGCGATGATGACCTTGGCGGTGGTAGTGCTCGTTGTTGATGATCATATTATGATGTGTATGGTGTTATTGTGATTGTCATGATGATCATACTCTTATGTCATTGTAATGGTGGTGATATGCCGACGGTTGCCGTCGGCATAGGTCTATCCTGACGGGGTTTTGTCCTATTCCGACAGCTATGGGCCGTCGGCATAGAGTGCCATCCCGGTAGTGGATGGAGGCGGAGTCCGAGGAAAACAAGCTAGGCACAAGTTTGGTGGCCGCTGCCAAGCTGACCATTCCCACAACCACCAAGATCTTGCCGGCCACACATGACCCGTGAGAAGACTGCGGCTCCTTGCTCTGTCATCCACCGCTGCGGATGCCTTTTTATGGACACGTCAATTATCTCTTCTGTTGCAACGCATGGGCATACATGCTAGTAATTACCTATGTATATGAGCTGCCATATATCTAAGCTGGATAGGTTAGAAGGGCAACCTAATCTGAGCTTTTCAGACAAAGTGACCATATCTAGATATCGTCAACGCTGTCAGGGATGAAAAAGGTTCACCGATGATCACATTGTGTGGATGACGGCTATGTCGTGCAGGTACGTGCTTGTGGTGCCCGTTATACTTGAGAGCATCAAATTTCGGATATATGAGAAATCAAGCGTTGTTAATAACGACATTGAAGAAACAGTATCCAAGGGTCATTTACTTTGACAAACTTGAGACCCTGAAAAGAAAAAGGTAAAAATAAAGCTCAAGAGGATCAGCACAAAAAAGACAAATCAGCGTATGAATGAAAAATTCCGTCGCCGGGACTTGAACCCGGGTCTCTCGGGTGAGAGCCGAGTATCCTAACCACCTAGACTACGACGGATCAGATGCTAAGACAGAACAATTAACACAATTAATTTCATTGGCTGGTCTCACAGGCATTACAAGTTCTCCGCGGCAGACAGGTCAGTTTCAGTCCCTTCCTAAACATAAGATCGAACGGTACAGCAAACTTGCATGCGTGGATAGCGATGTCTCTTTTCATTTTGTGGCTTGATCTGAAGAAATGGAGGTGAAAACCAACGCACCACTTGCGATCTCCATGTACAATACGGAGTACAAACTAAACAACAACCCTCTGATGCACGATTATTCTGCTGTAGTATCTGTAAGTGTCCACTCACATCAGACGGTGTCTGAACTTTTGATAGTAATGTAGCTTGTGCAGCGATAGTGTGAGCTTCAATGGCTTAACAGTTTATAAGACCGCTGATTCTTTATGCAACATAAACCGAATAGTTAGATATTTCCAAAATTATGTGCAACTTTAGTTCTAGAAATGTGCGACCAAGCAACTGTAAATTAACCCAAAGCCTAAACTGATGCACTTTTATTTATTTTGCAAACTCAATGTAACAGCAGTTTTCTACAATGTGTAACTTGGTCAAGATAGAAATAAAATTTTCTAAATTTTCGTATGACTTAGAAATAGAGCAGTAAATATGTTTCCTTCAAAACAATAAAGCTTGCTGGATAATCACAGTAGGAAAAATGAAGGGGCCATTTCAGGTTCATTTAAGGTCTGTGCAGGGTGGAATGTAGAGCCATTTGCATCAGCAATCTACAGTGATTGCCGTTACACTGTAAAGAGATTCAAATTTTGCTACAACACTCCCCACAACAACAAAAAACTTTTGCTACAGCAGAAATCTCCAATTACAGCACACATGCTTCCCGCCTCCATGCAGTGGGGCAAATAATTGCCCTGCACAAGAACTATGAGTTTTTTTTTGAGGGGTACAACAACTATGAGGTGCTACGGAGGGGTGGGCGCACCAATTTTTTGGCCGCCATCCAAATGAGCACCACGTCTGGGTCAACGACCAATATTTTGGCAGGGAGTCTCGGGGCAATGATCCAAACAGCCCGATATATCTCCTGCCTGCAGCTTATGAAAATGTCGGGAAGCGTATCTACCTACATTGCACGGTTAAGGTTGTTACAATCATATCATATAAATTGTACTCCAAGTTTATCTACATGTCAGACGCGGGTAGAACCCTAACCAACATAAGTATCTAGATATCTTAACAAAGCTCCCACCAGCCTGTGCCATACTTCTTTGCAAGATGTGGCAGAAGAACCATCTTCTTAACTGCAAGGTCAATCAATACAAGTTACACATGTACAGTGAGTCAGAAGAGATATCTTTTAGCAAGCAAGTCAAAGGAGATTTACGAAAAAATAAGTGCATGACTGCATGGTGTTTGCTTATTGACCAAAGAAGGGCTTCCATTGCAAGCAAATTTGTGCACTATGTTGGATAGTATTTTTTTACAAACTGGTTTGAGATTTATTTATTTTTTTTTTGGGGGGGGGGGGGGGGGGGGGGCTTGAGATTTCTTCCTAACATGTACTATATATGAAAAACTAAACTGACCATAACCACGGTTTACTCAAGGTATTCACAGTGTACATATGGAGATTACCTGCTTCAGAATCGAAGGAGTCAAAACTCTGGATGTCAGGTATATGCTCAACAATGTCACTGTCATCCCCATGCAGCCTATCCATGAACTCCTTTCGCATATCTGTTACAAGCATCTTCTGTAGTGTCTTAATGTGCTTGATGCCTCGAGGCACTATCCTTAGACTCTTTAGACCAACAATCTCCAAAGTATGTAGAACCTTCATTGTGCCTTCCTCAATCTCAATCGAATTTAGACATTCCATGTCAACTAATGCAAGAGAACTGAGCTTGGGAAACCATCCTGCACTAAATGTTAATTGTTCCCCATCATAAGTTCTGCAAAGATTCAGATACACTAGATTCAGCATGTGAGCAAAGGAGCTAATAGGATCTTTCTTCAGACAAGAACAATCAAGTTTTAACGCAGCGAGCTTCTCAAAACTTGCAAACATCTGCGGGAGCACTCCCTCATACAACCTCCCTCTCAACCAGAAAAACTTCAGATTTCGCAAGGGCTTTATCTTAATCAGATTAAGAACCTCATCCTTGCTGTTTGCAAAAATAACCAACCTACTGAGGCTAGGCATCCTGGCCAAGGAGTCCCATAACTCTGCAATGTAGTTTTGACGCATTTTCATTATAGCCAAACTTCTCATCAGTGTCAACTCACTGAGCTGCGTAAGTAGGTCTTTATTGGCTGAAACAGATTGTAAGCTTTGCAGATTCTTTAGACGGCAAATATTGCCAGGGATATTTGTAGCAGAAAAGCAGTCAAATATCCTTTCTTGAACATCGTGGAGTGTGTATACATACAGATGCCTCAATTTAGTCAGGTTTGTTATTTCCCATGGCAGCTGCTCCACGTAGGTGAACCGCAGGTCCAAAACTTGTAGGTTCGTAAGTTTACCGAGCGATGCTGGTATATGCTTAACCTTTGTGTGAGCTAAATCCAAATAGTGCAAATTAAGCAAGTCTGGGACAACAGCCGGCACTTGATGAATGTTAGCAAACCTTAGACACAGGACACGGATCAGTCTGAAATTTGATGAAATGTCATCTATCCAAGAGGATGCAACTTGTGTGTCAAATAAGATTAAAGATCGGATCCGTGACGCTGCAGCAACCTTTAGAGACCGAGCATGCTTCTGAACAAACAAGCGGCGGACTTCAGAGTTAACCTGGGTTGTACCAGAGTTACCGTATACGACAGCAAACTTCTCTCTGTTTACAACAATCAGACATGCATCGCGAACAAGGTCATGCATTTGAAATGAGCTAGCTCTTCCATGAACATTCCTTTCTGCAACTTCAAGAAGAGAACGACGAGTGAGCTCCTTTAGGTAACACTCAGCAACTTCCTCCATTGTTGTCCCAGCACCTCTTTCCTCAACAAGACCTTCTGCGACCCAAAGCCTGCAGATCCATCTTCTTTTAACCTTGTAGTCTTCAGGGAAAAGGCTGCAGTATAGGAAGCAATTCTTTAAATGACTTGGGAGATCATTCAAGCTGAGATTCAGAACACTCATAATCCAACTGAGCTCTGGATTGTTAGCTAGTTGCCAGCTAAGTTGGTTGTGGAGAGAACTCCACTCTTGCTCCTCTAGTTCTCGGTACGACAAAAGGCTCCCAACTGCGACGATAGCCAGTGGAAGTCCTTGGCACTTTTTCACAATTTTCTCTGCCCAAGGCCTCAGATTTAGTGGACATATTTTGTCTTCTAATCTACGGAATGCCTTTTGACAGAATAGGTACCATGCTTCAGCATAAGGAAGAACTTTAAGCTCCACAACAAATCCATCGTTTGCTAAGGAAGCAACATCCTTTTTGCGAGTTGTCACTAGCACTCTACTTCCACGACTATTTATTACAAGTGCACGCTTCAAAAATAACCAGTCATCTCTATCCCATACATCATCCAAGACAATCAGATATTTCTTGTCCTGTAGGTAGCTCTGAAGTTCCTCGATAAGTCTTACACGACTCATAGTCTCGATACCACTGGCCATGTAGGCTCTTTGGTCCATCAGCTGCTTCATGATTTGCCTCAGTAGGTCTTCAACTAGATAATTCTGAGATAAAGTTACCCACACATGACAGTCAAACATTCTAATAATCTGTTGATTTTTGTAGATACTGCTTGCTATGGTTGTTTTTCCTAGACCTCCCATGCCAAGGATGGACATGATCAATCGGTCTTGTCGCTCTGTGAGTAACCATTGTGTCAACATACTTATTTCACTGGCATTGCCCACTAACTCAGTATCATCAGATAGATAAGAAGAATCTGATAGAGAGAGCTGCCTGGCATATTGTAGTGTGCTACTCCTGCCCTGTTCTCCTACAGAAATTCCATAACGATCTTTCATTGTAGTGAGCTGCTGAATTCGAGTTTCTACTTGATCAATCTGGCTTGACAGGTTCCGCCATGCTGCAAAGCTCTTAGCCTGATGGAATTTCCTCTTGAAGAATCCGTCTATGCCCGCAGCTTGCGAAGTGAGGAAAGTATACTCGTCAATGATATCTTCTACCTGATGGGCAACATCTCTAACTTGGTCCAGCCAGGCATCAAATGTCTTGTCACCAACATTCTGTGCGCTAACCTGGCCAATAAATGCCTGCAGAATCATGAACTCGCCCTCGATCTGTTTCATGCCATGCTCGAAATCTGTCAGAACCGATGCTGCCTCCACTACCTCTGTGCTCAGCTTCTCTGACGCCGCTCCTCCGAGGGACAGAGCAATTTTTCTGAGAACAAGAAATAGGGTGTCTGCCATGTGTGCTCCCCCTCAAAATGTTAGCACAGCAGACTAGCACTACATCATTGAAGAAGCTTCCTGTAAATGCAGCTCTGCAATAATCTGGAGTAAATTGAAATGACAGAATCAGTCATGACATCGTATGGCTGCAGGGATAAGTATCACAGGTCACAGCAAAGGCCAGCAGGTTACCTGTTCCTGGAACTCCTCATGTGAGAACCATGTGTAGGATTGTTAAATTGGTAGTGAATTTATCTTCTCAGCAACCTGTTTTTCAAGAGTGACAACAGATGAGCACAAAACATGATTGCATCTGACACTAACAGTGGCAGCTAAGCTACTAAGATATTGAGACATCGGTGTACTGTATTTCTACGTGTCATGTGAAGCATGTCAGAATAGGGAGCTGCACGATCATGCATGAATTAGCCGCATCCTTAAGTGTTTCGTTGTGGTGTGGCTTTTACTGATGAAGTTTCACCATGTATCTCAATTTTTCTTTCTTTCTTTACGAAAAGAGGGGATCCCTCCAATTTCTATTGTAAGAAACCAGCTAGTAGCTACAAGAAAAACAGGAACAGAAAGGAGTTCCACCTCTTCCTCTGGACTGCAGGAAAGCATCACATCTAGTACACTGAAATAGTCATGTCAGCTGTTTTGACTGACCATGCGTGGACTTAGTTTCAGATGTCCCAGCACGTTAGATCTACCCAAAACAAGATGATCCAGGTTGCTACGGCGAACGATTTCATATCCTCGCCGAGACATTCGAAAGACAGAGGGGAATGGGAATTTGTGGGCTGATTTGGTGGCCGGGGAGCAGAGACGAGGTGAGGAGATTACCGCCGGGGAGAAACGACGGAGCAAGGCTCGCGAGTTCGCCGCCTCTCGTGCTCGCCGGCGCCGAAGAGGCCGCTCCTCGACCCCTCCCGGCTATGGCGTGAGGCTAGGGCGCGGGGATGGTGGTGCCGCGCTGCCGCTGAGAACGCGAGGACGAGGCGATGCAGCGTTGCCGGTCGCCGCATTCGCACCACCCTGCCTTCGAATTTTGACCTGAATTTTTCAGGGGAATATATGTGTTGTGAATATTCATGATTTTTTACAGAATTTTTTAAAATATTTAAATTGGTATCATGGGAGCGTGTGAGGGCGGGTATCACTCGATATTTTCCCCTGCTCCAACAATGAACGCCATTAGACTGTGCACGTAGTTTTTTTTTAATGAGGCAAAAGATTTATCATTTTTATTGATTAAGAAGAAGAGAGTTGTCCGGTTAATTAGAGAAAAACCGGGCGAAAACCTAGATACAAACCCCAAAGGGGCAAACGTGAACGACCTGGCCACAACAACGCCAAACAGTCGACCGCAACGTCAAGGACATGGCAGCTCCGATTTTGCTGACGAGCTTCACACGAGAAAGTTGCTAGCCTCGCACCGACCTAATCCAACGCAACATCCAGAGAGCACCGCTTGCTGAAAACCGTCCTCATGGAGTCATCGTTGCCGCAGCGGCCCTGCCGACCGCAGTTCCGACTTCTCTGTCACAGCCAGAAACCAGTATGGGCACACCCATTGACGCACCGGACCTTCGACATCAAAAGGACAAGCCACGACTCAGCTCTGCTCACCAACATCATCGTTGCCACACGCGTCGCAACGCCACACCAACCTCACCGCCGGCCGGGCACCTCCCGACCGCGATGCCGTGCACGTCCAGCCTGTAGGAAGCACAAAAGGCATCAAGATCTCCAAGACGGCGCCCCCAGGAGGAAAAACGACGTTGGAGACGACGCCGCCGTCTGATCCAACCAGGATCCTGACTTTCGCCCGGAGATCTTGACCCGAGAGTTGAAGTGCACCAATCACCACGACGACGCCTCCAAGGAGGAATGCGACGCCCACGAGCGCCGCCGCCGCCGGCCAGCAAGCACCGGCCAAGCTTTCGCCTGG
This sequence comes from Triticum urartu, assembly GCF_056163025.1. Lineage (NCBI taxonomy): Eukaryota > Viridiplantae > Streptophyta > Magnoliopsida > Poales > Poaceae > Triticum > Triticum urartu. Next base: position 619,805,585 of record NC_141879.1, on the reverse strand, counting down.
ATCAGCAACACCACCACTCCCACGCGGTCAACCGACGCCAACCAACACCTCCGCTGACCCGCGCACCCTAGCACAGCAATCGCGCCATCGCCATGCACGAACCACCACCAGGCCTCGCCGCCGAGCCAAACGAGCCTCCCTCCACCAAGAACACCGCGGCCGCCTCGTCGCCCACGCGAACTCCACAGCTGCCGACACATCAACCACCATCCTGGGGCCGCCGCCCCGGAGACCAACATCGCCACGCCAGGCCCAGGGACAAGAGGTCGCTCCGCTGCGCTGCAGTCACCGCGCCACGCGAAGACAAGACCGCAGCAGGAAACCACCGCTGTCCGGCCAAATTCGACCACGCCCGACCAGATCCAGCAACGGCCAGCCCTCCCGTCGACCCCCATCGCTCCACCAAGGCCCCGCGCAGCCACACCAAGTGGAGCCAGAGACAAATCGGGAAGCCGCCAGCGCGGAGATCCAGAGCTCCAAGCCCTCTCACGCCGACCCGCTGCCATGGGGGAGACCGGAGCGTCACCAGGCTCAGCCACAGCGGCCGCCCGAACGCCGCCACGAAGCCGGGGCCGCCACCCAAGATCCAGCACTCCGACCGCGCCATCACAGGCCGGGAGAGCCCCGCCGCCGCCATCCGCTGCGCGGGCTTAGCCCGGCCTCGTCATTCGGCGACGGCGAGGGGGTGGAGGAGAGGAGGGGTGGTGGGTTGCGGCGGCGGGGTTGGTCTCCGCCCGAGCCGCCCCGGGAGGCGACGCGGGGGACGGGGTGCACGTAGTATTTTGATTTAAAGGATTTTAAGGGAAAAAATGTGTTTTTTTACTTTTGAAAAAGACACGGATTTAATTCTCATTGAGGTAGGTATTTGCTTTTGAGAGAGGCACGATCGTGCCTCACGGAAAAGGAAATAAACATGTTTTTTTTCTGCGAGACACGGGTTTACTTCTCGTGAAAACACATATTTGCTTTCGCGAGAGGCACAGATCATACTTCTCGAAAACGGTAAAAACATGTTTTTTTCCTTTTCGTGAAAGGCACGAATTTACTTCTCTTAGAGAAACGGATTTGCTTCCGCGAGAAACGTGCCTTTGGAGAAGTGGAAAAAACTTCGTGAGAGATACTGATTTACTTCTTGTGAAGACACAGATTTATTACGTACGAAATCGGTTTAGACTCCTCCCTGCTCCCTCGCGGCTGGAACCCTAGCCGCCGCCAGGAGAGACCATCTTTCAGCGCCGTCCTTCGGCGGCTCCCCTCCGCCGGGTGAGAGGGGTCGCCGGATCCACACGCATGGATCGCTTTTACTCCCGTGTAGTCTAGGTTTTAGGCTGTTCATCGTCTTCACCTCGGCGGCGGCGATGACGGCGCTGAATAAAGATTTTTCAAATCCTTCCCTGACGAGGCCATCAGTCCTATGATTGGGGATGGATTTGGAAACCAGTCTGTTCAAGCAAGGATGTCGTGGTGGCGGCGGCATCCTCGTGGTGGACCTGTGTCCTCGGACTCCGTCATTGCGACGACGTTTGCTCCAGCGGAGGCGTGGAGCTTGGGAGGTAGTTCAGAAGCGGATGCAGATTGTGGTCTGTATCGACAACATCTGGAAGACGGAACATGTGCTGGGTTCGTGATTCGTGGATGGAAGTTATGATTTCCTCCTTCGGCGTCTTAGTCATGGTGGGGTGCCATATCTGGAGTTTGATGGCGTGTCCGGGGTGTTGCCCCGGTCTGATTCGTTCAACGGCAATGGCTTCACTTTTGTTGAGCAACCTTGGAAGTCCGCAAAGCTGCATATCAGCGATGGAGCCGCGTCGAGCTCGGGTGAGGAGGTGATCCGTCATTTTTTCTTCATTGGCTGATGTGGTGGTGCTGGAGGCGGGTGAGGGGCGTTGGTGTCAAGCTTAGAGATGTTCCGCTATCTTTTCAGTTTTATCATATCAGTTCTTACGTGACTTATAATTTGTTCTTTATGATATGAATAAGACATGTATTATCATGCAAAAAAGGCACAGATTTATTTTCGTGGGAGGCACAGTTATGCCTCTTCGAGAAAGGACAAAAAGAATTTACTCTCAATTCAGTTTTTTCTTGAAAATATATTGATCGAAACCTATCGACATGGGTCATTATTTTAAAAATCTTGACGCGGAAAATCCAACTATGAAAACAGTTCAAGATTTGGATGCAAAGTTTACATGATAAAACAAAAAAGTAAAAGTCACATATTGTAACAAATGGCACGCATACAGTGCGCTACTTGTCGTAACCTCAGAGATGGGAGATCTTTGCAAAGATATTTCATAATTAATATTTTATCCGTCTCATAATATAAGAATGTTTTTTACACTAGTGAGACGAAGGGAGTGATTAGTACTTTCGACATAATTCTTGTTTTTTACATAGTCCTGGTTCAAAAAATTGGTACGTGCTCCCTCCGTCCATAAATAAGTGTACATTTAGCTTTTGTCTTAAGTCAAACACTTAAAATTATGATCAACTTTATAGAAAAGAGTATTAGCATATGTGATATCAAATTGATATACTACGAAAGTATATTTCAAAAGAATCTAATGATACTAATTTAGTGTCATAAATGCTGCTACATTTTTCTATAAAGTTGGTCAAAGTTTTAAAACTTTAACTTAGAACAAAATTTAGATGTACACTTATTCACGGAGGGAGGGAGTATCCATGCATGGAAAGGAACGATTCTCGAGGCAAACAAAAGAAGGATGGATTCGTCCTGCGATAAGCGCATATGGAAAGAAATTTTTCGCCTTGTTCCCGGGCCGGTTACGCACCTTAATTTCCGGACTAATTCGTTAATCATTCTCCATATCTACAACGTATATTCCTATATATACGCCGATTTCATCCAACAAATTAACAGCCGGAGAAGAAACCGCCCCTGGCATAGCAAGTAGCCTCCGTATACGTGCATCAGATCCAAAGATTCCTCGGCTGGCTGCTGCATGGCGGACACGGGCGATGCCGACGTGTGTGCCATCTGCCTCGGCGGCATGGTCCGCGGCCAGGCCAGCTACACGGCGGAGTGCTCCCACGCCTTCCACCTCATCTGCATCTCCGCCAGCGTCGCCCACGGGAACCACACCTGCCCGCTCTGCAAGGCGCCCTGGACCGTCCTGCCGGCCGTGAACGCCCCCGCCCAGGCAGCGGCACCATCGTCGCCGTCGTCCTCGTCCCAACAGGTGCCCCGCACGTACGATGACGACGAGCCGACCGTCGGGGCGCAGACCGCGGCGGCGACCAACGGCGGTGCGGTGGTCCTCAGGACGCACTGTGAGTGCCCGGCCGTCGCGAGGGCCGCGGTCCGCGAAAACTTCGCGGTGCTCGTGCACGCCAGGGCGCCATCTTCGGCCGCCTCCGAGGCGGCGCGCGCGCCGCTGGACCTCGTGACGGTGCTCGACGTCAGCGGCAGCATGACCGGCCGCAAGCTGGCGCTGCTGAAGCAGGCCATGGGGTTCGTCATCGACAACCTTGGATCCGCCGACCGCCTCTCCGTGGTGTCCTTCTCCAACAGCGCGAGCCGGCTGATCCGCCTCGTGCGCATGTATGACGCGGGGAAGGCCGCCGCGAAGCGCGCCGTGGAATCCCTCGCCGCAAACGGCGGCACCAACATCGGCGAGGGGCTCCGTGTGGCCGCCCAGGTGCTCGGCGACCGCCAGCACATGAACGCCGTCGCCAGCATCATGCTTCTCTCCGACGGGCAGGACACGTTCACCGCGCCAAGAAGACACCGCAGTGGTGCCGCCCCCAACTACATCAGCCTCGTGCCATCTTCGCTCACGTACACGGGCGCCGGAGCCCGGCCACCGGCGGTTCATGCGTTTGGCTTCGGCACCGACCACGACGCAGCGGCGATGCACACCATCGCGGAGGCGACCGGCGGCACATTTTCCTTCATTGAGAACGAGGCGGTCGTCCAGGATTCGTTCGCGCAGTGCATCGGCGGGCTCCTCACGGTCACCGTCCAGGAGCTGCGCATCGCGGTGACGTGCTTGCATCCCAGCGTGCTCGTCCGGGCGGTCAAGTCGGGGCGCTACGACAACCGGGTGGACGCCGGCGGGCGTTCTGCCTCAGTGGACGTCGGCGAGCTCTATGCCGACGAGGAGAGGCGCTTCCTCATATTCCTGGACGTGCCAGGGGCCGAGGATGCCGTTGACGTCACCGGACTGGTCAAAGCGAGCTGCACTTATCGTGATGCTGCGACAGGGCAGGCAGCCACCGTCGCGGGAGACGACGCCGTTGTCCAGAGGCCAATTGAGGCGGCCGACGTGCGGCCGTCCATGGAGGTCGAGCGTGAGCGCGTCCGCGTGGAGGCAACCGAGGACATGGCGGCGGCGCGGGAGGCGGCCGATCGCGAGCAACACGCCGAGGGCGCACGGATACTGCGAGGCCGGCTGGAGGCCGTGGAGCGTTCGGCGCCGGGGATGGCCGGCGACCCCATGTGCAAGGAGCTAGAGGACGAGCTGCGCGTCCTTATCGCTGGCGTGGAAGACCGGCGGGAGTACGAGACGACGGGGCGCGCGTGCTTCCTGTCGGGCATGAGCTCGCATGGGCAGCAGCGCGCGGCGACGAGGCAGCTGCAGACTGCTAGATGCGCCCCGACGATGCGGATGCAGACTTTATGCGCCCGCATGCCGACGGCTTACGTAACTCCGGCAATGGAGAAGATGGTGAAGAAGTCACGCGAGCAGAGACAGACGGGGGCGGCGGAGCCGCCGCCGCCGCCGAACAGGAAGCGTGTCAAAGGGCAGCAGCTAGACGGCGAAAGTGAGGAAAGGTCAGAAGAAGCATAAAAAACACTAAATTGGTACTGCCGTATGCAAAATGGTGAACCATGTTGATTACTTTACTAGCAGTACTACTATAAGATTGCTTTCAACCCTGGTCTAGAAATGTGCAATCAAGCAACTGTGTGTTAATTCAATGCCTAAGGCTGTGTTTGATAGCAAATGGTGAAATAAATTGAAGTATCCAAAACTGAAGTAATTTTGCCAGTGGGTATGAGATACCATGGTTTCATCAACGGAAATGTTAATGCCCACACGTGTGGGCGTTGACCATCTTGACCACACGCATCCATTACCGTCCAGTACTATATGCACGAATTTTGACACAATCTGGCTGATTTTCTGTGCCACATAGAACAAGGCGTGTGTGTGGTGTGACATAGTTCGCCCACGCATCCGTTTTACCACACGAAGGGGCCGGTGTGTGGGCGTTTAGCAGTTCACCCACACATCAGTTTTCAGTCACGCACAAGGGCTGGTGTGTGGGCATTTGTCATCTCGCCAACACGCCCGTCTCCTCTCCCACACGTAAGCTGCTAGTTGCCATGTGTTTTTGTAGCGCACATGGCAACTGCCTCTAGTGTGCTTTATAAGCAGGTGGCAACTTTCTTTTTTTACCCGAGTTGCCATGTGTTTTTGCAGGGTACACGGCAACTGCCTATTGTGCACGTAAGCAGATGGCAACTGTTTTTTACCGAGTTGACATGTGTTTTTGCATGGTACATGGCAACTGCCCCAACGTGCACGTACATGGCAACTGCCCTAACGTGCACGTAAGCAGATGGCAACTCTTCCTTTTTACATGGCAACTGCCCTAGCATGCTTGTGAGCACATGGCAACTCTCTCAACTGCCTAGTGTTAGTATGTGGCAACTCCTAAAGTTATGAAATCATGGCAACTACATTAGATCAGATTATACATGGCAACTGCAGTTGAGCAACCATGGCAACTGCAGTTGTCCGACATGGCAACCGTAGTTCAGCGACATGGCAACTGCAGATAAACGAACATGGACGAGGGTCTGGACCATGGCAACTGTAGGCGCGCGGTGGGCGTCACGCGTCGCGTGCGGGACCAGAAGGGTACGAGGCCTGACATACGGGCATGTGGGCGTTATCAACTTCGTCCACACGCACGCATGTGAGAGGGTTCAGGAGGGAAAAAAAGATGTGTGTGGGCATTAGTTGTTTTGCCCACACGTAGGTGTGTGGGCTGGTTGCTGTCCATGCCACACGAGGCGTGTGGCACAACTACCCGATACACCACACATGTGGCAGTTATCGGGACCCTTCATCAAAACACAATATTTTAAAGTATTCACAATACATAGAACCTGTTTGGTTGTTGTCGCACACTGCTGTAAATTTTGCTGCCTAGCCATTGTGTTAGCAGTGCAAACAAACGCAGCTAGCTGGCCATTTGAATATATTTTTTTCTGTTGCATTCAACTAATCTGCCATGCACATGCAGCTAGCTAGCATATAGCTTAACGTTAGCAGGGTAAACACGCTTAGCTGGCTTCTTTACAATTTCTGGTGCGTTATTCCCGGCAACTAGCTAGGTAGCCCTTACCTTACCATACGCGTGAATAAGAACAGGAGAATGCAAAAACTGAACATGCAAGGTACGTTTTTTTGCAGGGAATTATGAGCTTTATTCAAATAAATGTATTCACTGGGCAGTCTGGAGGATGCTGATCAGGAAGCTGGGAGTTTCAGTAAGCCAACTTTCAGTCACAGTCACCGTACAAGCGCGTTTTGCACAAAGGTGAGCTGAGACATTGGCTGATCTACTAACATGCAGAAAAACAAAAGAAATGAAACTAGCAGAAAGCTCATCAATGTCTTGAAGAATTGGAGCCACAACTGAACAACTGTTGCGGCGAGTGTTCCAGAGGTTGACCACCTCAAGACTATCAGTCTCCAGCACCACGTGCGTAAACCCTCTGAGATTTGTGAAGATAACTCCGTCTCTTGCAGCTAGGGCTTCAGCGATGAGGGGGTCAGTCACTCCAGGGTGGGGTTTACACCAAGCACCTAAAAGGGCTGTAGATGAACGCGCAATACCTCCAGCTCCGCTTTTTCCTTCCTCACGCATAGTCGCCGCATCAGTATTTATCTTGATCTCGGGTGACTCCGGGGGCGCCACCCATATCTTGGCAGCGTGATCACATGCTGTGAAGGAATATGCAACAATACCAGCGCCTCTCGTGTGAGTCAAACTGAATTTGCCGGGTCCAGTTTGTCACCTTCCTGCGTCCATTTGTTCCTTGAGGTCCAGATAGACCACATGGCAGAAATAATAGTTGCTCGTTCTTTGGCCGAGAATCTTGTATCGCATAAGATGTTGGTTGCCCAGGTAGAAGAGTGGAGCCGCGGGAGTTTGATATCCAGGAGCCGGCGTGCTTCCTCCCAAAACCTTTGGGCATGTGAACAGTGCATGAGTGCATGCTCCAAGTCCTCTTCCTTTGCCTTGCAGATTTTGCATAGGTTGGTGTCTCGAATATGCCGATACTTGAGCGTGCATTCATCGGGAAGTATACCACGGAGTACCCTCCACCAAAACACTCGCACTTTTGATACCACTTTGAGAGACCATAATGACTTCCACAGCTGCTGCTTACTGACCGAAGACTCGGTAACATGCCCTTCTTCTCGAGCTTGATGCTCTTTCTGAATCACTAGAGCTCGGTACACTGATTTTACAGTGTAGATGTCTGATCTCTCATGTGCCCATGCCAATGTATCTTTGCCCCCGCCGCGTTGAAGAGGAATATTCAGAATGGCCTCAGTGTCCGGTGCGATAAAAGTGTGACGAACTAGGTCTTGTTTCCAAGTCCAGTTCTCTGTATCAATAAGCTCGCTAACTTGGTTGATGTTAGAGCCCGGCGGTCTGAGCAAGGGTGCTCTGGTTAGTGTTGTAGGAATCCATTTATCTGTCCATGGATTGATTGAAGTACCATCCCCAACACGTCGAACAATCCCTGCTAGCAAAGCTTCCCGTCCAGAGATGATTGCCCGCCATATAGCCGAAGAAGCCTTTGGTGCTCTAGCCTGCAGGAAATCAGTGTCTGGAAAATATCTACCCTTCAAAACTCTGGCACAAAGCGAGGTGGGATTGGTCATGAAACGCCAACCATGTTTACCAAGAAGTGCCAGATTGAACATGTGGAGGTCGCGAAAACCCATCCCTCCCTTACATTTTGGTTTTGCCAATTCCTTCCAAGAGATCCAGTGAAGAGACCTCTTATCGATCGAACTTCTCCACCAATACTTCGCCATACTGGAGGTGAGCTTCTTGCACACCTTTTTTGTCAGGAGAAAACAGCTCATACTGTATGTGGGAATCGCCTGTATAATTGTTTTGAGTAGGACCTCTCTTCCTGCACACGCAAAAAGTCTTTCTGACCAGCCTTGCATCTTACTCCTAGACCGTTCGCCGATATGTTCGAAAGTGCCGCTCGTGATCCGGCCAACGACAGTGGGAAGACCAAGATATCTGTCGCTGAACGCTTCGACCAATATGCCCAGCGTTCCTTTGATATTCTGTCGGATGGAGTCAGGTGTGTTGGGGCTTAAGAATATTGCACTTTTATCTTTGTTGACCCGCTGTCCTGCTGCATCATAGATCCTTAAGATGTCGTTCAATCTTTCTGCAGATTGTGAGTTTGCATTTAGAAAGATCAGACAATCGTCAGCAAAAAGCAGGTGACTCACCCAAGGCGAGCGCACACTCGCCCTAATGCCTCTGTCAATATATCCACCATAGAATTTTAGCATGGATGAGAAAACTTCTGCACAAAGCAGAAATAGGTATGGTGAAGCAGGGTCACCTTGCCGCAACCCCCTGGAAGGCGTGAAGTAAGGTTGCAGTTCACCATTTACTCTCACAGAGAAACGAACAGAGGTTACACATTTCATTATTAAACTTATCCAGATAGGACTAAATCCCAAGCGCAATAGGATAGCCTCCAGATAGTGCCACTCGACTCTGCCGTACGCTTTCATCATGTCCAGTTTAACTGCACATGCATGGTTCTTGCCTTTCTTCCGCCTACGGAGTGTATGGACACTTTCAAAGGCCACCAAAACACTGTCAGTTATCAAACGCCCAGGAACAAATGCACTTTGTTCCTCGCTGATGATCTCATCCATGCATCCCCTCATGCGGTTAGTGATAACCTTAGCTGCAATTTTATATAGCACGGGACATAATGCAATGGGTCGATACTGAGAGATCGATTGGGGATACCGTACCTTTGGAATCAAGGTTATGCAGGTGTCATTGAGACCCACTGGCAGCTCACCCCCATTTAGAAAACCCAACACTGCATTAGTTACATCATCTTTTAACAAGTGCCAATGCCATTGGAAAAAACCGGCTGTGAAACCATCCACGCCTGGTGCTTTAGATGGGGCCATTTGAGACAGCGCCTCATGGACTTCTTGTGCCTCGAATGGTTTCGTCAGCATCTCGTTCATCTCCGGCGTGACGTTCACCGGTACGTGAGCGAGCAGCTCACTCATATCAGTCACCCCTTGGGATGTGTAAAGTGCCTGATAGAACGTCTGAATTTCTTGCTTGTCTTCTTCTGCATCTGCACAAACTGACCCATCGGCTCTCATCAAGCCGCTTATCTTGTTCATACGTTGTCGCTGCTTAGCTTGTGCCTGAAAGTAACCTGTGTTGCGGTCTCCTGCATGAAGCCACAAAACCCGTGAGCGTTGTCGCAGCCAGATTTCCTCTTGACAGAGCGCCTCTCGGAGCTGGATTACAGTGGTTTTCTCTTCGTCAGAAGGCCCCCGGCCTATGGACTGTTTGCGTAGTTTATCAAGCTTCTTTTGCAATTGCGAAACTTTCCTCGCAAGACATCCAAACTCTTTAGCCCCCCATGGCTCTGGTTCCTTCTGTAGCGCACCCAGTGACTCCACAATTCCTTGCAGCCCCGGTGCCCGTGCTTGTCTACGCCATGCTTCTGTGACTAGGGTATCATAGTCAGAATGAGTCTGCCAAACATTCTCATGTCTGAACTATTTTGCTCGGCGCACGCCTTCCATCTGCTTCGTACCATGGATCTCTGTCACCACAAAACAGTGATCTGACTCGGCAGCACTTATATGACGCACCCGAATGTCCTCATAATGCTGACGAAAGGCTTCATTTGCAAAGGCTCGATCTAGTCTTGCTTTCACATTGTCATCACCACTTTGTCTAGTGTCCCATGTATATGCCACTCCAGACCAACCAAGATCTTGGAAGGAAATATCCTCAACAGCTTCACGAAAAGCCTTCATTTGCCATTCCGGTCTAGCAGACTTATTGAAGTGTTCATCACCAAAAAGCGTCTCGTTAAAGCAGCCCATGCACAGCCATGAAGAATGCGGCATGGCATGTAAGGTCCGAAGAAAGCGCCAACTGTGATGCCTATCTTCGACCCACGGTTCACCATAGGACCCAATAAACCGCCACTCCGTTGCGGCTTGGTCCTTGAACCTCACCGAAACATCGATGTGATTCTTGCTGTAATTTTTCAGGTTAACATCCACATCACTGGACCAGAAAAGCCCAATTCCACCACTTAGTCCAACACTATCAACTGCGAAACAACCTGAGAAACCAAACTGATATCGCAGGTCCTCCACTCTCTTAGCCCTGATTTTAGTTTCCATTACGAACAGCAGGGCGGGACCTTCTTGCTTCACCAGCCGGCGAAGCTCACGAACTGCCTCGGGGTTCCCAAGCCCCCGGCAGTTCAGCTAATGCATGTCATTGGGACGGGCAGCGCTGCTCTGCAGACGCTGCCGAGTTTTTAGGCGTTGGTTTCTTCTTCTTTGGAATCCTCTCCTCAACTTGCTCGTCCCCTTCTCTGGCTGAGTCCAAACCTGTATCCTGAAGCTCACCTTGCTCTGAACCAGCTATAGTTTTTCCATCCATCAGAAGCAAAGGAGCAGGTACTACTCGTCGGTAGACTTTTTTGGGTGCCTCTTTCCTCTTGTTGCTAGATGTTGTTTTCTTGACAGGAGAGTTCACCTCATCTCCATCCTTGCCAACGTTACTCGAGTTCTTCGACTCTCTCTGGCTGCTCGGGCCTGAGAATTGCTCTTTGTTCATACTATCCCCTAACACAGCCTTCTTCTTATCCTCTGGTGCTCTCAACTTAGGCCCGAAAGGGAGTTCTCCATGTTCATCGCGGGGGCCTGGGGTTGGGCAAAATAAATCGGATGACCTAGTCTGCCGCAAGAGAAACAGAAGTGGGGAACTTGCTCATACTGTATGTCGTACAGGTCTGTCTTCTTCCTCTTTCCGAAGTTAATCAAAATCCATCTCCTCAAAGGTTTACTCACATCATGCGAGATTCTGGCTCTCAGAAATCCACCCACATGATCAAACTGAACAGAATTAGCATCTTTATCAATCTGCTGCGCTATTAATTTGCCCCAAGAAACATCTTGAAGATTGTATGGGAGATTCGGGACCCTGGCCCAAAGATTCTGACAAGAGGCAAGGTATGTACCAACCATCCACCACAAGGTACGTACGTACCCAGCCTAGCTAGCTCGTTTCTTTCCCTTGCTCTATTTTTTAAAAAGAGGTCCAGGGTTCCTTTTTTTATGCAGAGAAATTACTACAGTTTCAAGAATACTCTAGTTTTAATAACACAATATTTAGTGCTAACCAAATAGGTCACAGTAAATAAAACTATGATATTTGAAAAAACTGTAGTATTCTTAGAATACTTAGAAAATACTTTGCTATCAAACAACGTTTAAAGTGTTGCACTTTTTTTGCAAACTCAATGTGACAATTTGCAACTTGTTCAAAATATAAATAAAATTAGTGTTGGAAACAGATGTAAGGCGAAGTTCTGGGAATCATCTTGGCTCAATGGCATGAGACCCAACGATATTGCCCCAAAGATATTTGACCTCTCAACAATGAAATCTACCTCGGTCCAAAAAGCTCTCCTCAACAATTATTGGGTTAGTCAGATTGATACCCATCATGGGCTTACTGTCGGTGTCAAAACCGACGGATCTCGGGTAGGGGGTCCCGAACTGTGCGTCTAGGCCAGATGGTAACAGGAGGCAAGGGACACGAAGTTTTACCCAGGTTCGGGCCCTCTTGATGGAGGTAAAACCCTACGTCCTGCTTGATTAATATTGATGATATGGGTAGTATAAGAGTAGATCTACCACGAGATCAGAGAGGCTAAACCCTAGAAGCTAGCCTATGGTATGATTGTTGTTCTGTATGTTGTCCTACGGACTAAAACCCTCCGGTTTATATAGACACCGGAGAGGGTTAGGGTTACACAAAGTCGGTTACAGTGCTAGGAGATCTACATATCCGTATCGCCAAGCTTGCCTTCCACGCCAAGGAAAGTCCCTTTCGAACACGGGACGAAGTCTTCAATCTTGTATCTTCATAGTCCAGGAGTCTGGCTGAAGGTATAGTCCGGCCATCCGGACACCCCCTAATCCAGGACTCCCTCAGTAGCCCCTGAACCAGACTTCAATGACGACGAGTCCGGCGCGCAGTTTGTCTTCGGCATTGCAAGGCGGGTTCCTCCTTCAAGTACTTCATAGAAGATTTTGAACACAAAGATAGTGTCCGGCTCTGCAAAATAAGTTTCCACATATTGCCATAGAGAGAATAATATTTTCACAAATCTAATCTGCTGACGTATTCCGTAGTGTGACGCACCACGGCCAAGCCTTTATTCGAATCGTTTTATTATCCCACCTCAGCGCAGCATGCGAGGCGGTTTCCTTGGCACGTCTTGTCGAAGCAGAGATCATGTCCCCTTATTCCGGGATTCTCATCAATACAGGCGTGGGTAACCCAACCGCGCCATTGATTACGGCGCTTGGGGATAAGCGAGTTTTACCAGGCTGGTGGGGACACCTAGTTGCGTCCACCCATATAAGGGGATAAGGACCCACCTTTTCACCTACGCCTTCTTCCTCCTTTGCCTATCCATTCTTGCGCACCCGAGCTCCAGCGCCCAAGTCCGCACTCCCCACCTCAATCTTCTCCAGCCATGTCCGGAGCGGGAGGCAAGTGGATGGTCTCCTCTATTACAGAGGGACACATCAAAAGACTAAGGAAGGCCGGATACTTGTCTAACGACATTGCGCACCGGCTTCCTGAAGAGGGGCAGTTCATCCCCACCCCTAGGCCCCATGAGAGGGTGGTGTTCCTCCCCCATTTCCTCCGCGGACTGGGCTTCCCTCTCCACCCATTTGTCCGGGGGCTCATGTTCTACTATGGCCTGGATTTCCAGGATCTGGCCCCGAACTTTGTCCTCAACATCTCGGTGTTTATCGTCGTGTGCGAGGCTTTCCTCCGCATCCGCCCCCATTTCGGCCTATGGCTCAAGACTTTCAATGTCAAGCCGAAGGTGGTGCGCGACAACCAGGCAGAGTGCGGAGGCGCCATGGTGGGCAAAATGCCCAACGTCTTATGGCTCGAGGGCTCCTTTGTGGAGACCCTGAAGGGGTGGCAATCGGGGTGGTTTTACATCACCGAACCGCGCGACCCTGAATGGGTCGCAGCCCCCGAGTTCCGATCCGGACCCCCTACGCGGCTCACCTCCTGGAAGGAGATGGGCCTGTCGTGGGGTAAAAAAGGAGAGCTGACCGGACTCCAAACATGCGTCCAAACCCTGGTGGACAAGAAGCTCAAACTTGTCAACGTAGTCCAGGTTATGCTCATCCGCCGGATCCTCCCGTGTCAACAATGGGCTTTCAACCTGTGGGAGTTCGACCCGGCGCGGCACCGAACTCTGAGCAGGCTCTTTGACACGACATACGAAGATGCCTGGAAGGTGCTTTTCAAGGGCGCCGAGGCCCCCGCATCCGCTACCGAGGATCGCGGATTCAGTATGCAGCGTCACGCTCATCCGGTAAGATATTTTTACCTTTTACAGGGTATCAGTTTTTCATAGTTTGACTCCATGCGGGATCTAATATCCCTTACCTTTGACAGGATTGGCAGGAGACGTCCGGACAGATCAACTGTCCGGCTCCTTTGCCCGAAGGCCCAGCGGACGCTCGTTTGGCGAAGCTGCTGGTTCCGGCACCCCATGTGGTGCCGGAGAAGAAGGCCACGGGGACTCGAAAGAGTGCCCGGTGCCTGGAGGTGTCAGATCCCTCATCCGACGACTCCAAGACGCATTCCTCCCATGAAGACGAGTAGGAGGAAGAAGAGACCCCTCCCCCTCCAGCGGGGGAAGGGAAGAAAAGGAAGGCCACCCCAACTGGGGAGGCCGAAGGGTCCAAGAAGGGGAAAACCTTTCCTCTGGACTACTCCACCACGCCGACGACGGCGGAGAGGAGTGGCCGCTCAGGGCCAAGCCCCTGGCTAAATCGTAAGTATCCGGATACCAGAGTAATTCATAGTATTCCTTTATTGCACAGCTTTCCCTTATGTCGAATATGTTTATGCAGCCCACCCAAAGACCGGCTCGACGCGTCGTCGAGCAGTTCACTGGACTCATCGGATGTGAATTCGTTTCCGATGGCTTCCTCCCCCCCCCCCCCCGCCCTACGGACGACACCAAAGTGTTGTCCCAACAGGTTCCAATCTGGGAGGAGGTGGTCCTGGAGGCGCCGCAAGGCGACCTCCCGGACCCCAGGAGTGAAGGGGATAGAACCCCCTAGGGCTCCAAGTCCGGCCCTAGGCCGGACACCGCTCCGGAACCTTCAAAGGTTCCAGAGTCCGGCGGGCGACCTCCTTCCAAGAGGAGCAAGCCCACCGTGCCGGTGACCCCCGTCCAACCGGAGGCACGGACAATCTGTTGGAGGTGCTCAAAGGCGCCTCCATCGACGAGGAGCACCACACCATTATGAGTGCGGTGGTCCAGAAGGTTCAGTCTGCCAAGAGCGGACTGACTGAAGCTTGTACTAGCCTTTTAACAGGCTTTGAGGTAAGTAAAGAATGTGTAAATAATATTACCGCATAGACAGTAGCCCCTGATGCTCTGTTTGGCGTTCGGGAAGAAAAGCCGAATAGAGGATCAAAATGAAATTTGCAGGAGTCTAACAAAAAGGAGTCAATATGCGTATGCAGGCTTCTCTGCTGGCGTCCGCCGTACTAACTGCGGAAGTGGACACGCTAAAGCAGAACCTCGAGCAGTCCGAGCAAGAGCTCGGGCATGCCAAGAAGCAGCTCGAGGAGAAGGAAGGTAAGAGATACCCTATTTTAAATATATATATAAAAAGTGCAATTGCAAAAAAATGACAGGATCATCGTGGCTATTGTAGGGGCCACGTCTGAGGTGGCGACCCTTAAGCAAGCGCTGGTCGAGGCCGAGAAGATGGCGGCCACGGAGCGCACTGAGCGGGAGAAGTATGAGGCCGAGGTTGGCAAGGTGCGGCAAGAGCTCCAGGCTCTCATGGAAAAACATGAGTTGGAGCTTGACTCAAAGACGCGAGCGTCCGAGCTCGTGGTGGCTATTGAAAATGCCAAGTCTGCCAAGGCCGAATCCCAGAAGACCCTCCAGGAGTTGGATGAGGTGAAAAAGATAGCGGCGGGTAAGGCATTCTTTATGCAAAGCAAACAGATAAACGTAAGTTACTTGTTACTTACCTGAATCCGGAGCTCTCCAGGAGCATTCGTAGATCTTCCCCGTAGCGTGTCCGATGCCGCCGCATTTTATCGAGCCGAGGAGGGCAGCTCGACGGAGAAGGTGTTATGGTCTCAGTATGCTGAGGCCGGACACCCCGTGCCCCTGAGCGACCAGCTGAAGCAACTGGTCGAGCTCCACAAGGCGGCCAAACAGGCCATGAAGGGCATCATAGTTCGGCTGTGGCCTGGAGAGGCTCTGCCTGGGAGCTATTTCGGGCTGGTGCGGCGGCTGGTGGGGGCCTGTCCAAGGCTCGAAGTCATCAAGCGCTCCGTCTGCATTGAAGGTGCCCGTAGGGACCTTGCCCGTGCTAAGGTGCACTGGGGCAAGCTGGATGCTGAGAAGCTTGTGAAGGACGGGCCACCGCCGGGGAAGGAGCATCGCAAGCCCGAGAATTATTATAAGGATGTTCTGAAGGGTGCCTGCCTTATGGCGGATGAGTGTTCCAGGGATGTAATTTTTGAGTAAAAGTCGCTCGTTTTGTCCTGTGCGCTGAAAACTTGTTCATATGCGCTAAGCAATGCTGTTGGAATTTAAAATATTACCTTCTGTGCGGCTGTTTATCAATTCTGAGAGATGGCGAGTCGTCGGCTTCTGCCCCCGTGCCGCTAGTGCTGAGGTGTTCGGGGATAAACCTGAGCGCTCTTTTTCCCATGTTTGGGTCCTTCGAGGGAGGCGCTCAGCACAACGAACAAGGCAATCAGACTATAATGCTTGAACACTCTCACTTAGCCATAGAATTCTATAATTTTAAATTTCGGAGAAGCCCCTGGTATTCGGAAGACCGAGTTCAGGGCGCTATCCACGCCTTGGCCGGGTAGAGCCGACTCCTCGCTCTAAGCGGCATAAGTCTTTAAGGACTCGAAGAACCTCTCGAACAGCGACCAGCTCTCGCTTCATCATGAAAGTCAGTTTTAGCTTTCTCTACTGAGGTGCTCGACCCAGCTCAACTGGGGCACAATCGCAGTAGTTCTCCTAGTGCTACCTTAGCCGATATAGCGGAACGTAAGGCACCAAAACATAGGAGCCGGGCAAACCCAACTATTGACCCAAGACATGATTCGGAGCCGATGCATATAATGCTATAAGTTCGGGGTGCCGCACTTGTTAAAGTGTTCGGACTTCTCACACCATATTGAGGGGTACTAAAGCCCCTAGCGTATTTTGGCCGTACCAAAGTGTACGGGTGCAACATGTCGTTAAGGAACATATATTTGTAAAAAAAGTAATGCAAAAATAGACAAAAGCTATGCATTGTTTATTAAAAAGGGCTGCGATCAAAGCAGAACGATACAAATAATGCGATAAGCAAAAGGTTGGACTATTTAACATGTCCGTTCCAGGGGCAGGCTGCGGAATGGTAAGCGAAACAGGTATACTGCTCGTGATAGAGACCACTGGGAGTTCCGTAATGCGGCATGGCTTGTCTGCTTCCCTGGTTCTTGCATCGTTTGTGCGGCAATTGAACTGCCGAACAGGCCTTCCGAAGAGTGGAGTCCTAAAAGTAAGAGAAAATTAAAAAATCGGCAGCCCCTGGTGCGGTTTAAGCCGTGGTTCGAGCGTGTCGTGATGGTGCCCCTCCCCCTGCACCCATGGTATTTCTAGAGCGTAGTTATGTATGCGAAGTACTGGTGTCGCATTTTTGCGAGGGCTGGGGTTGGGACCGCATTGCTACGCCTGCTCGGAACGTGCCAGGCGGTCTTGTTGTAGGTTACTCCGGGCGCGCTTGACGGTGTCCGGACGTTTAATGGCCGGACTGGAGAACTGCCTGGAGAGGCTGCTTTGTACTTCCGTAGCAAGGGCCGTCGTGTGCTCCTCTGTTCGGAGAGAGCGTTCGGTGTTTCCATTGACCGCCGTAATTACTCCTTGAGGGCCTGGCATCTTGAGCTTAAGGTATGCGTAGTGCGGTACCGCATTGAACTTGGCGAATGCGGTTCGCCCGAGCAGTGCGTGATAGCCACTGCGGAATGGGACTATATCAAGGATTAACTCCTTGCTTCGAAAATTATCCGGAGATCCGAAGACCACTTCAAGTGTGACTGAGCCTGTACAGTTGGCCTCTACACCTGGCATTACGCCTTTAAAGGTCGTTTTGGTGGGCTTAATCCTCGAGGGATCTATGCCCATTTTCCGCACTGTATCCTGGTAAAGCAGGTTCAGGCTGCTGCCGCCGTCCATAAGGACTCTAGTGAGATGAAATCCGCCAATAATTGGGTCTAGAACCAATGCGGCGAATCCGCCATGACGGGTGCTAGTGGGATGGTCCCTTTGATCAAAGGTGATCGGGCACGAGGACCATGGGTTGAACTTTGGGGCGACTGGCTCTACCGTGTATACGTCCCTTAACGCGCGCTTCCGCTCCCTCTTGGGGATGTGGGTTGCGTATATCATGTTCATCGTCCGCACTTGTGGGGGAAAACCCTTCTGTCCACTGTTGTTCGGCGGCCGGGGCTCTTCGTCGTCATCGCTATGCAGCCCATTGTCAGTATTTTCGGCATTTAACTTGCCTGCCTGCTTGAACACCCAAGAATCCCTGTTGGTGTGATTGGCCGGCTTTTTGAGGGTGCCGTGTATCTGGCACAAGCGATCGAGTATTGATCCAAACTGGACGGGCCCCTAGGGTTTCTTTTGAATGGCTTTTTCCGCTGGCCGGATTTATAGCCTCTGAATCCGGCATTAACTGTCATATCCTCAGCATTGTCGCCGTTAATGCGGCGCTTCTGCTTGTTGCGACGAGACCTGCCACTACTGTCCCTGGTATCCGAATTACCAGGGTTCTTGGTCATATTGTTGCTACGAGCAAGCCAGCTGTCTTCTCCCGCGCAAAAGCGAGTCATGAGTGTCGTGAGTGCTGTCATAGATTTCGGTTTTTCCTGTCCAAGGTGCCGGGCAAGCCACTCGTCACGGATATTGTGCTTGAAGGCTGCTAGGGCCTCTGCGTCCGGACAGTCGACTATTTGATTTTTCTTTGTTAGGAACCATGTCCAGAATTGCCTGGCCGATCCATCTGGCTGCTGAATTACGTGGCTTAGGTCATCTGCGTCTGGGGGCCGCACATAAGTGCCCTGGAAATTGTCGAGGAATGCGGCTTCCAGGTCCTCCCAACAACTGATTGATCCTGCTGGCAAGCTGTTAAGCCAATGCCGAGCTGGTCCTTTAAGCTTGAGTGGGAGGTATTTGATGGCGTGGAGATCATCGCCGCGGGCCATATGGATATGAAGGAGATAATCCTCGATTCATACCACGGGATCTGTTGTGCCATCATATGATTCGATGTTTACGGGTTTGAAACCCTCGGGGATTTGATGATCCATTACTTCGTCTGTGAAGCATAGTGGGTGTGCGGCACCTCTGTACTGGGCTATATCACGACGTAGCTCCAATGAGCTTTGTCTACTGTGTTCGGCCCTGCCGGATTTGTGTCCGGCGTGACGGTTACCGTCTCGAGTCATGGGGCGCCCACGCGATCCGTAGATCGATCTTGTTTGCCTTGCCTTGTCCTCCAACATATCTCACAGGTCAGGCGCATTTTCCCATGCCTTGGTACGGGGTGCGGCTTGAGTGGAGGGCCGAGAGGCCTCTCTGTCGCGACCACGAGGTGGCCGGTCGGCCGTATCAAGTGTTGGTGATATAGGTTTAAGTGCTTCCTCCTCTAATCGGGGTAGCAACCTGCGCTTTGGGTAGCTCTTGGAGGGGCGTTCGAGTTTATGCTCTTCGGCCGCAAGGACTTCAGTCCATCTGTCGACTAGCAAATCTTGATCAGCTCTAAGCTATTGCTGTTTTTTCTTGAGGCTTCTTGCCGTGGCCATAAGCCTGCGTTGAAAACGCTCTTGCTCAATGGGATCCTCTGGCACGACGAATTCGTCGTCGTTGAGGCTTGCCTCGTCTTCGGAGGGAGGCGTATAATTATCGTCCTCGACCTCTCTGTCTGCCGCTCTCTCGTGAGGGCTGGCTTCTCTATCCTCCTGTGCTGAATCTTGCTGGAGGGGGTTTTCTTCGGCACTCTCCGGAGTATTATTATCTCCCGTGCCGGAATCGCCGTGTTTGCTTTGGCGGGATTTTGAGCGGTGCCGCTGACGCCGGCGCTTAGGCTGTTTCTTGGAGGGGTCATCCTCCGCTGTTCCATCGCCATCTCCTTCTTTCGGGGTGTCCATCATGTATATGTCGTATGACGAGGTGGCTTTCCAGGGCCCAATAGGCGCTAGTTCTTCATCGTCTCCTGCATCGGCGTCCATACCGTCGATGTCTTCGAAGTCGAAGTCGAGCATGTCGGTTAAATCGTCGATAGTGGCTACAAAGTGGGTGGTGGGTGGGCTTTGAATTTCTTCATCGTCCGTACCCCAACCTTGCTGACCGCAGTCCGGCCAGGGCTCTCCTGATAAAGAGAGAGACTTTAGTGTCTTCAGAATATCACCGAAAGGCAAGTGCTGAAAGATGTCCGCGGCAGTAAACTTCATGATCGGCGCCCAATCGTATTCGATCGGCAGGGGCGCGGAGGGTTCGGAGTCCGGAGAGGAGTCCGGCTCCTTGGAGTCACGAGTCTCGCGGAGTGCAGGGCTGGTGTTCGGCTCGATCGCCGTTGGGATCACAGCCCCCGAGGCGGCGTCCAACCACCCATCCTCGATCGGCGCAGTTGGCTCCGAATTAAGGGTCGAAGCCGATGCGGGTGTGGCCTCCAGGGCACTGTTCGGCGGCAGAGCTAGATCATGCTCGTCGTGATAGTGCGACGCGCTCGGCAGTGGCTCGAATCCGTCGAGGATCAAGTCCCCGCGGATGTCAGCCGTGTAGTTTAAACTTTCAAATCTGACCTGACGGCCAGGGGCATAGCTTTCGATCTGCTCCAGATGGCCAAGTGAATTGGCCCGCAGTGCGAAGCCGCCGAAGACGAAGATCTATCTGGGGAGGAAGGTCTCACCCTGGAGACTGTATCGCTATTGATGATCGTAGGAGCCATCAAGCCTAACGGCGACACAGAAGAACTCTCAATGAAAGCACCAATGTCGGTGTCAAAACCGGCGGATCTCGGGTAGGGGGTCCCGAACTGTGTGTCTAGGCCGGATGGTAACAGGAGGCAAGGGACACGAAGTTTTTCCCAGGTTCGGGCCCTCTTGATGGAGGTAAAACCCTACGTCCTGCTTGATTAATATTGATGATATGGGTAGTACAAGAGTAGATTTACCACGAGATCAGAGAGGCTAAACCCTAGAAGCTAGCCTATGGTATGATTGTTGTTCTGTATGTTGTCCTACGGACTAAAACCCTCCGGTTTATATAGACACCAGAGAGGGTTAGGGTTACACAAAGTCGGTTACAATGGTAGGAGATCTACATATCCGTATCGCCAAGCTTGCCTTCCACGCCAAGGAAAGTCCCTTCCGGACACGGGACGAAGTCTTCAATCTTGTATCTTCATAGTCCAGGAGTCCGGCTGAAGGTATAGTCCGGCCATCCGGACACCCCCTAATCCAGGACTCCCTCACTTACCATGGAGCATATCCAGGAGTTCGCCTTGCTATGGGAAAAGCTATCCTCTATTACTCTCGACAATGATGCGCATGATACTATCCTATGAAAGTTCACGTCTCATGGAGAATACTCGGCATGGACGGCCTATATGGCGCAGTTTGCGGGACACATGATAAGCATCATACCTGCTCCTGTTTGGAAGGGTTGGGCCCCTCCGAAATGCAATTTTTTTGCTTGGTTGATAATTCAAAATAGAGTTTGGACAGCCGATTGATTGCACCGTCGTGGATGTCCGAACTGCAACCTCTGCCCGCTTTGCAAGCAAGTCCAGGAAACCGCAGCACACCTTCTCTTCCAATGCAGGTTCTCCTGGCGTGTCTGGATCGAGGTTGCAACATGGCTTGGTATACATGGTGATGTGGTGAGGAGCTGGCGAAATGAGGTTTCGGTTCAAGAATGGTGGATTAAAAATGTGGTTGAGCGTGGAGATCAGAGAAAGGCTATCGCCTCCCTGTTCATGCTCATGTCTTGGGAGATTTGGAAAGAGCGTAATGGAAGGGTTTTCCGTAACACCGCCACTACGACGATGATGCTCATCGCGAAGATAAAAGAGGAGGCCCATCTTTGGGCTATTGCAGGTGCCACCCACTTGAGTATTGTAATGCCGCAAGAGTAGATATTTGTCTCCTGCTTTGTGGTCATTTGTCTTAAACCTTCTACCTTAATCAATGAAAATGGCAAATCTTTTGCCTTGTTAAAAAAATAACAGGTTCCAAATCACGGCGACTTGGTAACAGTAAACTTGTTTTGTTAAACAGATAAAAGGCTTGCCGGATACGTACGAAAAATAAAGGAGACACGTACACAAAGCACTACACATGTGACACGAAGTTGTACTCCGTTCGATCCAAATCGATTGACGCGGCCTCTATACAATGTAAAATAGACATTGTATAGAGGTTGTGCTAATTAATTTGGATTGGGGGTGGGGGGGGGGGGGGGGGGGGTACTAGACAACATCAAGCACATGCTAGAACATGAGAACATGAGGCATGATCCTTGGAACTTCTCGGCCACAACTTGGTCCATTCTGGCTTCCATGTCCTTGCTCATGTGGTTCACCCAATCCCCAACCTTCCCTTTCCTAAAAAATGAAGAGGGATCAACAACGAGCTGGCCCCCTGCAACCTCAACACGACTTGTCCGATTGGCAGGTGTGTTGCTAAGTGATGCGGAGCCGCATAAATCCGCAACTTGCTCCACGACCCCACCACTTTCCTCCTCTTGTGTGAACGGGACACCAAGGAAGCCTCCTAGCTTCCTAATAACCTTGGATGTGTCGGATACAACCTCCTCGTACCTCAAGAACATGACCTCCCGTGGCCTGGCCAAGCTTTCTTTCCGGTACTCAAGATAGTGATCCCAGAAAGGACCATAAGACGAACACCCCTCGCAGAACATCACAAATGCTTTATCCATGCTTACGGACGTACCTTGGTTCACCCTCTTCTCGAAGTGCCACCTTGAGATGGAGGCAAAGGCACACAATCCGGCACCCGAGGATGGACACTACAGGTGGGAGCAGGGAGAGCGGCGGGTCGGTGGAGAGCAGCCGCGGTGAGGGTAGCTTCTCGACACCGTCGAGGCCTCTTGAAAACAGTTTGATGAAAGGTACAAATTGATGAGGATGGCCCGCGAGTAATGGATGATCAGCCAAGGTATAACGAGATCTGTTTACGATGGTAAACAAGAGGGCCTTCAGCCAGGTAGCGCTGCATTTCAGGTGCGTGGCGAGGATGATGTCGTCTGGACGGGGCTTGAGCTTGTCTTGGGAGAGCCATGGAATCCCTGAGGGAATTTGCTCTGATCCACCAGTTGTAGAGGACCTTCCTTCTCTTGTAGAAAGCGTTGCTACGAGATTTTCAGTGTGGCTATTGGATGGTACGGCTTCAGATGGGCGAGTTCCCGGACTCTCTGTGGTCTCAGAATGATGTGCCATGACAAGACAAGCAGCTGCTGCTTCCCTTCATCAAAAGAAAAAAAAACAGCTTCTGCTTTACAGTGTTCTCCCCGTCAGTCGTACCAACACAACGAATTTGTTTTCTTTCATGTGAGCGAAGTATCTCACATATTGAAACTCGACACACCTGTAGAACAAATCCATATGTACATGTGCAATTTTTTAAGATTTTTTTGTCACTTCAAAAGTTCAACTTTAAAAAAAATAGGGCTCATGGAGCCAATATCCAAACGATTTCATTTTCATACATCCCATTATTAAATACAGTCTCAAAAGACAAAAAAAATGTTGTTTCAAATAGACGTTCAATCCTTTTCTGTGACTGCATAATAGTAGCAAATATCAGGTTCCAGCCATTTAAGCTAAAACTCACAACACATTACAGGCGTCCTCAAAAAATAACATATCTTCCTCCTATGCCTCTTCGCAGGAAATAAAAATACGTCCTCATTCTAATGGGAGGTCCAAAAACCTCAACGCAAATGGAGATGCTAGCGAGTGTTGGGCATTGGCAAGATTGCCTGTATGGCAGGACACAGCCTACAAACTTCTGTAGTCAAGAACAGTAACTTCCTCGTCGGGGGCATCGAGATCATTATAGCTGTAACCCAACCAGGACCCGAGATGAGTTAACAAGACAGCAAAGGATTAAGATAGAGTGGAGTAGCATGATAAAATCCAAAAACCGAGACATACTATACAATAACATAAAACAATACTTGCCTATACAGCAACATCAAAGAAATGTTACCATAAAACTTTAAGCCCCCACAAGTATAGTGACATTGTATTTTATTGCTGGTGTATAGACAAAATGCTACTCTCTCCATTCCACAATGTAGTGCTTCCTCTATCCACGTGTTTCAACTTTTGACCGTAAATTTAACTATCAGGCTGGTCGTAATGGGAGTATCATAACTAGTATCATGCATGCCAACTAGGCAATTTAGATGATGTGGCATAGAATTAAATGAAGAAAGAGAAGGTTGGGTATCATATTATGATACCGTATCATAATAAATGCTACACTACTATGTGTCATGCATGGTAATGAATAAAGTCATCTATGATACTACTATATGATACTATGCATTAGAGAGGTAGTATCATACACTAGTATCATGATACTAACTTATGATACTACCCATTACAAGCAGCCTCAAGACCGATTGCGGCGGGAGCAAAAATTATATCAGTGAATTCATATTCGAAAGAAGTTTTTAATTATATAATTTTTTTCTCCCGCCGCAGTTGGTCTCGTTGGTTAAATTTATGGTCAAAGTTGGACCTCGGGAAGCGCGGGCGCACTATATTTTGGAATGGAGGGAGTACTAAAACATAAGTTGCTTTACATTGAAGGAAGTATAGCGACATGGTATTCGATTGCTGGTAACAGTTCATATCTAGAGCAAATAAATTAACGAGACAATTAAATTTAGCATCATCATAACTAACTACTAACCTTCGCAAACGACGAGGATCATGATGGAAAGATGGTGGCATGGCTATAATTGGTGCTGGGCCCCCACCCATCATAGATCCAAGCACTCCTGAGTTGCCATGAGGTCCGCCATTTGGTTCGAATGGGGAAGGTCCTTGCTCTCTCAGCATATGCATGGCTATTTCTGGAGGTGCAGGAACAAATGGTCCCAATGGACTGAAAACAAAAGCACCCACACCATTTAGCAGGCTACAAAGTTCCTATTGAGGGTATATTGAAATTCGTAGCTTTTCACATACCCGGCACCGGGAACAGGCATCAATATCGGCGGAGCAGGGAATTCAGCCGAAAAAGGAGCATTGGAGCCTCTTCCACGGAAGGAATCAAACATCTGATCGTCAGGTCCATCACGGCTTGGAGAGCCATCACCTCTACCATGTCTGCCTCCATCTCTATCTGCCCTGTCATATTCTCTGCGATTGCCACGGTCATATCTCAGACGATTATCCATACCATTGTCAGATCTCCGCCTTGATTTGTCCTGCAAATCAGAAGTAGGATCGTTTTATCAAGATTGTCCATTGCATATTTCAATAGATGTTGATGCTGATGCAGTGTTGTTCTGTACGCTAACTAGTACTCCCTCCGTTCCAAATTACTCGTCGTGGTTTAGTTCAAATTTGAACTAAAAACACGACGAGTAATTTGGAACGGAGGGAGTAGCAGAAAGGCAAGAGACATACAAAATATATCTTCAATAGAAGTAGGGTATTAGTGCAGACTAATTTAAACCACAGATTCAAGACCAAGCTTCAACCATAACTAAAACCACAAGAGTAGAGCAAATGCATAAAACTTGCAAAAAGTATGCAGCACTTGCAGGTTATGCTATTTTATATTTTATTTAAGAATGCAAATGGAGTATGTGATTCTTACTGCTGCAGATTGCTGCATAACTGGTGTTCCACCTGGTGCATTAGGGTCACTGTTCACAAAGGAAAAACTTGATAAGTATTACCACCTAAAAAAATATTGATGGTAATGTCCTACAGATTGAAATAGAAGATTGCAGGAACATACCTCATGTAATTTTGGGAATAAATATCCTCCCGGAGGTTTGAAGTAACTTCCAACACAATCTCTGGATGCTTGAGCCTCAAATGCTTGTAAACAAACTCAGGAGCATGGAAAAGTTTTGTACAGCCCTTGGCTCCACAGCCATATTTCCATCCATACTTCTCATCCCTTATTTTCCTGACATGAGGTTCAAGGACTTCAGCAGCTGCTGCATCAATTTTATCCTTGGCCGTTAATATAACCATGGGATCTTGACCAGTCAACCTTTCCTGCCAGTAAGTATCCAGCTTCTTCTCCCAATCAGCAGCATTGATATTAGTTGTACTAGGAGTCTTATTATCAGTTCTCACATGACGAAGGCCTTTTGCCTCGTTCGTCTCGGACATGCCATAGTAATCAACTCCATGAATACGCCATAAATATGTAAGAAGGGTGTCAAGGAGCTCAACACCTTCAAGGCCCTTGACAGTTGTTAAGCCTCGGACTATAACTATAGGGCCCATAGATCCCATATGTGATTTGTCAACATCCGACTTCTCATGATCACCACTTGACAAGACATTTCCCTGAATACCCTTCTCGGTGTCCAGCCTACGGACAAGACCTAGGGTTCGTTCTATGTCAGTTTGAATTCGTCGAGGTTCAGAGCTGACCGGATGAGCCTTAGGAGCAGCAGAAAGAGGATCTGTTTCTTTT
The DNA here is from genome assembly GCF_056163025.1 of Triticum urartu. Classification (NCBI taxonomy): domain Eukaryota; kingdom Viridiplantae; phylum Streptophyta; class Magnoliopsida; order Poales; family Poaceae; genus Triticum; species Triticum urartu. Next base: position 619,779,446 of record NC_141879.1, on the reverse strand, counting down.
GAAGAACCTCTGCTTTGTTTTCTTCTTCTGTCACCATCTGCATCATCCTCGGAGTTTCCATCATTGCCATTTTCTGATTTATTTGCTGCAGACGCAATTATTCCAGGGCCACTGTCCAGCAGAATATTAGTTATCAACACGAAATCCAAATGAGCATGATAACACAAACTGTAGGAAAGTTACTCACAGGTCCAGAGTTCCATTTTGCAAATCAAGAAAGAAGTCCTTAGCGACTACTTTACAGCGTTCATTCCTCCTGTGTAAGCAAATCGAAATAGACCAATATTAGCAAGACTAAACTAACAACGATGCAGAAGGAATTAAAATAAACCGTAAAAAAACTCTGTATGTGAAGAGATTTTACAACCAAAACACTTTCCAAGTTCAAGGGTATGACAAGGGTAAAAAGACCAACAGAGAAGTATTAACATGGTATGCAACTCCACCTTTCAATAACAGATAATAAGTTGGTTGGATGGTACTTGTCTTTCAACCTGCAAGCGAAAAAATTGAATTGGACAATTTAAGTAATTGGGCTATATGTACTCCTGCTGAGGAAAGTTAGCACATGGAATTACATCATTCTAAGCATACCAGTCCTCATTCTTGTGGAGATCAAAATAAGCACGTTTCTGGGTAGTGATGTACTCCGTCTTGTACTCTTGGTACCTTGTTAACAAGCACAATAGTAAGTAAGAACAAAGAAGATGGCACCAGAGATATAATTGAAAATATTCTTTCACTAATGACAGTAATGATTACCTGCTCTCAGCTTCAGCTGGTGATACATCATCCTCAAGAACTTGAATGAACTGTTTGTAGGTCATTAAGCCTTCCCTGGTAAGATGCATAATCATATAAGAATAAGAGAAATATGCCATCAGAAACACACAAAGCTATGCTCCAATCTTCTATTTGAAACGTTAGAATGGATAGGTCCTGAAACTTGAGGAGAAAAGGTGCCTAAAGCTACTGAGGAATGACACAAATAAAAATCTGATACATAAATACGAGTAGGCTTAAACTACAATAGGAGTCTTCTCGGATTTGTTCAATTTTGAGGGGGGGAATGGCTTGGACATCAAATCAAGCAACTCTGTTTTCAGACGCATGCTTGCCAGAAAAGTTCGGAAAAAAAAGGAATTGCATTCTGCTGCAAATATAATATCTAATATGTGTTCTTGGCGTGCATCAACATAGCATAGAATTCATGTGAAGTCTCCACATTGTGTTTTATTACATACTCCTACTTACATAAAATTGCTGCTCGGTAGAATGTTCAATTCAGATTGGTCAACAAAGTATCTTGAAGAGATATAATTTTTTCTCAAAGACGAAAGAAAACCAAACAAGAATTATGTTACCAACTAGCAAACATATACTCCCTCCGTTCACAAATATAAGATGTTCTGGATATTTCCATATGGACCACATACGGACTGAAATGAGTGCACAAACACACTAAAGCATGTCTATATGCATCCAATTCAGAAAAAAAAAGTTGGAACATCTTATATTTGTGAACGGAGTGAGTATTATACAATAGTAACCTGTTCCAACTTCCCATGATCCTGCCAAATACTTCACATATCTGATAAACATATTAAACAAGATCTTTTCTGATAGAACTACCAATATACCAAAATCTTTAGCAGGCAAAAAAGAACTTTAGGACAAATCATGAATCAGATATAAGGAAAAAGGCAAAGGGGTGAGACATTTTCATATTTCCAAGGGATGCAATCGTTTCATTTGTGTGTAACAAAATTCCAGCTCATGTCTTGAAGTTGTTTTATTTGGGTATAACAAACTTATGTAATTCCATTAGATGGCAATTTAAGAACTACAGGGAGCAAAGTTGTGGGACACAGCAACACAATTTAGTTTCTCCTATAGATCTCAACTCCAACAATCAAATCCAAAAAATGACCCACAGGTTTGTTGATGCATCAACATACAATAGCACAAAAAGAATCAACAGAATATTGAACTGATAAGTTAAAGTTAGACCATGTAGACATATAGCACTTATACCAGTACATAATAGACTTGGACCATCTAACCTTCTAATGCCCTCAACTATCAAGAATTCTGATTTCCACATCCACATATTCAAATTTCTATGTACTCCATAAGGTGTCATGTGTTCTTGAGAAATCACAGATGGTATCATGCTATAACAATTAACAAGTACAATTGCAAAATATGGTGCGAAAACATGACTTTTGTTCTGCACATAAAAAAACTAAATTACTAATTGATGCAGTTTGAATGACACACCATTCACCACGCTAACTGCACCAAATTGCTCTTCCTTGTACTCCATAATGTATATAATTTATATCCATCAACCTTTAATAATGACTTTTTGTAGTGGTAAAATGCATGTTCACACCAGGTTGAAAAATATATGATTTAACTCGACTACTCCAAACAAAATGTGCCATCCATTCATGTCCCTCCTCTTCTGAACAAGTACCAACGAATAAAGGAACTTATTGCAGATATGATGAAAATAGCAAAGATGAATATGTAAAAAAAAGGATTAGTGTAAACCGTGTAGCATGAATATCTATGCAAATATGCAAGAAAACTAAAGTAGTACACAACTACATATATCTCAGGGTTTTCACATGGAATTTTTAATGTAGATTTGTGCTCAATATAGTACCATGCACATCAAAATAGTGGACTATAACATGCAAACAATAAAATAATCAGCAAAGTTGGCCTCATGTTTATTATCTTGAGATAAAAAACTGAGAAATAATTCAAATAAAGTCAATGCCCAAACTGCCTGTTGTTAACAGATAAAGAATATTCTCATAAAATTCTCCATTTGACTGCATCCAAAACATACACCAATCCTGCCTTCGAGAGTTTAGCTGCTAGATTACTGGGAGGAGGCCTTTTGTGGTGGTGGTAGTAGTGCTGACTGTAAAAAGAGCACAAGGCTTGCTGGTGGCTAATAAGAGTAATGAGGAATCAAGGATCCAACGTGCATAGAGCCAAGGATCAGTTTGCTTTCGAACATCAAATATGGAGAATTTCTGAGAAGATTCTCTATCTGTTAACTGCGGCTAAGAGCATAGTAGAAGACTTAATTTGCATATTATTTTACAATACTGACGATTCCTGCATGTGCCCAGGAGGAAAAATAAGAGTGTCCAGAAACCCAAAAGACTAACCATAACAAGGAAATAAACATGTAGATGTAGGTAATTATATACATATATACCTTTGGGTATTCCCAGGACCATCATTCGGTGCCCCGAATCTAGAATCAGGCCAATCTGGATATCATAATTGAGTTGTCATCAGATTTTTCACTGAATGAACAAGGAGTCTTTTCTAAAGGTAAAAAAGAAGCGATGAATCGTGATAAACAATTGGAAGATGGATATGGTCAGGTGGTCAAATTTCGAACTGCAACTAAGAGCACCCCTAGGATGAAAGCTAATGGTGCGGCCGAGCACTCATAAACTTTTCCCACCGATGGTTTGATGTTGCGTATACTTACTTTTGGAGACTGATGGATAGGATTTGAATTCTCAATGAAGAAGGGCAAATCCTCACCTGAAGCACGATGCCTGCCGTGGTGCCGGTCATCGTCGTACCCACCTCTGCCTCCGCCACGGTCGTACCTGCAGAAGCAACATCATGAAACTTTACGACCCATCTCAGGAGCTAATCAGGCAACCAGTACGAAAAGCTCGATCAGCGACCGAGCTGAGGACGCCCAGAGTCCCACCCCCTGGGTGCGTTATCCGTACCGTGGTGGGGGGCTGCCGCGGCCTCCGCGGCGGTCGTACCCGTCGTCCCGCCTGGACCGCTTGAAGGGCGGCGACGGGGACCTCCTGGACGGCGGCGAGTGGCGGCGGCGCGGCGGGGGACTGCGCGAGCCGCGGCGGTCGCGGTCGCGGATGCGCTCGGGGCGCGAGGAGCCGATGGGCGGCGGCGGCGGCAGGGAGGGCCGCGGGGGCGAGCGGCTCCGCTTGCGGGTGGGCGGGGGCCCGCCGGGCGGCGGGGGCGGGGGCGGGGGCAGCGGCACGGGGCGGTCCTCGGGGCTGGGGCTGTCGGGCGGCGGAGGCAGCGGGCGGGGCGCCCCGGGGCTGGGGTCTACGACGTCCGCCATGGGAGGGGCGCTTGGCGGCGGGGCAGTTAGGGTTTGCAAAGCCGAGGAGGAGTGGAGCGGCTGGCGATGGAGCCGAGGGAGGCCGAGATGGGTACTAGGCCGCCGCGCACGAGATAACTAACGGGGAGGGTCGGGTCGGGCTCGAACCGCGAACGGGTTTTCCAGTGCTCCGGTCGGATAATAACATGTAGATAACTTGTTATTATCCAACGAACGTTCAGTTGACAAGGGGTGGCAGGCGAACGTTTTCTTTTTTGACAAGTTTATATGATGAGACATACTGCCTCTGTATTAGTGTCAGAAAATGTTTATATTATACTCCCTCCCTTCCTAAATACTCCCTCCGTTCCAAAATAGATGATCCAACTTTATACTAACTTTAGTACAAAGTTAGTATAAAGTCGAGTCATCTATTTTAGAACGGAGGGAATATTTGTCTTTTTAGAGATGTCAAATGGACTACCACATACGGACGTATATAGACATATTTTAGAGCGTAGATTCACTCATTTTGCTCCGTATGTACTCACTTATTGAAATCTCTAGAAAGACAAATATTTAGAAACGGAAGTAGTAGTATTTTTGACATGGATGAAATAGCAGATTTTTTCTGGGCGTGCTACGTGTACGCCTGTAGATCTTTTTAAAAGATCGGCCGGCTCGCGAGTTAGATGTGACACTCTACCATTGCAACACAGTTCTTGCATATATTATTTTTTTGCAATAGATGTCTTGTTGTAAAAAAAGGATGTCTTCATCTTTTTACAGCATAGCTGATGTTACGGGAAAAACTTCCGCAGCATTGGTGATGTTGCAGAAAAATTTGAGTGGAATGAGGAGCGGGGGACACATGTCGTACGAGCGAGATGACGAACGGAAGCTAAGAAATCAGTCGATTGAGGAGAATCGTTTCCTTTTTTGCAGTATTTTTTTCTTCTTTTCTGCAAGTTGCTATGTGTTTCTAAAGGAATTGCCATTATTCTCTCACAACCTAAATTGTTAGGGATTTCTTTTCGCAATTGCCACCCTGTCCTTTCTCTTCATTCTTTTTGTGGATGCCCACTAGTTGTAGCCTTGTGGCGGTCAATGGCGAGACAATGGAAAATTCCGACGTCCGGCGTCTAGTGCACACATGGCCGGAGCGGCTCCTTCATCTGCTTGCTGACTTGCCCGAAGAGGAACGAACATATACGCTCATGACGCTATGGCGATGTTGGCACGTCAGGAATGAGATTGTCCACGACAAACAACCACCTCTTGTGGAAGCCTGAACTAGGTTCCTAATCAGCTACATGAACTTTCTTTTGGCCATTGAGGCGAATCCCCAAGGTGATCATGTCAAAGGGAAGATGATGGTTGCGCCCCAGCTCAGAAGGAAAACACTATCGTACATGCAGCATGAGAAGCCGCAGCACCTGGGTGGCGCCGCCCAACATCGATGGTTCTGGGGCTGGCATGGTCCTCCATGATGAACATGGTGCTATTATTCTCTTTTTGTTGTGAGCTACGGCATTGTGCATCCCCGCTAGAGTCAGAACTAGCTGCTTATTTGGAGGGCATCTCCCTTGCTTCCCAGCGGTCTGTGTTGCCTGCCAATTGTTATTCAAATGGATTACCTCGACGTGGTAAAGCTGATCAAGGAAGGAGTGGATGACCAACCGAAGCATATGATGATGGTTTGAGAGATTGTTGCTCTTCTTCAGGATCTTGATGAATTCTTAATCAAGCATGTTAGGAGAGAACAAAATGTTGTAAGTCACCTTTTAGCTTTGGTCGAATTAAGAAGCACAAAGCAGTCTCGCTTCGATCAAGTCGGACGAGGTCCCGACACGATGTAATGCAGACTTGGCTGTTGCTTGATCAATGAATTCACCCTTTCCTCGCCAAAAAAAGAGGGGGTCCTTTCTTTTTGGATATGGACGGTGGAGACGGTGATCTTATATTTTTATTTCCCTGCAGACTCAGCTGTATGTCCAGCACCAGGGGAGGAATGTCGTTCTGTATTTATTTTTATTTTTTAAACATAAATTCTGCACTCAGCACAGAGCACAGAACTCAGTAAGAAACAGCAGGTTGCTTCAGCATGGGTTAAAACGACTACTTTGATATCATCTGTAAATAACAACAGGCCACAGGGCATTCACATTGGACTCAAACAAGAAACATAATTGTTATATAGCCACAACAACAGCGGTAAGCACGATTCCATCAGATAAAAACAGCAGCTCTTTAAACCCTAGACGACACTAATACCAACAGCCTAACTCTCAGGTTATATTACAAGCAGTTTTCACCTACACAGGAAGTTCACTCTCAAAGAGGATGGCGCTCCTTCATCCATCCACCATTAAAAACAAGCAGCAATCCCGCTCATCATGTCGAAGAACCATGGTCGTGACCGTTGGCATCGGTCGCTGGTGCTGGGTTTTGTTGCTCGGCAAAGGGCACTATGGCAGCATTTCCATTCTGCTGAGAGAGGGTGCTTCCATTCTGCTGAGAGAGGGTGTTTCCATTCTGCTGAGAGTGTGAATTCAAGCGTTAACCACCAGCTCATTCATAATATCAAAATCGTCGGAAGGATTAGGTGTAGGTTGGAAAACGGATTCCTAAGTCGTAACAGGATGGTGGAGATACTTCTAACATAGATCCTCTATACTTGCTGCTTGAAATGGGGGTATCTAACATTTTTATGGCATCGGAAGAAGAAAAAGGCATATCACCTTATGTGCTTCGGACTCTTGGTGCAAATATATGGTTACAAAATCAGACATTTTGTCGGTGTTAACCAAACCAATGTTTAATAAACAATGGATTCCATAAAAACAAGGCACCCATTCATGTCACCCAATTTTTCAAATGGGCTTCTGGAGTCAATGATGTATTGAAAGAGATCAAGATTAGTTAAGATTATAACATAAACCGATGATCCTCTTTTTCTATATTCCATTTTCCAGGACACGGGAACCATAATTTGTTTTATGTCCTGTTATGTACGTACTTGTTAATTTTAAATGACTGAAAATACGTTAACCAATTTTTACTCAGTATTTTCAGAAGTTTCAGCCATTGCTTAGTATTGGGACCATTGTTAAGATGGACATCATGCAAAATACAATCCTTTCTCAGATAATTATATAAGATATGGACTCAACTCAATTTTTAAGAAAGAACAAATAATCGCTTCAGCTTATAGGGAAAGTCTAAACCAAGCATACTCATCCTGAAGTTTAAACCAAGCATACTCAGTATTTTCAGAAGCAGCTAATAATAGGTAAGAGACTTACACTATCATTTGGACCTGTTGACACCATTTGAAGAGATGGGGGAGTAGACTTTGATAGGTCCCTCAACATGCCCTATAGAAAATAAACATGGAAGGTTAGCAAGTCGTCTGGCATAGTGGCATCAACTTCACATAAAGAGGAGAACTGGGCTACAGCCCAGTGGTGGGTGTGAAGTTCTGTCACCCCACCCTCCAAGGTTCGATTCCTGTGATGTGAATTAATTTCTCTGAGTATTTTACGGAGTGGAAAAGCTGGTGCCACGTTGTCTTCTTCAAACAAAACCATGAGACTCCTTCCCAAGGGGTCTCTTTTAGAATTCACAAAGGGGTTATACAAAAAAAATTACATGCACATAAAATTTTCATTTGCGAGGTAAGGTGCTTGAATCCAATAATACATGAAAGAGAAACTAAGCGATGCAGAATTTAGACATCACCAACCTTCTGTGTAACAGATCATTTATGGACCGCCGATATTTTTTCAAATAAAAATAATGATTAACCCATAAAGCATTATTGACAGGTTAATTTGCTTCACTTGTATAAAGTGCTGAGAAGAAAAATACTCTTTAACTCCACTACGAAATACACTCAAATGGTAACACCTGTTATTTGTCGAGCATTTTTCCACAGCAGAGATTAAATACAACCAAACATGCACACCATCCAGGATGCATCTAGATTCATTACAATCATCTAGATTTTTTGTTCAGTAGAATTTAATCTAAACTAATGTTAGAACTGTTCGTTTTTACAGAAAACAAGGAACAAACTAGATACTAAGCGTTCTAGTGCCCTGAACTTCACCAATATGATATGCAGCAAACAGAAAAGGACACAGTGTTTTACGGCCAATGAATCATTGTGTAGATACATAAATAGATCAAGATATTACCCCGCCCGTTGCTGCGGGAATTGATTGCAATATATTTCATTGATTTGATTGTCTGAAGCTTCCATCGTCGAATTAATAATATATGAACTAAAGCTAAAAAAAAATATTATATACTGTATTTGGTTATTGCGTAGTCTGAAAATATTTTGAATATAAATGGCATAACGTAATGGAAAGCTTTTTTTCATACATGTTGAGTGGACCTTTGATGAAGTGGCATGTGTGGTGAGGTGGAAGGTGTGCATGAGATCAACTAATAATGGAAAACCTTTTCTCATGCATGAAGTGGTGGACCTTTGATGAGGTGGCATGTGTGCATGTCAAGATATAGAGGTAGTGGGGATGAACTATTTAGGTATATAGGATAAGTTAACCAAGTAGTAAAATAACCTATGTATTAATTAATTGATAGTGAAGTGAGCCGTTTCAACACAAAGGACCCAACAACAACAAAGCCTTTAGTCCCAAACAAGTTGGGGTAGGCTAGAGCTGAAAGCTGAAACCCATAAGATCTCGCAACCAACTCATGGTTCTAGCACATGGATAGCAAGCTTCCACGCACCCCTGTCCATCTTCGGTGATACTCCAGTCCTTCAGATCTCTCTTTACGAACTCCTCCCATGTCAGGTTCGGTCTACCCCGACCTCTCTTGACATTATCAGCACGCTTTAGCCATCCGCTATGCACTGGAGCTTCTGGGGGCCTGCGCTGAATATGCCCAAACCATCTCAGACGATGTTGGACAAGCTTCTCTTCAAGCGGTGCTACCCCAACTCTATCTCGTATATCATCATTCCGGAGCTGACTGTTGATAATTCCATTATACAGCATGATCTAAAAGTTATTCTGTCTATTCAACAATATATTTCCCGCATGGATACCTACTTTGATAGAATCTATCGAGTGAGAAAAGAATAGTACGATTACGTAAACTAATACTCCAATTTGTGTCCCACAGATATTGTGAGATGGAGGTAGTACACTATATGCTTCTATCCTCAATTAAATTGATATGCAACAGCACTAGCAAGTATTTACAAGTACCTTATTTGCCCACATGAGGCCGCAAGCATTGCATAATGTTCTTGGCCCTTCAGGTCCACGACGCATCATAGGTGTATTATGTGCATTAGTACCACAGTGATGGCATCTGAAAGAATTTGAAAGAAGTCAGCCATCGGTAAAATTCACAAATAAAATCCTATGTGTTTAAGAAATCAAAAGGTAAGATCTAACAGATACCCCATATGGAAAGAAGCATCTGTCCATGTATGCTAGGTGTCAGATAATACCTTCAGTCCATGTCAAACTTGCTTGCACAACTAACAAAGTAAGCAAATCTGAATATCCCAGGGAAGATGAGCTAGGCAAAAAAAAGGTACTGGTATATACTATTATGTGTACCAGCCAGCTCTATGAATTATGTGCCATAAATTGTGTTTCTTTGTGGGACCTACAGTGACATACTAGAGCATTTAATTTCAAAAACAGCAATGATCGCACAGAAGGCATCTTTCAGAGCATCCAGAAATATTGCTGGATAACTCAAATACATTCCACTAACTCAGCAAAATACATTTCATCAACTTACGAAGCAGCAGACGGAGGTCGACCTTCCACTGATCCCCAATTTGGGGAGCCATCTGCAGTTGCCAGTTCAGATGTTCCGTCATCAGGTTTTGGTTTTGAAGATGTAAATTGGCCTCTATTACGCTGCATCCTATAAATACATGGAAAATATGGAAATGCATCAATAGTGTCTGTGCATAATCAGTGCAGAAGTAACTTAGACAACAAGCAAAATATAATCTTATCTAAATCAAAGAATGTTAGTATCAGAATACTAGGTAGTTTTTTTTTCAGTAGTATCATATCATAGAATCACGATACTTTTTATAAAACTACAATTGGTATATATAATAAATAAAATGCTCATCTAACACAAATTATAGGACAATACTGTAGTACTCCCTCCGTCCCAAAATTCTTGTCTTAGATTTGTCTACATACGGATTTATCTATTCACATTTTAGTGTTAGATACATCCATATCTAGATAAATCTAAGACAAGAATTTTGGGACGGAGGGAGTATATGCTAGAATTGCATTATACTAATACCATGCACGAGATCAATCCCAAACTGATGAAGTACAAATTTTTAACCCGACCAACACAACACAACAAAATTGTTTTAATAGATGCAGCGTCTATGTTTTTTTGCTGAATGCAGCGTTCACATTAATTTCACTACAAATTCATTTCTGGAAAATCATTTACTCTCTCATTCAAGAGATGGAGAACATGGCGTCTAATGAATGCAGCCCAACTAAAAAAGCGCTGATAGATGTATGATTAAGCGTGCCTAGGCGCTAGGCGACAGCAGAACTCCTAGCCTTAAGCATGCCTATGCGTGCGCTTAGGCGATATAGACTCTATGCAGAGGCAAAATTAGGAATGTACACCTAACTCTTTTTTGGATCTTGCGCACATGAATGTACCTAAGTGGGCTTCTACTAAGAAGCTGAAGCCCAAGGTCTTCACAGGGTTTGTGAGGTGACTATGCAGGAGCAATAGACGAGAGGTCTAGTGCCCACCTCGACTAGAACTAGACATGCTTATAATGTTTTATGTGGCCTTGCTTAACCCACCATTGCAAAGCATGGCCAGGCCTTGCGGTTTTGTTCCCATAGATAGTGGTACCACAGTCCACACATAGTTCATGTGCGCCAATCCTAGCGATTCTACCTGTGGGAATGTAGTGTAACAATGATAAGGTGGAATTGCAATACATGATAGTGATACACTACAAATCATTTGGCTCTGGTAAGAATGTAGAATCACAAGATAGTATGATACTATGATATGACCCTGGAACCATATCAAAATCAATAAGTGCCACACTAGTATTACAACTGAGTGAACTGACAAGAATCATGGCATACCAATGATATTTGACACGGTACAAACTAACAAGGCAAATGGAACAACTAGAGGCAATTAATTAATCTTTATACTGAACAGAGTTTGTTAATAAAAATGCAGTGGATGAGCATATGTTCCCAAGAAAACAACGGCAAAATAATACGCGTAAGGGATGTAACATATTTAAATGTATGCCATCAAATTTTGCCTTAATAACCTTTCAAGACATAATATGACTGCAATTTCCCAGACAACATTTCAGACATAACGATTGGAATTCCCAGCCAATGACTACACCAACCTTAGTGCAACTTCCTTGCGAACTGTATACCGGATCTTCTTATCAAAGTTCCGCTCTTTCCGCTTCTCCCTAAACCTCATCAACGATGCCACCCGGTGTGGAAAATTCAACCTCTGAATCATAGTAAATTCAACCTCTGACGCATGTGAATCATCCAGCACATAGAATATTAACTGTCATCACTTGTCTCAACCTTACTGTATGGAGTAGATGATGATGCTCCGGCACCCATGCCTGGGTTCAGCTCCCTTCCCCCTAGCAGCAAAAGCACAGCTTGCACCTGCGACAGCAATCAAAGACTACTGAATTACTTGCGAAAGAGGCAGAGGAGACAAAATTATACTACTACTACTTGCAAACGGCAAGAGACGGACCTTATCAGGGGAAACAGAGTCGAACACGTAGACCTCGCCCTGAAATGAAAGAGTGAGCTGGTTACCCGTGGTGGGCGGCACAATCGCAGAGACCATCGCGCCGTGCGGGTCCAACGGTGCGCCGGCCGCAGCTGCAGCAGCCGCCTGTGCCGCGGCCTCGGCGTCTATTGGGACGGACTCCCCGTTGCCGCCGTGCTGCCCGTCCCCCTCGCCATCGTCGTCGTCCTCCTCCATCTCCTCCTCTTCCTCCTCTTCCTCCTCCTCCTCTTCCTCCTCCATCTCCTGCTCCTGCGCGTGCTCGTACGCGTTCATCGCCTCCGCCTCGGCCGCGACGGCCGCGATGGACGCGTTCAAGGCCTCCGCCTCGGCAGCCACGGCCGCGAGGTGGTCAATCACGGCGTCCGCTGCTGCGGGCGCAGCGGCGGGCGCGGGCGGGTCCTCCGCCGGCTTCGGGGGGCGCTCGGGGCCCCGGCGTGGCTGGTATGGCTTGCCGTCGTGCTGTGCCATGGCGAGGGACCGGATCGGACCGGATCGGACGACGGGGATGGGGGTGGGGAGGAGGGTGTGATAACCCTAGGATCGCGATCCGATTTTGGTTTGGAGGGTGGAAATGGACACGGGCTGAGAGGTGCAGGGAGCGCGAGCGGTTTTCGGGCGGATCTCAGCCGTCCCGTCTCTGACAAAGGGTCGACCGGTCGAGTCCCATTCCAGGGTTCAGATATCTTCCAATTTTTCAAACATCCTCTCTTTTTCAAATCCAAACTTCTCTTTTTTTTTTCCAGGGAAATCCAAACTTCTCTATCTTTATTGATAATTAGCAAACATTATCTTCTCTAACAAAATATACACGGATTAATATACAACTGCATGATTAGGTCCATTAGGCCCTATTTGGTTTCAAATAAGTCACCAACTTATAAGTCGAAAAGTGCAAAAAGTGACTTATTTTGCCAAACGGACCCAACTTATAAGTCACCCCAACTTATAAGTCATAAGTTGCTCCACCCCAACTTAAAACTTATAAGTCATCTCCTTTTACGTGGGTCCTATCACCTTTACATTAAAAAACAAGATGGGAAGGTGTGCTCATGTGACTTATAAGTCAGATGACAACCAAACAAACGTGACTTATAAGTCACTGATTTTAAGTCACCTGACTTATAAGTCAGGTGAATTATTGGAACCAAGTATGCCCTTAAGCTCAATCTAGCATCTAACCTTAATCTAATCTGTTCTCTCATATGCATTTAGTAATTTAGATTGACCGATTGTACTCCACGCATCCCAAATCCCTACAATTACGCAAGGAACAAAAAGGGAATTGATCGCAATCGGATCCCTTCATTTTTGTGTGTTGCCTTGCTCATGCTCGCTCAAAACAATTTCCCCGCGATCCATGCCGCCTGCCTCTACCCGTCGGACGCTCCCGCCCGCTTGGCTAGAGACATGCATCACCTGCCATTTTCTCGTATTCATGTGCTCCATGCTAAAAAAAAGGTTTGCTGACGAAAAAGGTGTGATTTTTCTTCGTCCAAAATCACATCCCAAGTTTGCATTTCATGTTTGTAGTAAAAAAAGAATGCATGGTGATATATTCATGTCTTAGAGACGTTATGGCGGTTTAGCCATCCATCGGGGGAGGAACATGCCTACTTAAGAGAGACTAGTGTGTTGGAAAGTTTTTGCATTAATATTTCATTTCAGTCGACTTTGACAATTCGACTAGAACCTACGACGACATTGCACCTATCAATTGTTAAACTAACTTTGAAGTTGTTATTAACCAAGCGGGATATGATACACCAAACTACAAAGGTTTAATCCTTCGGTGCAACCGATAACAAGTAGTACTACTTTTGATCCAAAATAAGTGTCGCAGTTTTGAATAGTTCAAAACCGCGACACTTATTTTGAGTCAGAGGTAATAAGATTTATGGATATCAATATGAGTATTGCGAATATGGATGGATGATTGATTAACTTGAGGTTTTGACGAGTGGTTCGCATGTGGCCGTTGGATATATCCGCTTACATGAAGTTGCAACAATGACGAAACAAATCTCAGGGTTTAGAAAATGCCATAATGGTGGTATTTATGGAGGGTATAGAGAAACTTAGTTGCTTCATCTGAATTAGGAAGATGCCCCCCTCCCCAAGTGCAAGGGTTGGTAGCGAGCAGTAGTTTTCCTCAAGCAGATGACCTTAAGGTGTATCAGACCAGTGGGAGTTGCAGACCAACCAATTATCAGTACATGCACACATAGATACAAAACTTCCTTGGTCCCCAGCGAAATTAGTGAGATTGTTAGTCTCACTAGCTTTCTAGTTACAAGGATTAAATGCATGGGTGTATGGAAGATTGATTGCAACAAGAAAAAAAAAACAAGGAATTGTAAAGAGAGTGTTGATCGAGGTTGTAAGAAATAGGAAGAACAATGGACCGGTATCCATAGCTTCACTAATGGCTTCTCTCCTGTAACGCCCGGATAATTAAACTACAGTGATTCCCCGCTAATGATGCCACGTCACCACGGTTACTGTGGTAAACTCTCGATAGTTCAGAACCGAAACAAGTTCAAAATTCAAATAAAAGAAAACAATAAAAGTTTTCAAACATTAAAATAAAAATGTTCGGTTTGCACTAAATATTACATAGATAATTATGGTGTAGAAGTTACAGTTTTATAAAATGCATAAATATTTTAAATTGAATTAAAACAGAAAGGAAAAGAAATAAAAGAAAAAAAAAGAAAATACAAAACAGAAAAGCTAAAACCTAAAGCTAACAAAAAAAAAAGTGAAAGAACCCTCTCCCTGGGCCGTGGCCCAACTGGACCAGCCCACTGGCCCAGACCGGCCCCCACTCCCCCATAACCCTACCCCCCCCCCCCGAAACCCTAACCCCACCCCGTCGCTCCCAGCCGCCCCACTCCCCCCCACTCGCTCCACTCCCCCCTGCCCCTTCCCCGATCCAGATCGGATCGGGGGCGTTCGCCGCCGCCGCCCGGATTCCACGCCCGGAGCCCCCCCCCCCCCCCCCCCCCCCCGCCGGACTGCTTCCTCCCTCCCCGGCCTGCCCCCTCTACGCCGTCGTCTCGCCTCCTCACCTCCTCCTCGTCCCGAGCCGAGGCCGCCACTCCGGCGCCGCGCCCTCGACCCCGTCGCCCCGCCGCACTCGTCGCCGGCGACCCGAACGCCGGCCCCTGCCCTCGTCCTCCCGCCCTGTCCCCGCTCCCTCGATAGCTCCCCTGTCGCGCCGACCGCGCCCTCGACGCCCTACGCCGCCTGGAACGCCGCTTCGCCGCCCGCCTCCTCATCTCCTCCCCGCCACCCGACGTGCTCGACGCCGGCGCTGCCTCGCCACGCGCCGTTGTCGGACCCCGCCGGAACGCCTCCTCGACTCCACCGCTCCCCGCCGTCGCGTTCGCCCTGCATCGGGCCTCCCCTGCAACGCGGGTGAGGGACCCCACCGACGATCCCCCTCTCAATCCTTTCGCCGTAGTCGCCGTTCGCGTCCTCCCGTTGCTGCGTCCGGTGCCCTGCTCCGTGCACGACCAGGCTGCGCCCGCGCCGGCCTCCGCCCCGCGCCTGCCGTGCTGCCCTGGCTCCGCTCGCCCGCGCAACCCTCCCTCCGCCTTGCCGTTGCTGCTACGGCCGGCGCCCGACGGCGCGCCGCGCCACGCGCGCCCCGCGAGCCGTGGTTGCCCCTGTGCCACAACCTCCCCGCGCTCCGGCTGTGGCCACGGCCACCGACGCCAGGCCACGCGCCCGCCCCTTCGCCCGTTGCCCCGCGGCGCCCTATCGGGCTGGCGCTCGTCGCCCGTACCGCCCGGCGCCCAGCGCCCGTTAGGCCATTCGGGCCACTGCCAAACGGGGCCCACGCCCCCGGAACAAAAAAAGAAGAAGATTAAAAATAAATAATAATAATAATAATAATAATAATTAATTATTTAATTAAGGAATTAATTAAGTTAATTAATTATAATTAGATTAACCCAATGATTAATTAACCTAATTAACTACTGTTAATTAATCTAATCAATTAGTTAGGTTAATTAAACCCTAATTAACATAAACAGTGTATGACAGGTGGGTCCCACTAGACCCACTGGTCAGGTTGACCAAGTCAACAGAGTTGACTGCTGATGTCAGCATGACATCATGCTGATGTCATTAATCTGTTTTTCGAATTAATTTAAATAATTAATTAAATTCCAGAAATTAATAAAATCTTTAGAAAATCATATCTTTTAATCTGTAACTCGGATTAAAATATTTTCAACATGAAAATTGCTCAGAACGTCGAGACGAACTCGGATACGCAGCCCGTTCGTCCGCCACGCATCCCTAGCATAGCGAACACGCAACTTTCCCCCTCCGGCTCCTCCGCCCGAAAACGCGAAACACCGGGGATAATTTCCCGGATGTTCCCCCCTTCACCGGTATCACCTCATACCGCGATAGGGCACCCCTAGCACCGATACTTGTCATGTCATGCATCGTCATGCTTTTGTTTGCATTGTATTTATTGTTTCTTCCCCCTCTTCTCTCGCTAGACACCGAGACCGACGCCGCTGCTACCACGTACGACTACGGAGTTGACGACCCCTCTCTCTTGCCAGAGCAACCAGGCAAGCCCCCCCTTTGATCACCAGATATCGCCTACTCTTCTCTATACTGCTTGCATTAGAGTAGTGTAGCATGTTACTGCTTCCCGTTAATCCTATACTGATGCATAGCCTGTCCTTGCTACTACTGTTGTTACCTTTACCTGCAATCCTAATGCTTAGTATAGGATGCTAGTATTTTCATCAGTGGCCCTACATCCTTGTCCGTCTGCCATGCTATACTATCGGGCCGTGATCACTCGGGAGTTGATCACGGGTATATACTATATGCTTTATACATGATACATGTGGTGACTAAAGACGGGTCGGCTTGTGGAGCACCCGCGAGTGATTCACGGATTGGGGGCTGAAAGGACCTTTGTCCCAACGGCCCTCTGTGTGGATCTTTGAGGCGGAGCGACAGGGCAGGTTCCGACCACCTAGGAGAGAGGTGGGCCTGGCCCTGGTCGGCGTTCGCAGATACTTAACACGCTTAACGAGATCTGGGTATTTGATCTGAGTCTGGCCATTTGGTCTATACGCACTAACCATCTACGCGGGAGTAGTTATGGGTATCCCGGCGTCGTGGTATCAGCCGAAGCCTTCTTGACGTCAGCGACGGAGCGGCGCGCGCTGGATTGGACTGGAACGCCACTAGGCTAGGTCTGCTTCCGGCCGCCCACGCAACGTGCAGGTGTGCTAAGGGCGATGGGCCCAGACCCCTGGGCGCTTAGGTTTAGACCGGCGTGTTGACCTCTCTGTTGGTCTAGGTGGGGCTGCGACGTGTTGATCTTCCGAGGCCGGGCATGACCCAGGAAAGTGTGTCCGGCCAAATGGGATCGAGCGTGTTGGGGTATGTGGTGCACCCCTGCAGGGAAGTTAATCTATTCGAATAGCCGTGATCTTCGGTAACAGGACGACTTGGAGTTGTACCTTGACCTTATGACAACTAGAATCGGATACTTAATAAAACACACCCTTCCAAGTGCCAGATACAACCGGTGGTCGCTCTCTCTCAGGGATACGAGGAGGGGATCGCCGGGTAGGATTATGCTATGCGATGTTACTTGGAGGACTTCAGTCTACTCTCTTCTACATGTTGCAAGACGGAGGCTACCAGAAGCGTAGTCTTCGAAAAGATTAGTTATCCCCCTCTTATTCTGGCATTCTGCAGTTCAGTCCACATATGATACCCTTACTCCATTTGATACCCATGCATATGTAGTGTAGCTCCTTGCTTGCGAGTACTTTGGATGAGTACTCACGGTTGCTTTCTTCCCCTTTTCCCCCTTTCCTTTCATTCTGGTTGTCGCAACCAGATGCTGGAGCCCAGGAGCCAGACGCCACCGTCGACGACGACTCCTACTACACCGGAGGTGCCTACTACTACGTGGTGCCCGCTGACGACGACCAGGAGTAGTTAGGAGGATCCCAGGCAGGAGGCCTGCGCCTCTTTCGATCTGTATCCCAGTTTGTGCTAGCCTTCTTAAGGCAAACTTGTTTAACTTATGTCTGTACTCAGATATTGTTGCTTCCGCTGACTCGTCTATGATCGAGCTCTTGTATTCGAGCCCTCGAGGCCCCTGGCTTGTAATATGATGCTTGTATGACTTATTTTAATTGTAGAGTTGTGTTGTGATATCTTCCCGTGAGTCCTTGATCTTGATCGTACACATTTGCGTGCATGATTAGTACCGCATGGGACTGACGTAGACTTGCTTATTAGTGTTAGATGCATTCGCCGCGAGCCTGCGTGCCGCCTATGATGTCTTAGTCTATGTACTGAACACTGTGTAACGAACTCTATGCATGATCTCTTTTGTAAGATATGCCGACTACTATGTGGTATCTATCGTGCTGCTTTCGTTGTGCATGTTTCATCATGAATGATTCTTGTTTTTACAATTCCTCAATGCTGAACTACCCCTGTTAAATATTAGCAGGATGGTTAGACCAGGTGGTCGTGGTCGTGGTGGCAACGCCCCACCACCGCCTGAGTACATGGCTGGTATGATCCAACAGCTTGAGATGAATCGCCAGTTCATGGAGAATATGATGGCTCAGTTTCCTCGCCCCAATATGAACCAGCAGCCAACCCCAGTAACTCTGCAGGATTTCATGCGCCTGAACCCAACTGTGTACCGCAGCTCAACTCAGCCTCTGGATGCTGATGACTGGCTCCGTGACATCACCTATGAGATGGAGTCTGCTGATGTAGCCCCTGCCAGCTATGTCACCTTTGCTTCCTTCTTCCTGAAGGGACCCGCAGCTCAATGGTGGGACAGCCACAGGCGTACACTGCCAGCTGGAACAATCATCACCTGGCCAGACTTCCAAGCTGCCTTCCGTGCTCGCTTCATTCCTCAGGGAGTTATGGACCGGAAGAAGCGTGAGTTCCGCAACCTCACCCAAGGCAACAAGACTGTGGAAGCTTATCAGCGGGAGTTTCTGGACTTGTCCCGCTATGCTGAAGAGGACATTGCAACTGATGCACGCAGACAGGAGAAGTTCCGGGATGGCCTTCAAGCTGACATCAAACTCGCACTTCTAGTGCATGATTTTGCTGATTTCGCCACTCTGGTGAACAAAGCCATCAATGTCGAAACTGGTCTGCAGGAATACCAGAGCTCTCACAGGCGCAACCGTGACACGGGCTCATCTTCGGGCCCGTCCTCGCAGAAGCGCAAGATATGGATTCCCAATAGCTTGTACCAGCCGGATGCACCTACCCCAAGGCAGACCTACGCTGCACCTCGTCTGCCTACTCCTCCGACTAGGCGGCCAAGACTCCCAGCTCCACCACCACAAGCTCCTGTTCCCACTCCCAATAATGGATTGTGCTTCAGGTGTGGGCAACCAGGGCATCGTGCTAGGGAATGCAACCAGAACCCGAATCAACTGGCCCTTCCAGCAACTGGCCGTGGAAGCAACCAGCTCCGCAGCAACAATGCCAAGTCTTATGGTCGTGTTCATGCCAACCACGTTGATCTGAGCGAAGCTCAAGACCAGCCTGCTACTGTGATGGGTACCCTCCTCGTAAATTCAGTACCAGCATCCGTTTTATTTGATACAGGTGCATCGCATTCATTCATGTCAGAAGGTTTTGCATGCTTGCACGACATTAAATGTGAGAACATGGATGCTTCACTATTAGTACACACCCCTGCGGGCCAATGTCGAACCTCCATGAATTGCAACGACGTCCCTGTAGAAATCGAAGGACTGGAATTCCTTGTCTCTCCCATCGTACTGAAGTCCTGTAGCATTGATCTCATTCTGGGAATGAATTGGTTAAAAGCGCATACTGCTTCTATAGTTTGCGCCACTAAGGTCGTCCATTTGCTACACCCTTCTGATGAAATAATAGCTTATCAAGCTCATCTAGTTCAGAACGCCGAGGCACGACTTTATGCCTTGAACGCGTTGAACGCTGCACCACTCGAGGGCATTGAAAACGTTCCCGTCGTTCGTGAATTCCAAGATGTATTCCCTGAAGAACTTCCAGGGATTCCCCCTGCTAGAGCTGTCGAATTCATCATCGACTTGAAACCCGGCACTACCCCTATAGCTAAGCGACCCTACAAGATGCCGCCGCATGAACTCCTTGAGCTTAAGGAGGAAATCGACAAATCTCTTGTCAAAGGTTTCATTCGCCCAAGTTGCTCTCCTTGGGGAGCACCTTCTCTCTTTGTTAGGAAGAAGGATGGAACAAACCGATTGGTCCAAGACTACCGTCCTATAAACCAAGCTACCATTCAGAATAAATACCCTCTTCCTCGGATCAATGATCTTTATGATCAACTGGCTGGTTCATCAGTGTTCTCCAAACTCGACTTGAGGTTGGGTTACCACCAGATCCGTGTTCGTGAAGAGGACATCCCAAAAACCGCCTTCGTGACTCGGTATGGATCATATGAGTACACAGTCATGTCATTCGGCTTAACGAATGCTCCCGCCACCTTCTCTCGTCTGATGAATTATATATTCATGGATTACCTCGACAAGTTCGTCGTGGTTTATCTGGACGATATCCTTGTATTTTCCAAGAACGAGGAAGAACATGCTGGACATCTGCGTCTTGTGCTAGAGAAGCTTCGAGAACATCAACTGTATGCTAAGTATTCCAAGTGTGAATTCTGGCTCCCCGAAGTAACCTATCTTGGGCATGTCATCTCCAAGGATGGTATTGCCGTCAACCCTGAACGAGTTCAAGCTATTCTCGATTGGACTCCTCCGAAGAACGTCAAGCAAGTCCGAAGTTTCCTCGGTCTCGCCAGCTACTGCCGACGATTCGTCGAGAACTTCTCCAAGATTGCCAGGCCCCTGACTAATCTGTTGCATAAGGGTGTCAAGTTCGACTGGACAGACAAGTGTCAGGAAAGTTTCCAGGCACTCAAAGACAAGTTGACTTCTGCCCCCGTGCTTGCACCACCTGATACTAAGAAGGACTTCGTCATTTACTGCGACGCTTCCCGCCAAGGATTAGGCTGTGTCCTAATGCAGGAGCGCAGAGTGATTGCTTATGCCTCTCGTCAACTGCGCCCACACGAAGAAAACTACCCGGTTCATGACCTCGAGCTTGCTGCTGTCATTCATGCACTGAAGCAGTGGCGACATTACCTTCTCGGTAATCGTTGCGAGATCTTCACCGACCATCAAAGTCTGAAGTATCTGTTTACTCAGCCAGACCTGAACCTCCGTCAGCAAAGATGGATGGAAACTGTTGCAGACTTTGACGTGGATATAACATATACCCCCGGCAAGGCTAATGTAATGGCTGATGCCCTGAGCCGCAAGTCTTACTGCAACCACCTCCAGGTCCACAAAGTTCAGCCCTCGCTTACCGAAGAATTTAGAAGGCTGAACCTCCATATTGTTCCTCCGGGATCACTCGCTCCCCCTCCCGAAGGTTTCCCCAAACAGAACCTCCATGTTGTTTCCAAGGGTTCTCTCAATACCCTGGTTGCGAAACCAGATCTTGTGGACACCATCAAATGGATACAGAAATGTGACGATGAAGTCCTCAAGATTAAGCGCGACCTCAAAAGGGGAAAGCCCTCATTCTTCACGATCGCCGACGATGGCGCCTTGTATTTCAAAGGCCGCTTAGTGGTACCATGTTCGAAGAAAAACCTAGATAAGACTAAAAGGGTTATGCAAGAAGCTCATGATACGCCTCTGTCCATCCATCCTGGTAGTACAAAGATGTATCAGGATATTCGTCAAAGATTCTGGTGGTCTAATATGAAGCAGGACATTGCTCGTTATGTTGCTGAGTGTGACATTTGTCGCCGAATCAAAGCAGAGCATCAAAGGCCTGCTGGGACTCTGCAACCTATCTCTATTCCTGAATGGAAATGGGACCATGTTGAAATGGACTTCGTCACTGGATTTCCCAAATCGCAGAAAGGTAATGATGCTATTCTTGTCGTCATTGACCGGCTTTCCAAAGTTGCCCATTTTCTGGCGGTCAAAGAGACAATCACTGCTAGTCAGCTTGCTACTCTCTACATGGCCAGAATTGTTTCACTTCACGGTATTCCACTGGTTATCAGTTCAGACCGTGGCAGTTTATTCACTTCAAGGTTTTGGGCGAGTTTCCAAGAAGCTATGGGGACTCATCTGTCGTTCAGTACTGCGTTCCATCCTCAATCGCAAGGGCAAGTTGAACGTGTCAACCAAGTTCTCGAAGACATGCTTCGAGCCTGTGTAATCTCATTCGGCAAGAAATGGGAGGAATCTCTTCCATATGCCGAGTTCTCTTATAATAATAGCTATCAAGCTAGTCTAAAGATGTCCCCCTTCGAAGTGCTATATGGACGAAAGTGTCGAACCCCTCTGAACTGGTCAGAAACTGGGGAACGTCCACTCTTTGGTCCGGATATTATACAACAGGCCGAAGAACAAGTTCGCATTATTCGCGAGAATCTCAAGACTGCTCAGTCACGTCAGAAAAGTCAGTATGACCGTCATCACCAAGACATGGTCTATCAACCTGGCGAAAAGGCTTATCTTCGAGTTACACCAATGAAGGGTGCTCACCGCTTCGGGATCAAGGGCAAGCTAGCTCCTCGCTATATCGGTCCCTTCACTATTCTTGAAAGGCGTGGAAAGGTGGCATATCAACTGGAGCTTCCACCGAACCTTTCTCAGGTTCACGATGTGTTCCACGTGTCACAACTCCGCCGTTGCGTCAAGGATCCAATCCGAGCGGTGGATCATGAAGTGCTCGAATTTCAACAGGACCTCTCCTATAAAGAGCATCCGGTCCGCATCCTCGACCAAGCTGAACGCCGCACACGCCAGAAGGCGATCAAGTTCCTCAAGGTCCAGTGGTCGAATCACTCTGAAGACGAAGCCACCTGGGAACGCGAGGATCGCCTGCGTGATGAATACCCCGCACTGTTTCCTTCTACCTCCTAAAATCTCGGGACGAGATTTCTTGTAGTGGAGGAGTTTTGTAACGCCCAGATAATTAAGCTACAGTGATTCCCCGCTAATGATGCCACGTCACCACGGTTACTGTGGTAAACTCTCGATAGTTCAGAACCGAAACAAGTTCAAAATTCAAATAAAAGAAAACAATAAAAGTTTTCAAACATTAAAATAAAAATGTTCGGTTTGCACTAAATATTACATAGATAATTATGGTGTAGAAGTTACAGTTTTATAAAATGCATAAATATTTTAAATTGAATTAAAACAGAAAGGAAAAGAAATAAAAGAAAAAAAAAAGAAAATACAAAACAGAAAAGCTAAAACCTAAAGCTAACAAAAAAAAAAGAAGTGAAAGAACCCTCTCCCTGGGCCGTGGCCCAACTGGACCAGCCCACTGGCCCAGACCGGCCCCCACTCCCCCATAACCCTACCCCCCCCGAAACCCTAACCCCACCCCGTCGCCCCCAGCCGCCCCACTCCCCCCCACTCGCTCCACTCCCCCCTGCCCCTTCCCCGATCCAGATCGGATCGGGGGCGTTCGCCGCCGCCGCCCGGATTCCACGCCCGGAGCCCCCCCCCCCCGCCGGACTGCTTCCTCCCTCCCCGGCCTGCCCCCTCTACGCCGTCGTCTCGCCTCCTCACCTCCTCCTCGTCCCGAGCCGAGGCCGCCACTCCGGCGCCGCGCCCTCGACCCCGTCGCCCCGCCGCACTCGTCGCCGGCGACCCGAACGCCGGCCCCTGCCCTCGTCCTCCCGCCCTGTCCCCGCTCCCTCGACAGCTCCCCTGTCGCGCCGACCGCGCCCTCGACGCCCTACGCCGCCTGGAACGCCGCTTCGCCGCCCGCCTCCTCATCTCCTCCCCGCCACCCGACGTGCTCGACGCCGGCGCTGCCTCGCCACGCGCCGTTGTCGGACCCCGCCGGAACGCCTCCTCGACTCCACCGCTCCCCGCCGTCGCGTTCGCCCTGCATCGGGCCTCCCCTGCAACGCGGGTGAGGGACCCCACCGACGATCCCCCTCTCAATCCTTTCGCCGTAGTCGCCGTTCGCGTCCTCCCGTTGCTGCGTCCGGTGCCCTGCTCCGTGCACGACCAGGCTGCCCCCGCGCCGGCCTCCGCCCCGCGCCTGCCGTGCTGCCCTGGCTCCGCTCGCCCGCGCAACCCTCCCTCTGCCTTGCCGTTGCTGCTACGGCCGGCGCCCGACGGCGCGCCGCGCCACGCGCGCCCCGCGAGCCGTGGTTGCCCCTGTGCCACAACCTCCCCGCGCTCCGGCTGTGGCCACGGCCACCGACGCCAGGCCACGCGCCCGCCCCTTCGCCCGTTGCCCCGCGGCGCCCTATCGGGCTGGCGCTCGTCGCCCGTACCGCCCGGCGCCCAGCGCCCGTTAGGCCATTCGGGCCACTGCCAAACGGGGCCCACGCCCCCGGAACAAAAAAAAAGAAGATTAAAAATAAATAATAATAATAATAATAATTAATTATTTAATTAAGGAATTAATTAAGTTAATTAATTATAATTAGATTAACCCAATGATTAATTAACCTAATTAACTACTGTTAATTAATCTAATCAATTAGTTAGGTTAATTAAACCCTAATTAACATAAACAGTGTATGACAGGTGGGTCCCACTGGACCCACTGGTCAGGTTGACCAAGTCAACAGAGTTGACTGCTGATGTCAGCATGACATCATGCTGATGTCATTAATCTGTTTTTCGAATTAATTTAAATAATTAATTAAATTCCAGAAATTAATAAAATCTTTAGAAAATCATATCTTTTAATCTATAACTCGGATTAAAATATTTTCAACATGAAAATTGCTCAGAACGTCGAGACGAACTCGGATACGCAGCCCGTTCGTCCGCCACGCATCCCTAGCATAGCGAACACGCAACTTTCCCCCTCCGGCTCCTCCGCCCGAAAACGCGAAACACCGGGGATAATTTCCCGGATGTTCCCCCCCTTCACCGGTATCACCTCATACCGCGATAGGGCACCCCTAGCACCGATACTTGTCATGTCATGCATCGTCATGCTTTTGTTTGCATTGTATTTATTGTTTCTTCCCCCTCTTCTCTCGCTAGACACCGAGACCGACGCCGCTGCTACCACGTACGACTACGGAGTTGACGACCCCTCTCTCTTGCCAGAGCAACCAGGCAAGCCCCCCCTTTGATCACCAGATATCGCCTACTCTTCTCTATACTGCTTGCATTAGAGTAGTGTAGCATGTTACTGCTTCCCGTTAATCCTATACTGATGCATAGCCTGTCCTTGCTACTACTGTTGTTACCTTTACCTGCAATCCTAATGCTTAGTATAGGATGCTAGTATTTTCATCAGTGGCCCTACATCCTTGTCCGTCTGCCATGCTATACTATCGGGCCGTGATCACTCGGGAGTTGATCACGGGTATATACTATATGCTTTATACATGATACATGTGGTGACTAAAGACGGGTCGGCTTGTGGAGCACCCGCGAGTGATTCACGGATTGGGGGCTGAAAGGACCTTTGTCCCAACGGCCCTCTGTGTGGATCTTTGAGGCGGAGCGACAGGGCAGGTTCCGACCACCTAGGAGAGAGGTGGGCCTGGCCCTGGTCGGCGTTCGCAGATACTTAACACGCTTAACGAGATCTGGGTATTTGATCTGAGTCTGGCCATTTGGTCTATACGCACTAACCATCTACGCGGGAGTAGTTATGGGTATCCCGGCGTCGTGGTATCAGCCGAAGCCTTCTTGACGTCAGCGACGGAGCGGCGCGCGCTGGATTGGACTGGAACGCCACTAGGCTAGGTCTGCTTCCGGCCGCCCACGCAACGTGCAGGTGTGCTAAGGGCGATGGGCCCAGACCCCTGGGCGCTTAGGTTTAGACCGGCGTGTTGACCTCTCTGTTGGTCTAGGTGGGGCTGCGACGTGTTGATCTTCCGAGGCCGGGCATGACCCAGGAAAGTGTGTCCGGCCAAATGGGATCGAGCGTGTTGGGGTATGTGGTGCACCCCTGCAGGGAAGTTAATCTATTCGAATAGCCGTGATCTTCGGTAACAGGACGACTTGGAGTTGTACCTTGACCTTATGACAACTAGAATCGGATACTTAATAAAACACACCCTTCCAAGTGCCAGATACAACCGGTGGTCGCTCTCTCACAGGGCGACGAGGGGAGGATCATCGGTTAGGTTTATGCTATACGATGCTGCTTGGAGGACTTCAGTCTACTCTCTTCTACATGCTGCAAGACGGAGGCTGCCAGAAGCGTAGTCTTCGAAAGGACTAGCTATCCCCCTCTTATTCCGGCTTTCTGCAGTCCAGCCCACATATAATAGCCTTATTCCAGTTGATACCAATGCATACATATGTAGTGTAGCTCCTTGCTTGCGAGTACTTTGGATGAGTACTCACGGTTGCTTTCTCCCCCTTTTTCCCCCTTTCCTTTCATTCTGGTTGTCGCAACCAGATGCTGGAGCCCAGGAGCCAGACGCCACCGTCGACGACGACTCCTACTACACCGGAGGTGCCTACTACTACGTGGTGCCCGCTGACGACGACCAGGAGTAGTTAGGAGGATCCCAGGCAGGAGGCCTGCGCCTCTTTCGATCTGTATCCCAGTTTGTGCTAGCCTTCTTAAGGCAAACTTGTTTAACTTATGTCTGTACTCAGATATTGTTGCTTCCGCTGACTCGTCTATGATCGAGCTCTTGTATTCGAGCCCTCGAGGCCCCTGGCTTGTAATATGATGCTTGTATGACTTATTTTAATTGTAGAGTTGTGTTGTGATATCTTCCCGTGAGTCCTTGATCTTGATCGTACACATTTGCGTGCATGATTAGTGTACGGTCAAATCGGGTTCGTCACATCTCCAAAGGATAACATGGTGTGTAATAGCAGTTGTGTATCCATTAAATTGCAGTTTTTATACCGATGCATGTAGGAAGGTCCTATCTGGGTAGTTTAGGTTGCTAGTTTGAACAAGGTTCACTCGGCAGATCAAAACAAAGAACTCGCACGCCACCCACATAACCCTGGGGGCTCAATGAAGAACTATCTTCTTTAGAGTTCCACCCCAGGACGCTGACAGGATCCATTCCGAGAAGCACACATCATACGCCAGCCTAACCGCAGAACTTGTGACACTTGAAGCAATTAGCTGGCCACCTAAAGGTTATCGAGGTGAAAATAAAAAACAAAATCAGGTAACTCTTGCCTTACTCCCATCCTGGAACGACTCTACTGTTTTGGCGGTTTCAACTTAATCAGAAAGGGGTGTTTCCGGGTGTCAGTGTCAAAACCGGCAGATTTCGGGTAGGTGGCCTGAGCTGTTAGATCGGATTGATGGGTAACAAGCATTGGTACAGCAAGGTGCTATACAAACAATTTTTAACCCCTTTCCGCGATGGCATTTTGAATCGTCGCCAAGTGAGTGACTGTGATAGAGGGGTCCTTCCCACACGACCCAAAAATTGTCGGGGATAGGGAGCCATGATGCATACAGTTGTCCCTATAAATCTGTTTTTGATATCTCGAATATCCAAAACACTCCATCCTTGCTACTCGTTTGTGCTCGCATTGCCATCACAGTCGATATTCTGTGGTGCTACGTTTACGATGCGCGACCCATCACAAACAGTTCCACGATTATAGAACGTGTACGATAAGCAGACAATCACACACATGTACTTTTCCTCGACTGTATGTGATTCGACGTAAGAGCGCATACAGTTGTCCCTATAAAACTGTATGCGAAGTTTGAATACGTCCCACACGATTCATCCATCGTACCCGCAGCGGATGAAGACCTACCACGCACGTTCTTCTATGACCAAACGTTTGCGATGTACACAACATCATAAACAATCCATAATTGCCAAGCGTGTGTGATGAGGTGACTTTCGCAAATATTTAATAAGAAGGAACTGTGTGCGATGTTGTTGTTAATCGCACATGTTTTTTCTTGACTGATTGTGTGTGCAGTAGAGATTGATTGCACATGTAGTGGATCCGAGAAACATGTCTGATCTCCACGTCTATCGCAGACGTTTCACTTTTCCAAACCATGTGCAGTGTAATCCCTAATTGATCCCAAATTTAATCCCTGCATTTAAAAATCATAGATTTTGAATTTGAAATAGGCGATCACTTATTTCATATCGAACCATGTTTACTACAAATATAGGTTCAAGCACGAATGCATAATTCGATGCACATGTACATATACTGAAGAACTACAGAAGCACCAAGTAAAGAATAATGAACCACAGTTGTACTAAAGATTGTAAAGAGAGAGGAGAAAGACATTCTGGTTGCTGGAGAAGGAGAAGGTGAACCACGAACCCCTTGTGATGGCTGCCCGTCCATCCTTCACTGTCTTCATTAGGACTTCTCGATGGTCATTGTAGTCTAGATAAAATACTTTAACCTTCATTGTGTGTCCAACAATCATATACTTTGCGAGGTAATCTTGAGTAAACTGCTTTGGGAACCACTGCGAACGAAAAAGATTCAGATATTGTTGTATAACAACTCATCATGGGCAGTAAAAAGAGAAGGCTACAAAGTTTGTAGTTACCATCCTACAGCTCACTGTTGTGTTGGATAGAGCGTAAACAAATAATTTGCTTGCCACCATTCGTATATTTTTGCTAATAGTCTTTATCAGTTTCCTCACTTGATGCTTGTTCATGAATATCCATTGCCCCATACGCAAAAAGGGTCGATGCGTGGATCCTTACCAAGGGCATATGTACCTACAAGCAACAAGTTAATATTAGAAGCTAACAAGTGTCCAGGCCTAGACCTATATGCACTACATTATGGAAAGATGGGGGGAGTACAAGCCGAGGGATGAAACTAACCTCGGCGGAAAATGGTGGCCACTTCCGTTGTTGTTCTGCATAAGTAGTGAAAAGGCATGATAAGTACAACAACCTTAACATCAAACAAATATAGCAAAGGTAAACAACATCATCTCCAAATGATAGCTTGAATGTGTTGGTTTCAGCATGCTATTAAAGCTGATATAAAATGGAAGGGAATGTTACCTACAACAGGATTAACGGCCATCAAATATTACAATTCAAACTGGTATTATTGAAAATGAATAGAACGTAAGTAATGCTTAAACATCACACTGGATAAATGTGTAAAACTAAAATAAAGGGCATGTGTTAACTACACCAGGCATAACTGGAACCAAATATAGCCGTTCAAACTGGTATTGATGCAATCGAGCGGCACAATTCCGACTTGCACATAATGAACATCACATTGTGAATGACTAAAATAAACAAGGCATAAATGATCAGTATAACAACCAAATATAGCCATTGAAAACTAGACAAAGTCTCACTGCAACCAATCTAACAAGCACATACAGATAAACATGGCATATGCTTGAAAACTGGACAAATACTCACTACAACCAACCTAACAAGCAAATACAGATAAACAAGGCATCTGCTTGAAAATTAGGCAAATGCTCACTGCAACCAACCTAACAACACTACAAAAAAGACACATCCGTGACATTTTGGGCCGAACGAATTTTCCCCCCGTCATACTTATGACACTTCTGTGACGATAATTGTGACAAAACCCGGTATCATCATAGATGTGGTGGGCTCCTACTTCTATCACAAAAAATCATGACAGAAAATGGGCTTTTCGTCCTGGGCGGGCCGGAGACGCAGTTGCATGACATTTTTTGGACCGTCTATGACGGAAAAAACTGTGGTAGAAGCGTGGGCGAGGAAAATATTGGGGTGTTCCCGGTTACGATGGGTGGTCGGGACCGAGCGATGGACGGAGGTTTGCGCGTTTCTCTCGTACACTCACGTGTGTGGGTGCGAAGCGTTGGGCTCTAACTGAACCCGAGCGAGGCGTTCGCCTACTGAACCCGAGCGATTGCACTGCAGGCTACGTGTTACTGAATCCGAGCGATCGATCGATGGCTGTTAACTAAACCTGATCGAGCGATTCCTTCGCTACTGCTACTAACTGAAGCCGATCGATGCTGCCTCTAGATGAACAGTGAGCGTTGCTGGGGGGGTTGGATGAACAGTTCCCGGTGGGGGTGGATGAACAGGACCCCATGGTGTTGCCTCTGGATGAACAGGACCCCGATCGATCGAGCCGGTTGGGGCTGGATGAACAGGACCCCATGGAGGGCTGGATGAACAGGACCACCCCGTGGAGGGCTGGATGAACAGTAGACCGTGGAGGGCTGGATGAACAGTAGCCCGTGGAGGGGTGGTTGAATAGGAGTCCGTGGAGAGGGCTGGTTGAACAGTAGCCGGTGGAGTAGCGTGCGGTGGAGGCTGAATGAACAGGAGCTCGTGGATGAACAGTCACAGGTCGACGGTGGATGAACAGTAGCCCGTGGAGGCTGGGCGGGGTCGACGGTGGAGATGAACAGTATCCCGTTGATACGTCTCCGTCGTATCTATAATTTTTTATTATTCCATGCCAATATTCTACAACTTTCATATACTTTTGGCAACTTTTTATACTATTTTGGGACTAACATATTGATCCAGTGCCCAGTGCCAGTTCCTGTTTGTTGCATGTTTTTTGTTTCGTAGAAAATCCATATCAAACGGAGTCCAAACGGGATAAAAACGGACGGAGATTTTTTTTGAGGGGCCCACGAGGCAGGGGCGCGCCCCTGACCCTCGTGGCCACCCCGTAAGGCGGTTGATGCCCTTCTTTCGCCGCAAGAAAGCTAATATCCGAATAGAGATCGTGTCAAAATTTCAGCCCAATTGGAGTTATGGATCTCCGGGAATATAAGAAACGGTGAAAGGGAAGAATCTGAGAACGCAGAAACAGAGAGAGATAGAGAGACAGATCCAATCTCGGAGGGGCTCTCGCCCCTCCCATGCCATGGAGGCCAAGGACCATAGGGGAAACCCTTCTCCCATCTAGGGAGGAGGTCAAGGAAGAAGAAGACGAAGGGGCCCCCTCTCCCCTTCTCATCCGGTGGCACCGGAATGCTGCCGTGGCCATCATCATCATCATCGCGATCTACACCAACACCTCCGCCATCTTCACCAACATCTCCATCACCTTCCCCCCTCTATCTACAGCGGTCCACTCTCGCACAACCCGCTGTACCCTCTACTTGAACATGGTGCTTTATGCTTCATATTATTATCCAATGATGTGTTGCCATCCTATGATGTCTGAGTAGATTTTCGTTGTCCTATTGGTGGTTGATGAATTGCTATGATTGATTTAATTTGCTTGTGGTTATGTTGCTGTCCTTTGATGCCCATCATATGAGCGCGCGCGTGGATCACACCCTAGGGTTAGTTGTATGTTGATAGGACTATGTATTGGAGGGCTAGAGTGACAGAAGCTTCAACCTAGCATAGAAATTGATGCATACGGGATTGAAGGGGGGGATATATCTTAATGCTATGGTTGGGTTTTACCTTAATGAACGTTAGTAGTTGCGGATGCTTGCTAATAGTTCCAATCATAAGTGAATAGAATTCCAAGTCAGGGATGACATGCTAGCAGTGGCCTCTCCCACATAATACTTGCTATCGGTCTAGTAAAGTAGTCAATTGCTTAGGGGCAATTTCACAACTCCTACCACCACTTTTCCACACTCGCTATATTTACTTTATTGCTTCTTTACTTACAACAGCCCCTACTCTTTATTTACTTGCTCTTTATTACCTTGCAAACCTATCCAACAACACCTACAAAGTACTTCTAGTTTCATACTTGTTCTAGGTAAAGCGAACATCAAGCGTGCGTAGAGTTGTATCGGTGGTTGATAGAACTTGAGGGAATATTTGTTCTGCCTTTAGCTCCTCGTTGGGTTCGACACTCTTACTTATCGAAAACTTTTGTGGTCCCCTATACTTTTGGGTTATCAAGACCTTTTTCTGGAGCCGTTGCCGGGGAGCAATAGCATGGGGTGAATATTCTCGTGTGTGCTTGTTTGCTTTATCACTAAGTAATTTTTATTTGCTGTTCTTAGTTGTTCTTTATCTTTAGTTATGGATATGGAACACGAAATACCAAAAAAATAGGTGTACTTTCTGCTCATGGAGATGGGGAACCTCCTAAAACCCTCGGTGTTTTTTATGTGAAAGATATTATGTACTACTTTAACAATCCCGAGAAAACCCCATTCAATTATGTAATAGGAGTAACGTTGGATCAACGTGAATACTTTAGGTATTACCGCTTGACATAAAAAGGGAAACTATTATGAGATCAAATTCATATATTGAAGTGGTATGCTAGGCAACTATGCTTGAGATATGATTATACTTGTTGCTCTAGGATGAAGGCTCCACACCTTCCCTTTTCATGCGAATTTAATGATAATAAAACCTTAGTTTCTTATGCTAATGGTATATATGATTACTATGATGTGGAACAAATAGAAAAATTTGTTGCTTTTGTGGGTGCTTATGAAATTGAATCTATGTTTAAAGAGTTTGAAGACTTTGATGATTCAGTTTATAGACCTGAAAATTTAGCTATCCTTAAATATTGTTATGAGAATTATGAATACAATTACGATATTAATGCACTTATTGAGAAAATCTCTGCTGTCCAAGAAGAGACCAATATTTTGCAGGAGTCTATAGAAGAAGAAATTGATGAAACTGTGAGCTCGTTGGATGAAAAAGATGAGGAGGAGAGCGAAGAACAAAAGGAGGAAGAGCGGATTGATCACCGTACCCACCTTCTAATGAGAGTAACTCTTCAACTCATACATTGTTTAATTCCCCTTCATGCTTACCGAAGGATGAATGCTATGATAATTGCTATGATCCCGTTGATTCTTTTGAAATATCCCTTTTTGATGATGCTTGCTATGCTTGTGGCCAAGATGCCAATATGAATTATGCTTATGGAGATGAACTTGTTATAGTTCCTTATGTTAAACATGAAATTGTTGCTATTGCACCCACACATGATAGTCCTATTATCTTTTTGAATTCTCCTGACTACACTATATCAGAGAAGTTTGCCCTTATTAAGGATTATATTGATGGGTTGCCTTTTACCATTGCACATGATGATTTTGATGAATATAATATGCATGTGCTTGCTGCTCCTACTTGCAATTATTATGAGAGAGGAACTATATCTCCACCTCTCTATGTTTCCAATATGATAAAATTGCAAGAAACTGTTTATACTATGCATTGGCCTTTACTATGTGTGCATGAATTGTTCTTTTATGACATGCCGATGCATGGGAAGAGAGTTAGACTTTGTTGTTGCATGATATATGTTACTTTGTGCTCACTACTAAATTACAAATCATTATTAATTAAAATTGGCTTTGATATACCTTGGGATCTGGGTGGATTCATTACTTGAGCACTATATGCCTAGCTTAATGGCTTTAAAGAAAGCGCTGCCAGGGAGACAACCCCAAAGTTTTAGAGAGTCATTTATTTCTGTTGAGTGCTTTCATATAGTTTAAAAATAACAAAAATAAATAGGGGAACCCAAAACTTTTTCAAAAAGGAAAGTGAAAGTGAGAAAGACAAGTATTGTTGAAGTGGGAGAGCTCCTTGAACTTTGTTCATGCTCACGACAACTTTGTGAATCTTGATTACAGAAACTTTTCAACAAAAATAATTATTCCCTTGTAAAATTCCATTGTATTATAAAAATAATATGCCAAGGTTTGCCTTTAGGATGTTTACATTTGCTTGATGGTTTGTACGGTGCAGGACAGAAACTTTGGCTGTAGTGCGCGATTTTACATTTTAGCTGGAATGTCAAATGGTTCTGATTATTTTTGCACTGTCTTTCTATACAAATTGTTTATTTTTCCTAATTTTGGTAGAACTTTTCAAGTATCATAAGTATGGTGAATGTTCAGATTATTACAAACTGTTCTGTTTTTGATGCATAGTTTGCTCGTTTTGATGAAACTATCAATTCATATCTGTGGATTAAGCCATGAAAAAGTTATATTATAGTAGACACAATGCAAAAACAAAATATGAATTGGTTTGCAACAACACTTAGAGTAGTGATTTGCTTTATTATACTAACGGATCTTACCGAGTTTTCTGTTGAAGTTTTGTGTGGATGAAGTGTTCGATGATCGAGAAGGTCTCAATGTGAGAAGAAGGAAGAGAGGCAAGAGCACAAGCTTGGGGATTCCCAAGGCACCCCAAGTAAATATTCAAGGAGACTCAAGCGTCTAAGCTTGGGGATGCCCCGGAAGGCATCCCCTCTTTCTGTTGGAAATATGCCCTAGAGGCAATAATAAAAGCATTATTATTATATTTCCTTGTTCATGATAATTGTCTTTATTCATGCTATAATTGTGTTATCCGGAAATCGTAATACATGTGTGAATAATAGACACCAACATGTCCCTAGTAAGCCTCTAGTTGACTAGCTCGTTGATCAACAGATAGTCATGGTTTCCTGACTATGGACATTGGATGTCATTGATAACGAGATCACATCATTAGGAGAATGATGTGATGGACAAGACCCAATCCTAAACATAGCACAAGATCGTATAGTTCGTTTGCTAGAGTTTTCCAATGTCAAGTATCTTTTTATTAGACCATGAGATCATGTAACTCCCGGATACCGTAGGAGTGCTTTGGGTGTGCCAAACGTCACAACGTAACTGGGTTACTATAAAGGTATACTACGGGTATCTCCGAAAGTGTCTGTTGGGTTGACACGGATCAAGACTGGGATTTGTCACTCCGTATGACGGAGAGGTATCACTGGGCCCACTCGGTAATGCATCATCATTATGAGCTCAAAGTGACCAAGTGTCTGGTCATGGGATCATGCATTACGGTACGAGTAAAGTGACTTGCCGGTAACGAGATTGAACGAGGTATTGGGATACCGACGATCGAATCTCGGGCAAGTAGCATACCGATTGACAAAGGGAATTGTATACGGGGTTGCTTGAATCCTCGACATCGTGGTTCATCCGATGAGATCATCGAGGAGCATGTGGGAGCCAACATGGGTATCCAGATCCCGCTGTTGGTTATTGGCCGGAGAGTCGTCTCGGTCATGTCTACGTGTCTCCCGAACCCGTAGGGTCTACACACTTAAGGTTCGGTGACGCTAGGGTTGTAGGGATATGTATATGTAGTAACCCGAATGTTGTTCGGAGTCCCGGATGAGATCCCGGACATTATGAGGAGTTCCGGAATGGTCCGGAGGTAAAGAATTATATATAGGAAGTGCTATTTCGGCCGCCGGGACAAGTTTCGGGGTCACCAGTATTGTACTGGGACCACCGAAAGGGTCCCGGGGGTCCACCGGGTGGGGCCACCTGCCTCGGGGGCCACATGGGCTGTAGGGGTGTGCGCCTTGGCCTACATGGGCCAAGGGAACCAGCCCCAAGAGGCCCATGCGCCAGGAGATCAAGAAAGGAAGAGTCCTAAAAGGGGAAGGCACCTCCTAGGTGCCTTGGGGAGGAGGGATTCCTCCCTTGGCCGCCGCCTCCCCTAGGAGATTGCATCTCCTAGGGCCGGCGCCCCCCCTAGGCTCCCTATATATAGTGGGGGAAGGAGGGCCTCTCAACCCACGCCTTTGGTGCCTCCCTCTCCCTCTCCAACACCTCCTCCTCCTCCGTAAAGCTTGGCGAAGCCCTGACGGAGTACTGCAGCTCCACCACCACCACGCCGTCGTGCTGCTGCTAGAGCCATCTTCCTCAACCTCTCCTTCCCCTTGCTGGATCAAGAAGGAGGAGACGTCACGCTGACCGTACGTGTGTTGAACACGGAGGTGCCGTCCGTTCGGCGCTAGGATCTTCGGTGATTTGGATCACGTCGAGTACGCCTTCCTCATCCCCGTTCTTTGAACGCTTCCGCGCGTGATCTACAAAGGTATGTAGATGCAATCCGATCACTCGTTGCTAGATGAACTCCTAGATGGATCTTGGTGAAACCGTAGGAATTTTTTTTGTTTTCTGCAACGTTCCCCAACACTTTCTTCAACAAGTATCGGTATGTGTTCGGATTCGTTTCGTTCATGCGATATGTGCAATCTTGGAGCGTCTTCTGCATTTAGTTTTCATTTTTTCTTTTATGCACCATGCTGGTATGAGGTAGTCCTTGGTTGCTTTATAGAATGCTTCATGTGCTTCACTTATATCATTTGAAGTTTGGATTGCCTGTTTCTCTTTACATAGAAAACCGCCATTTGTAGAATGCTCTTTTGCTTCACTTATATTTGTTAGAGCGTGGGCATATCTTTTGTAGAAAGAATTAAACTCTCTTGCTTCACTTATATCTATTTAGAGAGATGACAGGAATTGGTCATTCACATGGTTAGTCATAAAATCCTACATAAAACTTGTAGATCACTGAATATGATGTGTTTGATTCCTTGCAATAGTTTTGCGATATAAAGATGGTGATATTAGAGTCATGCTAGTGGGTAGTTGTGGATTGTAGAAATACTTGTGTTGAGGTTTGTGATTCCCGTAGCATGCACGTATGGTGAACCGTTATGTAACGAAGTTGGAGCATGATTTATTTATTGATTGTCTTCCTTATGAGTGGCAGTCGGGGACGAGCGATGGTCTTTTCCTACCAATCTATCCCCCTAGGAGCATGCGCGTAGTACTTTGTTTTGATGACTAATAGATTTTTGCAATAAGTATGTGAGTTCTTTATGAATAATGTTGAGTCCATGGATTATACGCACTCTCACCCTTCCATCATTGCTAGCCTCTTCGGTACCGTGCATTGCCCTTTCTCACCTCGAGAGTTGGTGCAAACTTCGCCGGTGCATCCAAACCCTGTGATATGATACACTCTGTCACACATAAACCTCGTTATATCTTCCTCAAAACAACCACCATACCTACCTATCATGGCATTTCCATAGCCATTCCGAGATATATTGCCATGCAACTTCCATCATCATCATATACATGACTTGAGCATTTATTATCATATTGCTTTGCATGATCGTAAGATAGCTAGCATGATGTTTTCATGGCTTGTCCGTTTTTTGATGTCATTACTACGCTAGATCACTGCACATCCCGGTACACCACCGGAGGCATTCATATAGAGTCATATCTTTGTTCTAGTATTGAGTTGTAATATTGAGTTGTAAGTAAATAAAAGTGTGATGATCATCATTATTAGAGCATTGCCCCAGTGAGAAAGGATGATGGAGACTATGATTCCCCCACAAGTCGGGATGAGACTCCGGACGGAAAAAAAGAGAAAGGCCAAAAAAAGAAAGAAAAAAGAAGGCCTAAAAACAAAAAAATGAGAGAAAAAGAGAGAAGGGGCAATGTTACTATCCTTTTACCACACTTTTGCTTCAGAGTAGCACCATGTTCTTCATATAGAGAGTCTCTTGAGTTATCACTTTCATATACTAGTGGGAATTTTCATTATAGAACTTGGCTTGCATATTCCAACGATGGGCTTCCTCAAATGCCCTAGGTCTTCATGAGCAAGCAAGTTGGATGCACACCCACTTAGTTTCAGTTTGAGCTTTCATACACTTATAGCTCTTAGTGCATCCGTTGCATGGCAATCCCTACTCCTCACATTGACATCAATTGATGGGCATCTCCATAGCCCGTTGATACACCTAGTTGATGTGAGACTATCTTCTCTTTTTTGTCTTCTCCACATAACCTCCACCATCATATTCTATTCCACCTATAGTGCTATGTCCATGGCTCACGCTCATGTATTGCGTGAAAGTTGAAAAGGATTGAGAACGTCAAAAGTATGAAACAATTCCTTGGCTTGTCATCAGGGTTGTGCATGATGTGAATATTTTGTGTGAAGAAGATGGAGCATAGCCAGACTATATGATTTTGTAGGGATAACTTTCTTTGGCCATGTTATTTTGAAAAGACATGATTGCTTTATTAGTAGGCTTGAAGTATTATTGTTTTTATGTCAAATGATAGACTATTGCTTTGAATCACTCGTGTCTTAATATTCATGCCATGATTAGACATATGATCAAGATTATGCTAGGTAGCATTCCACATCAATTTTTTATCATTTACCCACTCGAGGACGACCAGGAATTAAGCTTGGGGATGCTGATACGTCTCCATCGTATCTATAATTTTTGATTGTTCCATGCCAATATTCTACAACTTTTATATACTTTTGGCAACTTTTTATACTATTTTTGGGACTAACATATTGATCCAGTGCCCAGTGCCAGTTCCTGTTTGTTGCATGTTTTTTGTTTCGCAGAAAATCCATGTCAAACGGAGTCCAAACGGGATAAAAATGGATGGAGATTTTTTTTGAATATATGTGATTTTTGGGAAGTGAAATCAACGTGAGACGATGCTCGAGGGGCCCACGAGGCAGGGGGCGCGCCCCTGACCCCAGTGGCCACCCCGTAAGGCGGTTGATGCCATTATTTCGCCGCAAGAAAGCTAATATCCGGATAGAGGTCGTGTCAAAATTTCAGCCCAATTGGAGTTACGGATCTCCGGGAATATAAGAAACGATGAAAGTGAAGAATCTGAGAACGCAGAAACAGAGAGAGACAGAGAGACAGATCCAATCTCGGAGGGGCTCTCGCCCCTCCCATGCCATGGAGGCCAAGGACCATAGGGGAAACCCTTCTCCCATCTAGGGAGGAGGTCAAGGAAGAAGAAGATGAAGGGGCCCCCCCTCTCCCCTTCTCTTCCGGTGGCACCGGAACGCTGTCGTGGCCATCATCATCATCACCGCGATCTACACCAACACCTCTGCCATCTTCACCAACATCACCATCACCTTCCCCCCATTATCTACAGCGGTCCACTCTCCCGCAACCCGTTGTACCCTCTACTTGAACATGGTGATTTATGCTTCATATTATTATCCAATGATGTATTGCCATCCTATGATGTCAGAGTAGATTTTCGTTGTCCTATTGGTGGTTGATGAATTGCTATGATTGATTTAATTTGCTTGTGGTTATATTGCTGTCCTTTGGTGCCCATCATATGAGCGTGCGCGTGGATCACACCCTAGGGTTAGTTGTATGTTGATAGGACTATGTATTGGAGGGCTAGAGTGACAGAAGCTTCAACCTAGCATAGAAATTGATGCATACGGGATTGAAGGGGGACCAATATATCTTAATGCTATGGTTGGTTTTTACCTTAATGAGCGTTAGTAGTTGCGGCTGCTTGCTAATAGTTCCAATCATAAGTGAATAGAATTCCAAGTCAGGGATGACATGCTAGCAGTGGCCTCTCCCACATAATACTTGCTATCGGTCTAGTAAAGTAGTCAATTGCTTAGGGGCAATTTCACAACTCCTACCACCACTTTTCCACACTCGCTATATTTACTTTATTGCTTCTTTACTTACAACAACCCCTACTTTTTATTTACTTGCTCTTTATTACATTGCAAACCTATCCAACAACACCTACAAAGTACTTCTAGTTTCATACTTGTTCTAGGTAAAGCGAACATCAAGCGTGCGTAGAGTTGTATCAGTGGTCGATAGAACTTGAGGGAATATTTGTTCTGCCTTTAGCTCCTCATTGGGTTCGACACTCTTACTTATCGAAAACTGTTGCGATCCCCTATACTTGTGGGTTATCACCCGTGGAGTCCCGTTTTGCGGTACGCCACACCCCTCCCGATGAACAGGACCCCCGTTTCGACCGTAGCACTCCAACACAAGTCCGTTTCCTCCGTTTTGCGGTACGCCACACTCCTCCCGATCAACAGGACCCCGTTTCGACTGTAGGAGGCCCGTTTCCTCCGTTTTTTGCGGTACGCTAGACCCCTCCCGATGAACAGGATCCTGTTTCGAACGTGGCCGGTCGAACACAAGGCCGTTTCCTCCGTTCTGCTATACGCCAGGCCTCGTTTCCATTGGCTATTCCGTCCAAGCTGGTTGGCTCCCACACGTTCCATTGCCTCCTGATGAACACGACGCATTCTGTTGCTTCCCCATGAACACGATGACAACACTGTTTTTTTGCGGGCGACTACGACGCAGTTTCTCCGTTCTGACCCAACCATGTACATGAGCCCTAGCCGTACGTATGCGAGAGTAGGCATTCAAGATCCCGCCCGTATGTACGTATGTGGCCTTATTTTCTTTCTTGCACACTGGCCGTTGTACATACGTGTACATGCTACATGCGCGCCTCTACTATGACACATGCGCGCTTTACATTGACCAGTATGTACGTACACGTTCGCGACCAGAATGACAACGCTACGTACGCTTCGACCAGGTGGTTCCCGACTGTCAGGCACTTCCTTGCGTGCGAAGATGTAGCTAGTGGGTCCCGGCAGTCAGGGGGAAACATTTTTTTTCACGAAATATGGTGGCCCGTCCGATGGGTCCCTGCTGTCAGGTGCAGGAATAATTATTTTGTGCGTAATAAGGAGGCACTTCCTTGCGGCTACCGTGGACCCAGCTGTCAGCCTCTCCACGTATAGTACTCTTTCGATGGAAGTCGGTCGTTGACCACATTGCCCATGCCGCGCCGAGAGCACCAAGGTGGTGGGCGACGGCGAGGCCTAGGAAGGGGACGACGCGGAGCCAGGGAAGATGCGGAAGTGGATGCCCACGCGGAGAGGAGTACAAGGGTTCACTGGTTCGGCTGCGGTGTGAGGCTGCCATCGCCGCAGAATAACAGGGGGTGTGGGTGAGCAGAGGAATGGCCTGGCCAGCGGTGGGAGTAGTAGGGGGCGGTGAGGCCTCCACGGCATCATAGCCGGCCACGGGAGGCAGGAGCACACGGTACGACCGATGCTGGTTTGGGCGGCTGGAGCAAGAAGACCAGAGATTGAAGAAGCACTACAGCCGTTGGATGGACATCGTACGGTCACTGGAGCTAGAATCGTTCATATATTGACTAAGTTCACAAAGCCCTCCGTCCCCGTCAACTTAGTAGGCCCACAAGTCAGCCTCTCACTGTGGTGGGTCCCAGCTGGCAGGGGGTATTCATTTTTTTGTGCGCAATAAGGAGGCACTTCCTTGCGTGCGAAGATATAGTTGGTGGGTCCGACCTGTCAGCGGAGGGAACATTTTTTTCGCGAAATATAGAGGCCCTTCTGGCGGGTCCTAGATGTGAGGTGGAGGAATCATTATTTTGCACGTAATAAGGAGGCATTTCCTTGTGTGCGGCCGTGGACCCAGCTGCCACAAACAAGCCCTCAGAGGATTAATTTCCATAGTAACAAGTGACAGTAAATTTCAGCACATTATATAAAATTTTCCTTACCAAATTCCACCTACCAAAGGTGCTTCACTCCCCGGCAACGGTGCCAGAAAAGAGTCTTGATGACCCACAAGTATAGGGGATCTATCGTAGTCCTTTCGATAAGTAAGAGTGTCGAACCCAACGAGGAGCAGAAGGAAATGATAAGCGGTTTCCAGCAAGGTATTCTCTGCAAGTACTGAAATAAGTGATAACAGATAGTTTTGTGATAGGATAATTTGTAACAAGCAACAAGTAACAAAAGTAAATAAAGTGCAGCAAGGTGGCCCAATCCTTTTTGTAGCAAAGGACAAGCCTGGACAAACTCTTATATAGAGAAAAGCGCTCCCGAGGACACATGGGAATATCGTCAAGCTAGTTTTCATCACGTTCATATGATTCGCGTTTGGTACTTTGATAATTTGGTATGTGGGTGGACCGGTGCTTGGGTACTGTCCTTACTTGGACAAGCATCCCACTTATGATTAACCTCTATTGCAAGCATCCGCAACTACAACAAAAGTATTAAGGTAAACCTAACCATAGCATGAAACATATGGATCCAAATCAACCCCTTACGAAGCAACGCATAAACTAGGGTTTAAGCTTCTGTCACTCTAGCAACCCATCATCTACTTATTACTTCCCAATGCCTTCCTCCAGGCCCAAATAATGGTGAAGTGTCATGTAGTCGACGTTCACATAACACCACTAGAGGAGAGACAACATACATCTCATCAAAATATCGAACGAATACCAAATTCACATGACTACTAATAGCAAGACTTCTCCCATGTCCTCAGGAACAAACGTAACT
Organism: Triticum urartu; assembly: GCF_056163025.1. Lineage (NCBI taxonomy): Eukaryota > Viridiplantae > Streptophyta > Magnoliopsida > Poales > Poaceae > Triticum > Triticum urartu. Next base: position 619,737,492 of record NC_141879.1, on the reverse strand, counting down.
ACTCACAAAGCATATTCATGTTCATAATCAGAGGGGTATTAATATGCATATAGGATCTGAACATATGATCTTCCACCAAATAAACCAACTAGCATCAACTATAAGGATTAATTAACACTACTAGCAACCTACTAGTACCAATCCCGGACTTGGAGACAAGAATTGGATACAAGAGATGAACTAGGGTTTTGAGAGGCGGTGGTGCTGATGAAGATGTTGATGGAGATTGCCCTCTCCCGATGAGAGGAGCATTGGTGATGACGATGGCGATGATTTCCCCCTTCCGGAGGGAAGTTTCCCCGGCAGAACAGCTCCGCCAGAGCCCTAGATTGGTTTCGCCAAGGTTTCGCCTCGTGGCGGCGGAGTTTCGTCCGAGAAGATGGCTTATGATTTTTTCCCATCGAAAGACTTCATATAGCAGAAGATGGCCATCGGAGGGCCACCAGGGAGCCCACAAGGCAGGGGGCACGCCCAGGGGGTAGGGCGCGCCCCCACCCTCATGGGCAGGGTGTGCCCCCTGGTGAACTTCTTTCGCTGAGTATTTTATATATATTCTGAAAACGTCTTCCGTGAAGTTTCAGGACTTTTGGAGCTGTGTAGAATAGGTCTCTAATATTTGCTCCTTTTCCAGCCCAGAATCCCAGCTGCCGGCATTCTCCCTCTTTATGTAAACCTTGTAAAATAAGAGAGAATAGGCATAAGTATTGTGACATAATGTGTAATAACAGCCCATAATGCAATAAATATCGATATAAAAGCATGATGCAAAATGGATGTATCAACTCCCCCAAGCTTAGACCTCGCTTGTCCTCAAGCGAAAGCCGAAATCGAAAAATATGTCCACATGTTTAGAGATAGAGGTGTCGATAAAAATAAAATACGGGCATGAGGGCATCATGATCATTCTTAAAACAACAACTTATATAATTCTTGTCATATGATTTATTATGCTAGAGTAATAATTCGATCACAATTTCAAGTATGAACCGTAAACTTCATTGAAAACTAACAAACTATAATCTTAGTCATTGGAGCAATTGCAATTTATCATAACATAGGAAAGAGTCAATGTATAAGAGCTTTTCAGCAAGTCCACATACTCAACTATCATATAGTCTTTCGCAATTGCTGACACTCACGCAATACTTATGGGTATGGAGTTTTAATCGGACACAGAGAAAGATAGGGGCTTATAGTTTTGCCTCCCAACATTTTACCTCAAGGGTAATGTCAACAATAATAGTTCATCACATCCAATTAGCCATATATACCAGGATTTTTCCAACATACTGTGCTTGCCAAAGGATAAAATGTAAAAAGGAAGGGTGAAGATCACCATGACTCTTATGCAAGGAAGGAGATGAAAGTAATAGATAGGCCCTTCGCAGAGGGAAGCAGAGGTTGTCATGCGCTTTTGTAGTTGGATGCACAAAATCTTAATGCGAAAGAACATCACTTTATATTGCCACTTGTGATATGGACCTTTATTGTGCAGTCTGTCGCTTTTATTTCTTCCATATCACACGATCGTATAAAGCTTATTTTCTCCCACACTAATAAGTCATACATATTTAGAGAGCAATTTTTATTGCTTGCACCGACGACAACTTACTTGGAGGACCATACTCAATCCATAGGTAGGTATGGTGGACTCTCATGGCAAAACTGGTTTAAGGGTATTTGGAAGCACAAGTAGTATCTCCACTTGGTGCGATGAATTTGGCTAGCATGAGGGAGAAAGGAAAGCTCAACATGTTGGAGGATCCAAGACAATATAATTTATCTCAGATGTAAGAAAATATAAACCATTACATTGTCTTCCTTGTCCAACGTCAACTCTTTAGCATGTCATATTTTAATGAGTGCTCACAATCATAAAAGATGTCCAAGATAGTATATTTGTATGTGAAGACCTCTCTTTCTTTATTACTTCCTATTAATTGCGATGATGACTAAAACTATGTTTGTCAACTCTCAACAACTTTTATTCATCATACTTTTTCTATGTGAGCTCATTACTCTCCATACGATCCATATAATATCTTTGTTTCTTCTTGTTTCTTTCTCTTTTCTTTTATTCCCTTAGGATCATGGCAAAATAATCAAGCCCTTGACTCAACACTAACCTTTATTATATATATAGCTCACGGACTCGATTACATAGAGGAATTATAAAGCAAAACTCACAACTAGATCATACTAAGAACTTTTATTCTACTAGATCAAGATATTACCAAAAGGATCGAACTAAGAAAAACGGTAAAGATAAAACTGATGGTGATATGATACCGGGGCACTCCCCCAAGCTTGGCAGTTGCCAAGGGGAGTGCCCATACCCATGTGATTATGTCTCTCTTTTCGGGGGTGGTGATGTGATGTTCTTGGCGATGATGCCCCTCAAGATACGATTCTCCTCCTCGAGCTTGTTGACTTGCTGCTTGAGGTCCATTATTTCCTTTCGGAGTTTTCCTGTAACAGCCAAAGCTCCCTGCACCCAAGGGTGCTGCATAGCTGCGGGAGAACCAATGACACTCCTTTTCATATTCTCATAAGAAAGAAATCTAAGATTGGAAGGGATAACCGAGTTTGGAATAGCCGAGCTCTGCATTTCTCCCATTGTGAATCCAGCTTGGAGGCGGGAAGTGACTTCTTGATCCTCTTCCATGGCATCTATCCTCTTCAAATCAGCCTCCATCTCTTCCTCCGTGGCTGGCCCAAAGAGGTCAACATTGTTGTTTGTCGTTGACCTCGGTGCCGGATGAGACACCCGGCTCTCCCCGACTGACTCTTGCGAAGACATCTTGCTCTAATCTACAGCAGCAACAGCTCGAAACACAAACAGAGGATAATTGCGTGATACGGGAGTCAAAACCTCTGGGAGATTATATAATGATTTTTTACCAACCAAAATACGCGTCGTGTAAGAAAACGGAGTCCGGAACGCGCACGAGGTGCCCACGAGATAGGGGGGCGCGTCCAGGGGGGTAGGGCGCGCCCTCCACCCTTGTGGAGCCCTCGTGTCCTTCCCGGACTACTTCTTATTTTTTATTTTTCTAAATATTCCAAAACGGAGAAATATTGCCTTAAAAACTATTTTGGAGTCGGTTTACTTACCGTGCCACATACCTATTCCTTTTCGGAGTTTGAAACGTTCCGAAAAGTGTCCCTTATGTATTCCTCCGGGGTTACGGTTTCAATAACATTGGTTTCAACATTTATGGGATTACCTGAGATATAATGTTTGATTCTTTGACCGTTCACCACCTTCGGATTTGTGCCTTCGAAGTTGTTGATTTTTATGGCACCGGAACGATAGACCTCCTCTATAACGCAAGGACCTTCCCATTTAGAGAGAAGTTTTCCTGCAAAAAGTCTTAAACGAGAGTTGTATAGCAATACATAATCACCTACATTAAACTCATGCTTTTGTATCCTTTTATAATGCCATCTTTTAACTTTTTATTTAAACAACTTGGCATTTTCGTAGGCTTGCGTTCTCCATTCATCGAGTGAGCTAATATCAAATAACCTCTTCTCACCGGCAAGTTTAAAATCATAGTTGAGCTCTTTAATAGCCCAATATGCCTTGTGTTCTAGTTCGAGAGGTAAGTGACATGCTTTTCCATAAACCATTTTATACAGAGACATACCCATAGGATTTTTATATGCAGTTCTATAGGCCCATAATTCATCATCAAGTTTCTTGGACCAATTCTTTCTAGATCTATTAACAGTCTTTTGCAAAATTAATTTGAGCTCTCTATTACTCAATTCTACTTGACCACTAGACTAAGGGTGATAAGGGGATGCAATTCTATGATTAACATCTTACTTAGCAAGCATTTTACGGAAAGCACCATGAATAAAATGTGAACCACCATTAGTCATTAAATATCTAGGGACTCCAAATCTTGGAAAAATAACTTCTTTAAGCATTTTAATAGAAGTGTTATGATCATCACTGCTAGTTGGAATAGCTTCTACCCACTTAGTAACGTAATCAATAGCAACTAAAATATGTGTATATCCATTAGAGGAAGGAAAAGGCCCCATATAGTCAAATCCCCAAACATCAAATGGTTCAATAACGAGTGAATAGTTCATAGGCATTTCTTGACATCTACTAATATTACCAATTCTTTGACATTCATCACAAGATAAGACAAACTTACGGGCATCCTTGAAGAGAGTAGGCCAATAAAAACCAGATTGCAATACCTTATGTGCAGTTCTATCTCCAGCATGGTGTCCTCCATAAGCTTCGGAGTGACACTTGCGTAGGATCTGTTCCTGTTCATGCTCAGTACACAACGTCTAATAATACCATCTACTCCTTCTTTATAAAGATGTGGGTCATCCCAAAAGTAATGCCTCAAATCATAGAAGAACTTTTTCTTTTGCTGATATGTGAAATTAGGTGGTATGAATTTGGCAACAATGTAATTAGCATAATCAGCATACCATGGAGCAGTATGAGAAGTATTTATGACATTTAATTGCTCATCAGGAAAGCTATCATCAATAGGTAGTGGGTCATCAAGGACATTTTCTAACCTAGACAAGTTGTCTGCAACGGGGTTCTCAGCTCCCTTTCTATCAACAATATGTAAATCAAATCCTTGTAGCAAGAGAACCCATCTAATAAGTCTAGGTTTTGAAGGAAATATGCCCTAGAGGCAATAATAAAGTTATTATTTATTTCCTTATATCATGATAAATGTTTATTATTCATGCTAGAATTGTATTAACCGGAAACATAATACATGTGTGAATACATAGACAAACTTAGTGTCACTAGTATGCCTCTACTTGACTAGCTCGTTAATCAAAGATGGTTATGTTTCCTAACCATGAACAAGGTATTGTTATTGATTAACGAGGTCACATCATTAGTTGAATGATCTGATTGACATGACCCATTTCATTAGCTTAGCACCCGATCGTTTAGTATATTGCTATTGCTTTCTTCATGACTTATACATGTTCCTATGACTATGAGATTATGCAACTCCCGTTTACCGGAGGAACGCTTTGTGTGCTACCAAACGTCACAACGTAACTGGGTGATTATAAAGGAGCTCTACAGGTGTCTCCAAAGGTAGATGTTGGGTTGGCGTATTTCGAGATTAGGATTTGTCACTCCGATTGTCGGAGAGGTATCTCTGGGCCCTCTCGGTAATGCACATCACATAAGCCTTGCAAGCATTACAACTAATATGTTAGTTGTGAGATAATGTATTATGAAACGAGTAAAGAGACTTGCCAGTAACGAGATTGAACTAGGTATTGGATACCGACGATCGAATCTCGGGCAAGTAGCATACCGATGACAAAAGAAACAACGTATGTTGTTATGCGGTCTGACCGATAAAGATCTTCGTAGAATATGTAGGAGCCAATATGGGCATCCAGGTCCCGCTATTGGTTATTGACCGGAGACGTGTCTCGGTCATGTCTGCATTTTTCTCGAACCGTAGGGTCCGCACGCTTAACGTTACGATGACAGTTATTATGAGTTTATGCATTTTGATGTATCGAAGTTAGTTCGGAGTCCCGTGATCACGGACATGACGAGGAGTCTCGAAATGGTCAAGACATAAAGATTGATATATTGGAAGCCTATGTTTGGATATCGGAAGTGTTCCGGGTGAAATCGAGATTTTACCGGAGTACTGGGAGGTTACCGGAACCCCCCGGGAGCTATATGGGCCTTAGTGGGCTTTAGTGGAAAGGAGAAAGGGGCAGCCCAAGGTGGGCCGCGCGCCTCCCCCCTCCCCTAGTCCTATTAGGACAAGGAGAGGTGGCCGACCCCCCTCTCTCTCTTTCCCCCTCGGGGAATCCTATTCCAACTAGGATTGGGGGGGGGGAGTCCTACTCCCGGTAGGAGTAGGACTCCTCCTGCGCCCTCCTCCTGGCCGGCCGCCCCCTCCCCCTTGGATCCTTTATATACGGGGGCAGGGGGGCACCTCTAGACACACAAGTTGATCCTTGAGATCGTTCCTTAGCCGTGTGCGGTGCCCCCTGCCACCATATTCCACCTCGATCATATTGTAGCGGTGCTTAGGCGAAGCCCTGCGACAGTAGAACATCAAGATCGTCACCACGCCATCGTGCTGACGGAACTCCTCCCCGACGCTTTGCTGGATCGGAGCCCGGGGATCGTCATCGAGCTGTACGTGTGCTAAGAACTCGGAGGTGCCGGAGTAACGGTGCTTGGATCGGTCGGATCGGGAAGATGTACGACTACTTCCTCTACGTTGCGTCAACGCTTCCGCAGTCGGTCTGCGTGGGTACGTAGACAACACTCTCCCCTCTCATTGCTATGCATCACCATGATCTTGCGTGTGCGTAGGAATTTTTTTGAAATTACTGCGTTCCCCAACAGGTTTAACATCTTTCTTTTCCATGAAATATTTAATAGCAGCATGATCAGTGTGAATAGTTACTTTAGAATCAACAATATAAGGTCTGAACTTATCACAAGCAAATACAACTGCTAAGAATTCGTTTTCAGTAGTAGCATAATTCCTCTGAGCATTGTCTAGGGTTTTACTAGCATATTGAATAACGTTTAATTTCTTATCAACTCTTTGCCCTAGAATAGCACCTACAACATAATCACTAGCATCACACATAATTTCAAAGGGTAAATTCCAATCAGGTGGCTGAACAATAGGTGCAGAGATCAATGCTTTCTTAAGTATTTCAAATGCTTCTACACAATCATCATCAAAGACAAATGGTATATCTTTTTGTAATAAATTAGTCAGAGGCCGAGAAATTATTGAGAAGTCCTTAATGAACCTCCTATAAAAACCGGCGTGACCAAGGAAACTTCTTATATCTTTTATACCAAGGAAACTTCTTTTTGTAATGAACCTTGGCTTTATCAACTTCAATACCTCTTTCAGAAACTTTATGCCCCAAGACAATACCTTCATTAACCATAAGGTGGCACTTTTCCCAATTCAAGACAAGATTAGTTTCTTCACATCTCTGCAAAACTCGATCAAGGTTGCTCAAGCAATCATCAAAAGAAGATCCATAGACGGAGAAATCATCCATGAAAACCTCACAAATCTTTTCACAAAAGTCAGAGAATATAGCCATCATGCATCTTTGAAAGGTAGCAGGTGCATTACATAAACCACAAGGCATACGTCTATAAGCAAAAGTACCAAAAGGGCAAGTAAAAGTAGTCTTTGATTGATCTTTGGCTGACACAGGTATTTGAGAGAAACCAGAATAACCATCTAGAAAGCAAAAATGTGTATATTTGGATAATATTTCTAGCATCTCATCGATAAAAGGTAAGGGGTAATGATCCTTTTTAGTGGCTGTAACACCCCGGATGTAATTTACCTTAATTGTATTCCAACTCTTGCCGTTTCTGGCACTAAGTTATTTTATTTCCTTGTTGTCAGGTTTTTGTCTCCGTGTGTTTTTGTCTTTGTCATGCATCTCATATCATGTCATCATGTGCATTGCATTTGCATACGTGTTCGTCTCATGCATCTGAGCATTTTCCCCGTTGTCCATTTTGCATTCCGGCGCTCCTATGTCCTCCGGTGTCCCTTTCTAGCTCTTTTCGTGTGTGGGGGTTAAACGTTTTTGGATTGGACCGGACTTGTCATGCGGCTTTGGATTACTACCGATATACCGCCTGTCAAGTTTCGTGCCATTTGGACTTCGTTTGATACTCCAACGGTTAACCGAGGGACCGAAAAGGCCTCATGTGTGTTGCAGCCCAACACCCATCCAAAGTGGCCCAAAACCCACCTAAACCTCATCCATCATCTAGAGCGTTCGATCATGATCGCGTGGCCGCAAACCGCACCTCATTTGGAGCTCCCTAGCTCCCTCTACCTCTATATAAAGCCCCTCCTCCAAAATTTCCGGGTCAAAACACCCCTAAACCCTAGATCCGCCCCTCTCCAGCCGCCGGACATGTCCGGAACCTAGCAGGACACGTCGCGCCGCTGCTGCCGACCAATCACGAGCCGCCACCTGTCCCGCCCGGTGCCCCACTTCGCCGCGCCGTCGCCCGGCCCGCTCGGCCCGCGGGAGGCCCCCGCGGGCCGTTCCCTCGTGCCGCCTCACGCCCGCGAGCCACCGCCGTCCTCCTCGCGTCCGGCCGCCCGAGCCGCCCGACGCCGCCGCGCGCCATCGCCGGTGGGCGCCCCGCGCCGGCGACGCCGTCCCTCCACCGAGCCCGCCGCGCCGCCCCACTACTCCGGCGCCGTGCCCGGATCCCCACCGCCCGGCAACCTCTCCATCCTCCTCCGGCCAGCTCCGGCGAGCTCCATCACCTCCGGCCGCCTCTCTCATCTCTCCAGTGAACAGTGGACTCCAGTGAACCTCGTGATCCGCGCCCGGCCAGATCTGGATCTGGAGACTCGGTTGACTTTTGCCCCTAACCCTAGATATTTTGCATACTTCATCATGTCATAACTCTCTCATCGTATCTCCAATTCGTGCGTGTAGCATATCAAAATGTTCGTCTCGACGAGTACATCATTTCATCTCATTGCATCATTTTCATTTGAGCTCATCTTGATGCCCGAAATGCTGTTGGAAGAGGGCTATGTGAGGATTATTTCAGATCTGTTTCAGCAAATGCACTTTTGTCATTTTTGCCATGATTAATGTGTGCATGCTATGATCCTAAGTTCTACAAGTGTTTTGATATATGCCATGCCATCTTTACAGGGGTGTATGCCATGTATTTTTGTGATCTTTGTGGTGACTAGCACAAGCATGCAAAGTAGCCTACCCAATGATGCTGATTTCAGGGACTTAGAATTTTACTAAGTCCTTGTCCTGTTTTTGTTTTTATGCCATATGTTCATGTTGTTTCCTAGTGATCCGTGCATCTTTTGGGCATGATAAGTAAGGATGTTTTGTAGATATTGTTGTGATCTATCCAGCCATGTCTTTGTTTGCAATTATGGAGCACCCTAGCTTGAGTCAACCGAGCTCTACTTTTGCTAAAAATGTTCCTGGCAGATTGTTAACATGTTTTGCAATTTTGCCGAGCTTGTTGTTGTTGACTCGTGCATGCTATGTTGTTGTTCTTGCCATGTATAGCTTCTATGCCATGTATATTTGCTGGGTGTATGCTTAGATTATCATGAAATGACTCGTAGTGAGTGCATCGAGCTCGTAAACATGCCTACTTGTTAACTGTTTTGCATGCTCTAGTTTTTCACTAAGTGTGTATCTGTTTATGTTTTTGCTATGTTCACATGCTTGCAATTGTATTTTCTGATCCCTTTTGGCCCATGGTCACTAAGGGACTTTTGTTATATGCTTTGATTAGCTTCATGGCATACCTTGCTTTGCCATGATATGTTCCTGTACCATGTAGTTATCGTGTTCTAAACATTGCTTCCTGATGATAAATTCCTGACATGCTGTTAATTTAACTAAGTCTGAAACCAATAATCTTTTGCACTTTTGCCATGCTTGTTTGAGCTTGCTATTGAGTGAATTAGCCGTAGCTCAGTGTTCATCTTTTGTCAAGCATCATGAGTGGATCCCTGCCATGTATTTTGTTGCCATGTTTGAGTGAAGTAGCTTATTTATCTTGATGCATTTAGATGGCTACTTGCTGTTTATCGCAGACCGGTGCCATATTTGTTTTGCTTGCCATTTCCAAACCGTGCATCCGATTCCGGTGATCTTTATGTCGATTTCGACCGAAATCACCTCACCGTTCCAGTGGCACTCTTGGATTTCCAAGTTGAGGCCAGGTTCAATCATTCCTTTGCAAATCATGCATATGCATCGCATACCGCATCCCGCATATCATACCATGTTTGCATCATGTTACTTGAGCATTGCATGTGGTTGATTGTGTTTCTTTTTGTTTGTTGTTCTTGCTTTGGTAGAGCCGAGGGACGAGTACGTGAACGAGGAGCCCGTTGAGTACGCTTATGAGGATCAAGGCAACTCTGAGAACTTTGCAGGCAAGATGACCATACCCTCGAAATCACTTCTATCTTTGCTTGCTAGATGCTCGCTCTTTTGCTATGCCTATGCTACGATACCTACCACTTGCTTATCATGCCTCCCCAATTGCCATTTCAAGCCTCTAGCCCACCATGTCCTAGCAAACCGTTGTTTGGCTATGTTACCGCTTTGCTCAGCCCCTCTTATAGCGTTGCTAGTTGCAGGTGAAGATTGGAGATCGTTCCTTGTTGGAACATGTTTATTGTTGGGATATCACCATATTATCTTGTTTATCTTAATGCACCTATATACTTGGTAAAGGATGGAAGGCTCGGCCTTATGCCTAGTGTTTTGTTCCACTCTTGCCGCCCTAGTTTCCGTCATATCGGTGTTACATTCCTGGATTTTTGCGTTCCCTACACGGTTGGGTTATAATGGGAACCCCTTGACAGTTTGCCTTGAATAAAACTCCTCCAGTAATGCCCAACCTTGGTTTTACCATTCGCCACCTAGCATCTTTTTCCCTTGGGTTTCCGGAGCCTGAGGGTCATCTTTATTTAAACCCCCCGGGCCAGTGCTCCTCTGAGTGTTGGTCCAAACTGAGCTGCCTGCGGGGCCACCTCGGGGAAACTTGAGGGTTGGTTTTACTCGTAGCTAGTCTCATGTGAGTGTGCCCTGAGAACGAGATATGTGCAGCTCCTATCGGGATTTATCGGCACATTCGAGCGGTGTTGCTGGACTTGTTTTACCATTGTCGAGGATGTCTTGTAATCGGGATGCCGAGTCTGATCGGATTGTCTTGGGAGAAGGAATATCCTTCGTTGACCATGAGAGCTTGTGATGGGCTAAGTTGGGACTCCACTACAGGGATTTGAACTTTTGAAAGCCGTTCTCGCAGTTATGGGCAGATGGGAATTTGTTAATGTCCGGTTGTAGATAACCTGAAACTTAACTTAATTAAAATACATCAACTGTGTGTGTAACCGTGATGGTCTCTTCTGGCGGAGTCCGGGAAGTGAACACGGTGCTGGAGTAATGCTTGACGTAGGTTGTTCTAGGATCACTTCTTGATCATAGTTGTTCGACCGTGCTTTTTCCTTCTCTTCTCGCTCTCATTTGCGTATGTTAGCCACTATATATGCTAGTCGCTTGCTGCAGCTCCACATCATACCTTTACCCTACCTATAAGCTTAAGTAGTCTTGATCGCGAGAGTGTGAGATTGCTGTCCCCCCGTGACTCACAGTTTCCTTCCAAAACCAGATGCAGGGACCGATGATACCGCTCTAGGTGATGCGATTGAGCTCAAGTGGGAGTTCGATGAAGACTCTCGTCGTTACTACGTGTCTTTACTAGATGATTAGTAGTGGTGCCTAGTTGGGGCGATCGGGGACTTTGTCACAATTGGGGGTTGATCTTTATTTTGGTTCCGTAGTCGGACCCTGAGTGTATTGGATGAATGTAATGACTTATTTATGTATTTGTGTGACGTGGCGATTGTAAGCCAACTATGTACCTTTCCCCTTTATTTATTTACATGGGTTTTTGTGAAGATTACCTCACTTGCGACATTGCTTTCAATGCGGTTATGCCTCTAAGTCGTGCTTCGACACGTGGGAGATATAGCTGCATCGAGGGCGTTACAAGTTGGTAATCAGAGCCTTCCCCGACCTTAGGAGCCCCCCGCTTGATCGAATCGTTGGCATTGTTGAGTCTAGAAAAATGTTTTGAGTCATTTAGGATTATATATATCGGAGAGTAGGACTTCTTTTTACTCCTCAGTCCCTTCGTCGCTCTGGTGAGGCATGCTGACGTAGAGTTTTGACTCTTCTCTTCTCAAATTTCACAAAAAAAATTTAGGATCACGAGGGTATCTTGGAATCGTTCCAATGGTTTTGTGACAAGAACATTGTTCTTGGTGCCTCGTGACATTTAGGGGTTGTGGCAGTGTCCCGGGGAGTTGAGCTCCGAGGTGTTGTCGTCACAATTTTATCGTTGAGATTCTGGAATACCTGAGTTTCGCCGACATCGAAAATCTCTTTTATGCAGTTGTTGGTGAGATAACCTCGACGCCACCCAGTACTGGGGCGGGAGTTCGGGAGTATTGCCATAACTTATATAACGGATGCTTTTCGAAGGTTGAGGTAAATGATTTCCGAAGGTTTCTTGGTTATGTGTTGAAGGATGGATACAGCTGGATGTAGGATTTGCTAGCTTTGGGTGAGATATTATGCTTCCCATGTATCCCCAACACCTGATTGCATAACCGGAAAGGTTCGGGAGTTTCATAGGTGGGAATTCTTGTAGCTCTAGTTCTTCTTCCGTGAATATTTGGTTTGGGATTGGGTAATCCTCACCAAGTATTTGTTCTTGTCCGTACCTTGTTGTTTTATTCTTCTACCTCTATCTAAGTGGCTTCTCAATTTATGGAATGTGACCATTTCAACTGGAATGCATTCGTTCATTTTGTTCGGATGTGAAGACTTTATGTTGCAACTTCAATCCGTTTGATTCAGCTTAAATATTTGTCTATCAAGATGCTAATGAATGTCACCCTCTTCAGGATGGCTCCTCCAACGCGCACGACTTCGAATCCTGATCCGCCACCACCACCTCCACCTCCGGAGGCATGGCAAGCTGTGATGGCCGCTACCAATGCAAACACGCAACTGATCATGCAGCTCTTGCAAGAGCGCAACCAAGGGAATCATGGCCATGACAACAATCAGAATCAGTTTGCTACACTCAACCAGTTCCTCGCTAACCAGCCAAAGCCTTCAACAACTGTGTCAAGGCCTCAGACGCTGATGATTGGCTCGTGGATATATGCAAGCATTTCGAGTGCAGTAACGCCAGGCATGAGGACTTTGTCAAGTTTGCCTCATTCCAACTCAAAGACCAAGCTACATAATGGTTTCAGCAATACAAAGATTCCAGAGGAGGCCGTGTGATTACCTGGGATGAATTCTGTCAAGACTTCAAAGCTCATCACATTCCTCAGAGTGTTGTTGAAAGCAAGTGTGAGGAATTCCGCAACCTGAAGCAAGGCAGCTTGTCTGTTTACCAGTATAACATTCTGTTCCAGAGGCTCGCTCATTTCGCCAAGAAGGACGTCCCTGACGAGAAGAGCATGATATACCAGTTCAGAGGTGGTCTCAGAGAAGAACTCCAGCTAGCTCTCGTCCTTTTTGAGCCGAAGAAGTACGATGAGTTTTACAACATGGCAATGAAGCAAGAGGCTGCCCAACTGAAGTGCGATGCTTCCAAGAAGCGAGTCAGAGATGTGACTTCTTCTTCCTCAACTCAAGTGGTTTCTAAGCAGCAAAAGTATTGGCTGCCTCCTCCTCCATTCCATCAGCCTTATCAGCATAAGAGCAAAGGTGGTAATGGATCTTCCCACCCACCGAACCCAGGCTTTCAGAACAAGACTTCCTCTCAAGCTCCAAGATCAAGTGCTCCATATCACCGTCCGCTCTCGGAGGTCACGTGCAACAAGTGTAAGCAGAAGGTTCACTATGCCAACAAATGCTTCAATCAGAGGCGTCTTCCTCCTCCTCCTCATGTGAGATCTGCTAGTACCGCAGTGGTCAAGCATAACCCCAAGCACGCCAAGGTCAACTTGTTGAACACAACTCAGGCAGAGGACTCGTCAGATGTCATCATGGGTAACCTTCCTGTTAACGATGTTCCTGCAAAATTTCTTTTTGACTCTGGTGCATCGCATTCTTTCATGTCATTCCCATTTGCATCGGAGAACAATTTTGGTACTAAGGCTTTACCTAAAGCATTGCAAGTTGTTTCTCCGGCTAAGCGTCTGAGTTCTAGCATGATGGTTCCGGATATTTCTATCATGATGTCTGATTTCAAGTTTCTGGCTTCTCCAATGGTCCTTGGTAACTCAGATATCGATCTTATTCTTGGAATGGACTGGCTTTCTAAGCACAAGGCTCAGCTTGATTGTGCTGCCAGGCAGATTCAATTGACTCATTCGTCTGAGGATGTAATCGTCTTTGCCGCTCGGGATAATACCATCCGTCTATTTTCTCTCAATGAGAAGGGCGAGCTGGATGCCATTTCTCAAATTCCAGTCATTTGCGAATATCAAGACGTCTTTCCATAAGAGCTTCTAGGAATGCCTTCGCACCGGCCAGTTGAATTTGTCATCGATCTTGAGCCTGGCACGGAACCTGTTTGCAAACGTCCTTACAAGCTTGGACCCGAAGAGTTGAAAGAGCTGAAGAAGCAACTCGATATTCAAGAGCGTATGGGTCTCATCCAACCTAGTTCTTCTCCATGGGGTCGTGGTGTTCTTTTTGTGAAGAAGAAGGATGGAACGGACCGACTTTGTGTCGACTACCGTCCATTGAACAAGAAGATCATAAAGAACAAGTACCCACTTCCCAACATTAATGAGCTGTTTGAACAACTCAAAGGTGCTCAAGTATTCTCCAAGCTTGATCTCCGTATGGGCTATCACCAGATTCGCATTCGTGAAGAAGATATCCCCAAGACAACATTCAGAACAAGCTATGGTTCATATGAATACACTATCATGTCTTTTGGCCTCGTCAACGCTCCTCCAACATTCTCTCGCATGATGAACTTCATCTTCAACGCCTACACAAATGACTTCGTCTTGGTCTACCTCGATGACATTTTGGTCTTTTCCAAGAACAAGGAAGATCATGCCAAGCACTTGCGTTTGGTGCTGGATAAGCTCAAAGAACATCAGTTCTATGCCAAGTTTTCAAAGTGCGAGTTTTGGCTCGATGAGGTTCTCTACCTTGGACATATCATCTCTGCCAAGGGCATAGCGGTGAATCCTGAGAAGGTGTCTGCAATTGTGAATTGGGAACCACCTCAAAATGTTAAGCAACTCCGCAGCTTCCTTGGTCTCGCAAGCTATTGTCGAAGGTTCGTTGAGAACTTCTCAAAGATCACGAAGCCTCTTTCCAACCTTCTCCAGAAGCATGTGAAGTACGTCTGGTCTCCTGAATGTGACATCGCTTTCAACACCCTGAAAGAGAAGTTAGTCACTGCTCCAGTTCTGACTCCTCTTGATGAATCCAAACCGTTCGAGGTCTTTTGTGATGCTTCCCTTCAAGGTCTTGGTGCAGTGTTGATGCAAGAGAAGAAAGTTGTGGCCTATACCTCTCACCAGTTGAAGCCCAACGAAAAGAACTATCCCACTCATGACCTCGAGTTGGCGGCAGTTGTTCATGCTTTTTTAACTTGGAGACATCTCTTATTGGGAAGAAAAGTGGACATCTTCACTGATCATAAGAGTCTCAAGTACATCTTCACTCAGCCTAATCTCAACCTCAGGCAGACTCGTTGGGTCGAAATGATTCAAGAGTATAATCCGAGTATCGAATATACTCCGGGCAAGGCTAATGTTATTGCTGACGCTTTGAGCAGGAAGGCTTACTGCAACCGTTTGATTCTCAAGCCTTACCAACCCGAGCTTTGTGAAGCTTTACGCAAGCTTAATCTTCAAGTTGTTCCTCAAGGTTTCCTCACCAACCTCCAAGTCTCTCCTACTTTGGAAGATCAGATTCGTGAGGCTCAACTTCTTGATGCTGTGGTGAAGAAGGTGAAAATTGGGATTGCCAAGAGTCAACCCAAGTACAAGTGCTATCGTCTTGATGACAAGGATACTCTATTCTTCGAGGATCGCATTGTTGTGCCTAAAGGTGACCTTCGCAAAGTCATTATGAACGAGGCTCACAATTCACTCCTCTCTATCCACCCTGGAAGTACAAAGATGTACCAGGACCTCAAGCAGTCGTATTGGTGGACTAGAATGAAGCGCGAGATTGCCCAGTTCGTGAATGAATGTGATGTCTGCAGAAGAGTGAAAGAAGAACACCAACGACCAGCTGGTCTCCTCCAACCTCTTGCCATTCCAGAATGGAATTTTGACCACATTGAGATGGACTTCATGACTGGATTTCCAAAGTCCAAGCGTGGCAATGATGCTATCTTCGTTGTCATCGACAAACTCACTAAAGTGGCTCATTTCCTTCCTATCAAAGAATCTATCACAACAGCTCAATTGGCAGAGCTATATACCTCCCGGATTGTCTCGCTGCACGACATTCCGTAGTTGATATCTTCAGATTGTGGCAGCATCTTCACGTCCAAGTTTTGGGATTCTTTTCAGAAGGCCATGGGCACCAACATTCGCTTCAGCACAACTTTTCATCCTCAAACTAGTGGCCAAGTCGAGTAAGTCAATCAAATTCTTGAAGATATGCTCAGGGCTTGCGTCATCTCCTTCGGTATGAAGTGGGAAGATTGTCTTCCATATGCCGAGTTCTCCTACAACAACAGCTTCCAAGCGAGTTCGGGCAAGGCCCCATTTGAAATTCTCTATGGCAGGAAGTGTCGTACTCCTCTTAACTGGTCAGAGACTGGTGAACGTCAACTTCTTGGCAATGACTTGATCACAAAGGCAGAAGAGATGTGCAAAGTCATTCGTGATAATCTCAAAGCCGCACAATCGCGCCAGAAGAGTTACTATGATAGCAAGCATCGTGACTTGGCTTTCGAGATCGGAGACCATGTCTACCTCCGCGTCTCTCCAATGAAAGGTACTCGTCGCTTCAGTATCAAGGGAAGCTTGCCCCTAGATACGTGGGTCCTTTCAAGATCGTCAGCAAGAGAGGCGATCTCGCCTATCAACTTGAGCTTCCCTCCAACTTTGCAAACGTGCACAACGTGTTTCACGTGTCTCAACTCCGCAAGTGTTTCAAGACTCCTGACCGCACCGTCAACTTTGAAGACATTGATCTCCAAGAAGATCTGTCTTATCATGAGCACCCAGTTGCTATTCTTGAAGAAACTGAGCGCAAGACTCGCAACAAGTCTATAAAATTCCTCAAAGTCAAGTGGTCACATCATTCCAACCGTGAAGCCACCTGGGAACGCGAGGATCACCTCCGTTCTGAGTACCCGAAGTTTTTCCAGTCCTAGATCTCGGGATGAGATCCTTTCGTAGTGGTGGAGTGTTGTAACACCCCGGATGTAATTTACCTTAATTGTATTCCAACTCTTGCCGTTTCCGGCACTAAGTTATTTTATTTCCTTGTTGTCGGGTTTTTGTCTCCGTGTGTTTTTGTCTTTGTCATGCATCTCATATCATGTCATCATGTGCATTGCATTTGCATACGTGTTCGTCTCATGCATCTGAGCATTTTCCCCGTTGTCCGTTTTGCATTCCGGCGCTCCTATGTCCTCCGGTGTCCCTTTCTAGCTCTTTTCGTGTGTGGGGGTTAAACGTTTTCGTATTGGACCGAGACTTGTCATGCGGCCTTGGTTTACTACCGGTAGACCGCCTGTCAAGTTTCGTGCCATTTGGACTTCGTTTGATACTCCAACGGTTAACCGAGGGACCAAAAAGGCCTCGTGTGTGTTGCAGCCCAACACCCCTACAAAGTGGCCCAAAACCCACCTAAACCTCCTCCTTAATCTAGAGCGTTCGATCACGATCGCGTGGCCGCAAACCGCACCTCATTTGGAGCTCCCTAGCTCCCTCTACCTCTATATAAAGCCCCTCCTCCAAAATTTCCGGGTCAAAACACCCCTAAACCCTAGATCCGCCCCTCTCCAGCCGCCGGACATGTCCGAAACCTAGCCGGACACGTCGCGCCGCCACCGCCGACCAATCACGAGCCACCACCTGTCCCGCCCAGCGGCCCACTTCGCCGCGCCGCTGCTCGGCCCGCTCAGCCCGCGGGAGGCCCCCGCGACTCGTTCCCTCGTGCCGCCTCACGCCCGCGAGCCGCCGCCGTCCTCCTCGCGTCCGGCCACCCTAGCCGCCTGGCGCCGCCGCGCGGCATCACCGGTGACCGCCCCGCGCCGGCGACGCCGTCCCTCCATCGAGCCCGCCGCACCGCCCCACTACTCCGGCGCCGCTCCCGGATCCCCGCCGCCCGGCGACCTCTCCATCCTCCTCCGGCCAGCTCCGGCAAGCTCCATCACCTCCAGCCACCTCTCTCTTCTCTCCGCTGAACAGTGGACTCCGGTGAACCTTGTGATCCGTGCCCGGCCAGATCTGGATTTGGAGACTCGGTTGACTTTTTCCCCTAACCCTAGATATTTTGCATACTTCATCATGTCATAACTCTGTCATCATAACTCCAATTCGTGCGTGTAGCATATCAAATGTTCGTCTTGACGAGTACATCATTTCATCTCATTGCATCATTTTCATTTGAGCTCATCTTGATGCCCGAAATGCTGTTGGAAGAGGGCTATGTGAGGATTATTTCAGATCTGTTTCAGCAAATGCACTTTTGTCATTTTTGCCATGATTAATGTGTGCATGCTATGATCTTGAGTTCTACATGTGTTTTGATATATGCCATGCCATCTTTACAGGGGTGTATGCCATGTATTTTTGTGATCTTTGTGGTGACTAGCACAAGCATGCAAATTAGCCTACCCAACAATGCTGATTTCAGGGACTTAGAATTTCACTAAGTCCTTGTCCTGGTTTTGTTTTTATGCCATATGTTCATGTTGTTTCCTAGTGATCCGTGCATCATTTGGGCATGATCAGTAAGGATGTTTTGTAGATATTATTGTGATCTATCCATCCATGTCTTTGTTTGCAATTATGGAGCACCCTAGCTTGAGTCAATCCTGCTCTACTTTTGCTATAAAATGTTCCTGGCAGATTGTTAACATGTTTTGCAATTTTGCTGAGCTTGTTGTTGTTGATCCGTGCATGCTATGTTGTTGTTCTTGCCATGTATAGCTTCTATGCCATGTCTATTTGCTGGGTGTATGCTTAGATTATCATGAAATGTGTCGTAGTGAGTGCATCCATCTCGTAAACATGCCTACTTGTTAACTGTTTTGCATGCTCCAGTTTTTCACTAAGTGTGTATCTGTTTATGTTTTTGCTATGTTCACATGCTTGCAATTGTATTTTCTGATCCCTTTTGGCCCATGGTCACTAAGGGACTTTTGTTATATGATTTGAGTAGCTTCATCCCAGGCCTTTCTTTGCCATGATATGTTCCTGTAGCATGTAGTTATCGTGTCCTAAACATTACTTCCTGACAAATTCCTGACATGCTGTTAATTTCACTAAGTCTGAAACCAGTAACCTTTTGCACTTTTGCCATGCTTGTTTGAGCTCGCTATTGAGTGAATTAGCCGTTGCTCAGCGTTCATCTTTTGTCAAGCATCATGAGTGGATCCCTGCCATGTATTTTGTTGCCATGTTTGAGTGCAGTAGCTTATTTATCTTGATGCATTTAGATGGCTACTTGCTGTTTATCGTAGACCGATGCCATATTTGTTTTGCTTGCCATTTCCAAACCGTGCATCCGATTCCGGTGATCTTTATATCGATTTCGACCGAAAACCTCACCATTCCAGTGGCACTCTTGGATTTCCAAGTTGAGGCCAGGTTCAATCATTCCTTTGCAAATCATGCATATGCATCGCATACCGCATCCCGCATATCATACCATGTTTGCATCATGTTGCTTGAGCATTGCACGTGGTTGATTTTGTTTCTTTTTGTTTGTTGTTCTTGCTTGGGTAGAGCCGGGAGACGAGTACGTGAACGAGGAGCCCATTGAGTACGCTTACAAGGATCAACGCAACTCTGAGAACTTTGCAGGCAAGATGACCATACCCTCGAAATCACTTCTATCTTTGCTTGCTAGATGCTCGCTCTTTTGCTATGCCTATGCTATGATACCTACCACTTGCTTATCATGCCTCCCCAATTGCCATGTCAAGCCTCTAACCCACCATGTCCTAGCAAACCGTTGTTTGGCTATGTTACCGCTTTGCTCAACCCCTCTTATAGCGTTGCTAGTTGCAGGTGAAGATTGGAGATCATTCCTTGTTGGAACATGTTTATTGTTGGGATATCACCATATTATCTTGTTTATCTTAATGCACCTATATACTTGGTAAAGGGTGGAAGGCTCGGTCTTATGCCTAGTGTTTTGTTCCACTCTTGCCGCCCTAGTTTCCGTCATATCGGTGTTATGTTCCCGGATTTTTGCGTTCCTTATACGGTTGGGTTATAATGGGAACCCCTTGACAGTTTGCCTTGAATAAAACTCCTCCAGCAATGCCCAATCTTTGTTTTACCATTCGCCACCTAGCCTCTTTTTCCCTTGGGTTTCTGGACCCCGAGGGTCATCTTTATTTAAACCCCCCGGGCCAGTGCTCCTCTGAGTGTTGGTCCAAACTGAGCTGCCTATGGGGCCACCTCGAGGAAACTTGAGGGTTGGTTTTACTCGTAGCTAGTCTCATCTGAGTGTGCCCTGAGAACGAGATATGTGCAGCTCCTATCGGGATTTCTCGGCACATTCGGGCGGTGTTGCTGGACTTGTTTTACCATTGTCGAGGATGTCTTGTAACCGGGATGCCAAGTCTGATCGGATTGTCTTGGAAGAAGGAATATACTTCGTTGACCGTGAGAGCTTGTGATGGGCTAAGTTGGGACTCCCCTGCAGGGATTTGAACTTTCGAAAGCCGTGCCCATGGTTATGGGCAGATGGGAATTTGTTAATGTCCGGTTGTAGATAACCTGAAACTTAACTTAATTAAAATACATCAACCGCATGTGTAACCGTGATGGTCTCTTCTCGGCGGAGTCCGGGAAGTGAACACGGTGTTGGAGTAATGCTTGACGTAGGTTGTTCTAGGATCACTTCTTGATCATAGTTGTTCGACCATGCTTTTGCCTTCTCTTCTCGCTCTCATTTGCGTATGTTAGCCACCATATATGCTAGTCGCTTGCTGCAGCTCCACATCATACCTTTACCCTACCTATAAGCTTAAATAGTCTTGATCGTGAGGGTGTGAGATTGCCGAGTCCCCGTGACTCAGAGTTTCCTTCCAAAACTAGATGCAGGGACCGATGATACTGCTCCAGGTGATGCGATTGAGCTCAAGTGGGAGTTCGATGAAGACTCTCGTCGTTACTACGTGTCTTTACTAGATGATTAGTAGTGGTGCCCAGTTGGGGCGATCGGGGACTTTGTCGCAATTGGGGGTTGATCTTTATTTTGGTTCCGTAGTCGGACCCTGAGTGTATTGGATGAATGTAATGACTTATTTATGTATTTGTGTGACGTGGCGATTGTAAGCCAACTATGTACCTTTCCCCTTTATTTATTTACATGGGTTGTTGTGAAGATTACCTCACTTACGACATTGCTTTCAATGCGGTTATGCCTCTTAGTCGTGCTTCGACACGTGGGAGATATAGCCGCATCGAGGGCGTTACAGTGGCCTTGTTTAATTTGCGGAAATCAATTACCATCCTATAACATGTAATAATTCTTTGAGGAATCAATTCATCTTTATCATTAGGAACGACAGTAATACCTCCCTTCTTAGGGACACAATGGACAGGACGTACCCACTGACTATCAGCAATGGGATAGATTATACCTCCCTCAAGGAGCTTTAGTATTTCCTTTCTTACCACTTCTTTCATTTTAGGATTCAGCCGTCGTTGATGATCATGAACTGGTTTAGCATCTTCTTCCAAATTTATTTTATGTTGACATAAAGTGGGACTAATGCCCTTAAGATCATCAAGAGTATACCCAATAGCAGCATAGTGCTTCTTCAGAGTTTTCAATAATCTCTCTTCCTCATGCTCTGAAAGGTTAGCACTAATAAAAACATGATATATCTTTTTCTCATCAAGATAAGCATATTTAAGAGTATCAGGCAATGATTGAAGCTCAAACACGGGATCACCCTTTGGTGGAGGAGGATCCCCTAGGATTTCAACAAGCAAATTGTGTTTCAGAATAGGTTCCTGTTTAAAGAATACTTCATCTATTTCCCTTCTTTCATTCATAAACATATCATTTTCATGGTCTAGCAAATATTGTTCTAAAGGATCACTAGGAGGTACGACAATAGAAGAAAGACCAATAATTTCATCCTTACTAGGTAATTCTTCTTCACGGTGTTGTCTACTAAATTTAGAGAAATTAAATTCATGAGACATATCATCTAAACCGATAGTAACAATATCCCTTTTGCAATGTATGGTAGCATTAATAGTGTTTAAGAAGGGTCTACCAAATATAATGGGACAAAAGCTATCTTGTGGGGAACCAAGAACAAGAAAATCAGCAGGATATTTAGTTTTCCCACACAAGACTTCAACATCTCTAACAATTCCCATTGGTGCAATAGTATCTCTATTGGCAAGTTTAATTGTGACATCAATATCTTCTAACTCAACAGGTGCAATATCATGCATAATTTCTCTATATAGGCTAATAGGTATTGCACTAGCACTGGCACCCATATCACATAAACCATGATAACAATGATCTCCTATTTTAACAGAAATAACAGGCATGCCTACCACAGGTCTAGGTTTATCTTTAGCGCAAGGTTTAGCAATTCTAGCAGTTTCATCATAGAAATAAATAACATGCCCATCAATATTATCAGCCAAGAGATCTTTAACAATAGCAATATCAGGTTCAACTTTAATTTTCTCAAAAGGTGTATAAGTTTTAATATTTCTTTTACGAACCACAATTGAAGCTTTAGCATGATCCTTTATCCTAACAGGAAAAGGTGGTTTCTCAACATAAGCAGTAGGAACAATAGGATCATTATAAGTGATAGTCTTTTCTTCAACTTTAATAGGTGCAACTACTTTTACTTCTATGGGAGGATGGTATTTAAACCACTTCTCCTTGGGGAGATCAACATAAGTAGCAAAAGATTCACAGAAAGAAGCTACTATTTCAGAGTCAAGTCCATATTTAGTGCTAAACTTACGAAAAACATCGGTATCCATAAAAGATTTAACATAATCAAACCTAGGTGTCATACCTTACTCCTTACCTTTGTCGAGGTCCCAATCTTCAGAGTTGCATTTAATTCTTTCCAATAAATCCCATTTGAATTCAATAGTCTTCATCTTAAAAGAGCCAGCACAAGAAGTATCAAGCATGGTGCGATTGCTATCAGAAAGCCGAGCATAAAAATTTTGAATAATCATTTCTCTTGAGAGCTCATGATTGGGGCATGAATATAACATTGATTTAAGCCTCCCCCAAGCTTGAGCGATGCTTTCTCCTTTGTGAGGCAAAAAATTATATATATAATTGTGATCACGATGAACAAGATGCATAGGATAAAACTTCTGACGAAATTCCAATTTCAATCGTTTGTAGTTCCATGACCCCATATCATCACATAGCCTATACCATCTCGATGCATCTCCCTTCAAAGATAAAGGGAAGACCTTCTTCTTAACAACATCTCCGGGTACACCTGCAAGCTTAAATAATCCACAACTTCATCCACATATATTAGATGCTCATCAGGATGCTTTGTTCCATCTCCTACAAAAGGATTAGCTAGCAGTTTTTCTATCATACCCGAAGGAATTTCAAAGCAGACATTTTCATTTTCATTTTCAGTAGGTTGAGTAGGTTGAGGAGCAACTCTTTGCTCTACTGGTTGGGGTGAAGATACCCCAAACAAGCCCCTCAGAGGATTACTTTCCATAGTAACAAGTGACAGTAAATTTCAGCACACTATATAAATTTTTCCTTACCAAATTCCACCTACCAAAGGCGCTTCACTCCCCGGCAACGGCGCCAGAAAAGAGTCTTGATGACCCACAAGTATAGGGGATCTATCGTAGTCCTTTCGATAAGTAAGAGTGTCGAACCCAACAAGGAGCAGAAGGAAATGATAAGCGGTTTCCAGCAAGGTATTCTCTGCAAGTACTGAAATAAGTGGTAACAGATAGTTTTGTGATAGGATAATTTGTAACGAGCAACAAGTAACAAAAGTAAATAAAGTGCAGCAAGGTGGCCCAATCCTTTTTGTAGCAAAGGACAAGCCCGGACAAACTCTTATATAGAGAAAAGCGCTCCCGAGGACACATGGGAATATCGTCAAGCTAGTTTTCATCACGTTCATATGATTCACGTTCGGTACTTTGATAATTTGGTATGTGGGTGGACCGGTGCTTGGGTACTATCCTTACTTGGACAAGCATCCCACTTATGATTAACCTCTATTGCAAGCATCCGCAACTACAACAAAAGTATTAAGGTAAACCTAACCATAGCATGAAACATATGGATCCAAATCAGCCCCTTACGAAGCAACGCATAAACTAGGGTTTAAGATTCTGTCACTCTAGCAACCCATCATCTACTTATTAATTCCCAATGCCTTCCTCTAGGCCCAAATAATGGTGAAGTGTCATGTAGTCGATGTTCACATAACACCACTAGAGGAGAGACAACATACATCTCATCAAAATATCGAACGAATACCAAATTCACATGACTACTAATAGCAAGACTTCTCCCATGTCCTCAGGAACAAACGTAACTACTCACAAAGCATATTCATGTTCATAATCAGAGGGGTATTAATATGCATATAGGGTCTGAACATATGATCTTCCACCAAATAAACCAACTAGCATCAACTACAAGGAGTAATTAACACTACTAGCAACCTACTAGTACCAATCCCGGACTTGGAGACAAGAATTGGATACAAGAGATGAACTAGGGTTTTGAGAGGCGATGGTGCTGATGAAGATGTTGATGGATATTGCCCTCTCCCGATGAGAGGAGTGGTGGTGATGACGATGGAGATGATTTCCCCCTCCCGGAGGGAAGTTTCCCCGGCAGAATAGGTCCGCCAGAGCCCTAGATTGGTTCCGCCTCGTGGCGGCGGAGTTTCGTCTGAGAAGATGGCTTATGATTTTTTCCCATCAAAAGACTTCATATAGCAGAAGATGGCCACCGGAAGACCACCAGGGGCCCCACGAGGCAGGGGGCGCGCCCCCACCCTCGTGGGCAGGGTGTGGCCCCCCTGGTGAACTTCTTTCGCTGAGTATTTTATATATATTCTGAAAACGTCTTCCGTGAAGTTTCAGGACTTTTGGAGCTATGCCGAATAGGTCTCTAATATTTGCTCCTTTTCCAGCCCAGAATCCCAGCTGTTGGCATTCTCCCTCTTTATGTAAACCTTGTAAAATAAATATCGATATAAAAGCATGATGCAAAATGGACGTATCAGCTACCAAGAGGTGTGGGTGAGTAGAGGGATAGACATGCCAGGGATGCGAGTATATGATGGGGCCGTGAGGCCTGCCCGGCAGCACAGGCGACCACGGGAGGCGGGAGCAGGCGGTTCCGACGGTGCTTGTTTGGGCGGCTGGGGCAGGAAGATCAGAGACTGAAGAAGCACGATTGCCGTTAGATTGACATCTAACGGTCTGACGCTGGTAGAGTCGATTGTTGACTAAGTTTCTTTTTTGAGAAACCTTGTGTACGCATGAACTTAGTAGGCCCACAAGTCAGTCTCCAAATCTGTGGCAGACAACATAGAGCCCATTTGCTATTTTTTTAATAATTTGCAGCCCATTTGCTAATTCTTAAGTAATTTATTACAACCCATTTTCTGCCCAGGACCACGGTCAAAAGTTCAACCTTATTTTGCATATTTCGGTGGAGTCCGAACTTTTGTAATCCTGAAATGATAAACATTTTTTAAGAACTTATTGCTTTACCAAAAAAAATCGTTTTGTTTTTGTAAGAAAATAAGACGTGGGACAATTGTGGTTTAAGGGAAAACCAGTGGTAAAAAAATCAGCGCTGGGAGGGAAAACAACAACAAAAATAAGGATGTAAATATGAAAAGGGAATTTTATGTATTTTCAATATAATGATACGTGTATATGAACTAGTAAAACTATAGGTAGAGATTAGAAAACGGATGTAGGACATGCGTTTCAAGAGGAAAATAGAACTGGGCCGTGTGTTTGATTCAGTAAAAAAACTGCCTGCGGATATTGTAAGACAAAATATAACTAACGCTGGCGGGCCAGAGGCCAGTAGATACCTACTGGATCTTTGTGCCCCGTTGTCGTCATGGGCTGGGTCTGTTAAAAATAAAACCAAGCCTGGGCAGTCTACAGCCCAGTTGAACTTGCTCGACCTGAAAAAACAATATACGTGCTCAATAAATGAGAGAATTCTGCAAGTACAGACTGATAACTGGGATGCTGCAGGGATATTGTTTTTTCATCGTGATAATAAGTGCATGCACTTGTTTCAAAAATTTGGAGAACTGGGAATTCGAACGGCAGGTGCTTACGCTACCCATCAAATAAAAATCAGGTGCCTGAAAATTCGTTTCGAAACAAATGATTCATCTTTATATCCACGTCGACCCTCGGCATGATGGCTGGAATCAAATGCCAAGTTCATACCAAAAGATCGTTAACAACAATACCAACTTGCGGACGACAAGGTAGTACAAGTACCAATACCAAACTAACTTATAATCTTTTTACTCCTAGCCCTAGTGTTATCTTGCAGAGGACCAGCTCCCGCTTCTTCTCTTGCCTCAGGTCCCCGAGGTGGTACTGGTGCATCACCCAGTTGGTCCTCTGCTGGTCGAAGTTCTTGTTGGTGTGCAGCACCAGAACCTTTTTGCTGCCCGTCTGCCGGCCGTTGACCATCACCGGTAAGGTATTGCCGATGTTGTGCCACATCGCGTGCATGCCGCACTCCGACTGTATCTTGCGACGCGTCCACGTGCCCCTTTTAAACGCCCTGGAATTGCGCTGGAAGAAATGCTTGCTTAGGCCACTCAGTGTGATACCTGCAGTATTGTCGAATACAGGTTTTAGTGTACGTAGTTGACATTTTCATAACATCTTTGGCATGTTGCAGTCACTTGTTTCACTTTTTATTAACTATCAAATTGTAATTGCTTCACCAGGTCTGCGTCTAAAAAGAAAAATAGAGCTATAAACAAAGAAATATGTTTGTGCAAGTAGACGGCCGATCGGTGTCTTACCTGGAAGTTTCTCAGGATGGGTGTAGCATATGCCGTGCTCGTAATCGATGGTTGGTATGAACAAATCGATGAGAGGGTCAGATCTCGTGCTGGCAGCACTCACTTTGGCCTCAAGGTGCTCGATCAGCTCCCGATCCGTGGGATCGAACTTGATGCCAGCCAGCAGCACCGGCCAATCCTTCTTTGACTTGCATCGGTTAATTCCAGTTATATGGTACTCAATGTATGATCAATCGACTGTTTTAAGTGAATGATGAAAGATTTCGACAGATAAGTGGTACTCCAAATCTGAAGTCTAGAATACCCGAACACGCCATTGGGATTCTTGTGTAACCTCATGCACAGTGTGTTGTCATGTCAATTCAATGTGTGGACATGATGAATAATTTGACCGATGTATACTAGTACTGCTACTGTACTACTTACTAGTTGTATTTAGTGTCACATTTTAACCATAGGTTTAACTAACAAGTACGCACTTGAAGCCTAATACATATATATATATATAGGTAAAACTGTGTCTACCATAGCTTGCCACAGAACTAGTTAAGTTTCCCTACCCTTAACTAGTTCTGTGGCAAGCACTTGTAGAAAATCCTACTCCTATATATATATATATAGACACACACACACACTACACAGCATCTCCATCATCGTTATCAGTGCATCCTGCGCAGGTGAGTTAGGATGCACTTGACCCCAGAAAGGTATCTATCCTTCAAACCAGAGGAGTGCTTCAAACTAACAACAGTACATAATATCCAACAAAAGAGGGTCGTGCTACAGCAGCAGAATACATGGCCCAGTCTAGATATCAGTACGAATCAAGTTGTGCATATTTGCTGTTGGCATGAACCACATCGCCGCATGTCGGGTTTGCAAAAGCCATCCATCGCATGGAAGCTTGATGCCTTTCACACACTGAAGATTATCTGGCAACAAGCTGTGTCGATGAATCTCTGGATATGGTGATTCATGAAACCCATGGTATGATGTGTAAACATAGTCCCCCCTGGCGAATGGAAGTTGCATAGCACGGTAATCATCGCCGGTGATATGATTGATGATTGGTTGTATGATCATATAATTGAGCCCGAGGAACATGGAGTAGTTTCCGAGGCTGTAAACCCGCCTCTAGTTGAATACGCCTGGCCCAACGGAGCTGGGATCTTTCTCGAACACGAAGCAGCCATAGCCATCAATGTCACGTACGCCCTAGGCATTGTACTTCATGTGGTTGATGTAATGGTTTGGTCAATTTGGTACGTGCGAATGAGCATCAAATGAACGTCGTCAGCTGAACGAGTGATAAACCACCACCCATCGGCTGGTATGATTCCAGGTCCTGGAATCATGAAGGCTAGCGCATTTGCGTCTGCTGCAACAATTCAAATTGGAGACCAAAAGGACAAAAATAAACAATCATATTCAGAGTATGTGTGGAATTAAGATTATTATAACAGTGACACATATCATAGAGAGAGAATTGCAATGCCGTGATCATAATCATACCCCAAGTTAAAAATAAGCCAATGGCTTTCATATTCTAGCAATATGTCATGGTTCAAACATCATGTAACAATGAGAGGAAAACAGCTATGACAGGGCCTACTCATATTCTACCACAGCACTTACTACTACTATTCTCATATCAACTCTAAGCAATAACATGCGTTGTTATAAAAATCTTGGAAATGAGAGTAACATATAGCAATCATGATGTTATGCTCATAATATCTATTCTAACGATCATTAGATGCCAATTGTTCTCATATCAACTCTAACAATAACATGTGTGGTCATAAAAATCTAGGAAATGAGAGGAACATATTGCAACGATGTGGTTATAGACATACTATCTATTCTAAATTTGTAACAATGAATAGGCAGTCGTATTCATAAGGTAAAGATGAGATGAGATAAAACAATTACACGACGATAGATTCCACCAGTATAGGCAGCCAATCTGTGCGTCGACCACGTAAACGATGCCATCGTGCACTTTCGCATCAGACATAAATGTCGCCTCAACAGGATTGACGATGAGCCATAACCATGTATGGCAACTAGATTCCAGATAGACTAATCCCATGTTGAACAAGGCAATGAGCTTGTAATCCATGTAGACTTCTGATGGTGTGGGCACTTCACAGATTACAACTTTCAGCAAACAGAGGTCGAGCCAAAAGCTTGACGCATCTCGTGTGTAGTAGGCAGGAGTGTCTGGCGGGCCGCGAGGCTCGATGGCGGCGGTATCCAACGATGGAAGGGTGATCTCTCGCTAGGTGTAGATATCCACGAGACACCGCGGACTACCAGATTGGTGGATGAGGACGATCCAGTTGGCCTTCATGCCCGCCCAATAGTGGCCACGCATGAAGGACAAGTGGACGGGTAGTGGTAGCATGTCGAGGGGCACCACGGCAACCTCCGTAGGATCGTCAAGTCGGTGTCTGGGCCACCTGCGAGGATTGGGCATCAGCAAGCAGTGTGTCTTGAAAAGAGCAGGCCGGTTGCAGACGAGTAGACGATACAAAGACATCGAGCATGCGGCCAGACGGACGGTGCTGAGTAGGTCCATACGATTACAGATCTGCTCCAAGAGAACATCGGGGAGGGAATTCCAATCGCGGCTTTGCGTGTCAGTCGGTTCTACCATTGGGGTTTTTGAAGGAAATATGCCCTAGAGGCAATAATAAAGTTATTATTTATTTCCTTATATCATGATAAATGTTTATTATTCATGCTAGAATTGTATTAACCGGAAACATAATACATGTGTGAATACATAGACAAACAGAGTGTCACTAGTATGCCTCTACTTGACTAGCTCGTTAATCAAAGACGGTTATGTTTCCTAACCATGAACAAAGAGTTGTTATTTGATTAACGGGATCACATCATTAGGTGAATGATCTGATTGACATGACCCATTCCATTAGCTTAGCACCCGATCATTTAGTATGTTGCTATTGCTTTCTTCATGACTTATACATGTTCCCATGACTATGAGATTATGCAACTCCCATTTGTCGGAGGAACACTTTGTGTGCTACCAAACGTCACAACGTAAATGGGTGATTATAAAGGTGCTCTACAGGTGTCTCCAAAGGTACATGTTGGGTTGGCGTATTTCGAGATTAGGATTTGTCACTCCGATTGTCGGAGAGGTATCTCTGGACCCTCTCGGTAATACACATCACATAAGCCTTGCAAGCATTGCAACTAATGAGTTAGTTGTGAGATGATGTATTACGGAACGAGTAAAGAGACTTGCCGGTAACGAGATTGAACTAGGTATGGGATACCGATGATCGAATCTCGGGCAAGTAACATACCGATGACAAAGGGAACAACATATGTTGTTATGCGGTCTAACCGATAAAAGATCTTCGTAGAATATGTAGGAGCCAATATGAGCATCCAGGTTCCGCTATTGGTTATTGACCGGAGACGTGTCTCGGTCATGTCTACATTGTTCTCGAACCCGTAGGGTCTGCACGCTTAAGGTTTCGATGACAATTATATTATGAGTTTATGAGTTTTGATGTACCGAAGTTAGTTTGGAGTCCCGGATGTGATCACGGACATAACGAGGAGTCTCGAAATGGTCGAGACAAAAATATTGATATATTGGACGGCTATATTCGGACACCGGAAGTGTTCCGGGGAAGTTTCGGATAAAACCGGAGCACCGGGGGGTTACCGGAACCCCCCGGGGGGTTAATGGGCCTCATGGGCCTAAAGTGGAGAAGAGGAGGGGCTGCCAGGGCAGGCCGCACGCCCCCTCTCCCCCTAGTCCGAATTGGACAAGGAGGGAGGGGCGGCGCCCCCCATTCCCTTCTCTCCTTCCCCCTAGACACACAAGTTGATCCACGTGATCATATTCTTAGCCGTGTGCGGTGCCCCCTTCCACCATAGTCCTCGATAATATTGTAGCGGTGCTTAGGTGAAGCCCTGCGACGGTAGTACATCAAGATCATCACCACACCGTCGTGCTGACAGAACTCTTCCCCGACACTTTGCTGGATCAGAGTCCGGGGATCGTCATCGAGCTGAACGTGTGCTAGAACTCGGAGGTGCCGTAGTTTCGGTGCTTGATCGGTCGGGCCGTGGAGACGTACGACTACATCAACCAAGTTAACGCTTCCGTTGTCGATCTACAAGGGTACGTAGATCACACTCTCCCCCACTCGTTGCTATGCATCAGTATGATCTTGCGTGTGCGTAGGAAAATTTTGAAATTACTACGATCCCCAACAGTGGCATCCGAGCCTAGGTTTTATATGTTGATGTTATATGCACGAGTAGAACACAAGTGAGTTGTGGGCGATATAAGTCATACTGCTTATCGGCATGTCATACTTTGGTTCGGCGGTATTGTTGGACGAAGCGGCCCGGACCGACATTACGCGTACGCTTACGCGAGACCGGTTCTCCCGACGTGCTTTGCACATAGGTGGCTTGCGGGTGACAGTTTCTCCAACTTTAGTTGAACCGAGTGTGGCTACGCCCGGTCCTTGCGAAGGTTAAAACAGCACCAACTTGACAAACTATCGTTGTGGTTTTGATGCATAGGTAAGATTGGTTCTTGCTTAAGCCCGTAGCAGCCACGTAAAACTTGCAACAACAAAGTAGAGGACGTCTAACTTGTTTTTGCAGGGCATGTTGTGATGTGATATGGTCAAGACATGATGCTAAATTTTATTGTATGAGATGATCATGTTTTGTAACCGAGTTATCGGCAACTGGTAGGAGCCATATGGTTGTCGCTTTATTATATGCAATGCAATCACGCTGTAATGCTTTACTTTATCACTAAGCGGTAGCGATAGTCGTGGAAGCATAAGATTGGCGAGACGACAATGATGCTATGATGGAGATCAAGGTGTCGCGCCGGTGACGATGGTGATCACGATGGTGCTTCGAAGATGGAGATCACAAGCACAAGATGATGATGGCCATATCATATCACTTATATTGATTGCATGTGATGTTTATCTTTTATGCATCTTATCTTGCTTTGATTGACGGTAGCATTATAAGATGGTCTCTCACTAATTATCAAGAAGTGTTCTCCCTGAGTATGCACCGTTGCGAAAGTTCTTCGTGCTGAGACACCACGTGATGATCGGGTGTGATAGGCTCTACGTTCAAATACAACGGGTGCAAAACAGTTGCACACGCGGAATATTCAGGTTATACTTGATGAGCCAAGCATATACAGATATGGCCTCGGAACACGGAGACCGAAAGGTCGAGCATGAATCATATAGTAGATATGATCAACATAGTGATGTTCACCAATGAAACTACTCCATCTCACATGATGATCGGACATGGTTTAGTTGATTTGGATCACGTAATCACTTAGAGGATTAGAGGGATGTCTATCTAAGTGGGAGTTATTTAAGTAAATTAATTGAACCTAAAATTGTCATGAAACTTAGTACCTGATAGTATCTTGCTTGTTTATGCTTGATTGTAGATAGATGGCTCGTGCTGTTGTTCCGTTGAATTTTAATGCGTTCCTTGAGAAAGCAAAGTTGAAAGATGATGGTAGCAATTACACGGACTGGGTCCGTAACTTGAGGATTATCCTCATTGCTGCACAGAAGAATTA
Organism: Triticum urartu; assembly: GCF_056163025.1. NCBI lineage: Eukaryota > Viridiplantae > Streptophyta > Magnoliopsida > Poales > Poaceae > Triticum > Triticum urartu. The sequence continues at coordinate 619,705,066 of NC_141879.1, read as the reverse complement.
CGTCCTGGAAGCACCGCTGGGTGCCAGGCTTGCCGCTGGAGCAACACCAGATGTTATGAACGTCTGGCAGAGCAAAGCTGATGACTACTCGATAGTTCAGTGTGCCATGCTTTACGGCTTAGAATCGGGACTTCAACGAAGTTTTGAATGTCATGGAGCATATGAGATGTTCCAGGAGTTGAAGTTAATATTTCAAGCAAATGCCCGGATTGAGAGATATGAAGTCTCCAATAAGTTCTATAGCTGCAAGATGGAGGAGAACAGTTCTGTCAGTGAGCATATACTCAAAATGTCTGGGTATAATAATCACTTGATTCAATTGGGAGTTAATCTTCCAGATGATTGCGTCATTGACAGAATTCTCCAATCACTGCCACCAAGCTACAAGAGCTTCGTGATGAACTATAATATGCAAGGGATGAATAAGACTATTCCCGAGCTCTTCGCAATGCTGAAAGCTGCGGAGGTAGAAATCAAGAAGGAGCATCAAGTGTTGATGGTCAACAAGACCACTAGTTTCAATAAAAAGGGCAAAGGGAAGAAGAAGGGGAACTTCAAAAAGAACGGCAAGCAAGTTGCTACTCAAGAGAAGAAACCCAAACCTGGACCTAAGCCTGAAACTGAGTGCTTCTACTGCAAGCAGACTGGTCACTGGAAGCGGAACTGCCCCAAGTATTTGGCGGATAAGAAGGATGGCAAGGTGAACAAAGGTATATGTGATATACATGTTATTGATGTGTACCTTACTAATGCTCGCAGTAGCACCTGGGTATTTGATACTGGTTCTGTTGCTAATATTTGCAACTCGAAACAGGGACTACGGATTAAGCGAAGATTGGCTAAGGACGAGGTGACGATGCGCGTGGGAAACGGTTCCAAAGTCGATGTGATCGCAGTCGGCGCGCTACCTCTACATCTACCTTCGGGATTAATATTAGACCTAAATAATTGTTATTTGGTGCCAGCGTTAAGCATGAACATTATATCTGGATCTTGTTTGATGCGAGACGGTTATTCATTTAAATCTGAGAATAATGGTTGTTCTATTTATATGAGTAATATCTTTTATGGTCATGCACCTTTAAAGAGTGGTCTATTTTTATTGAATCTCGATAGTAGTGACACACATATTCATAGTGTTGAAACCAAAAGATGCAGAGTTGATAATGATAGTGCAACTTATTTGTGGCACTGCCGTTTAGGTCATGTCGGTGTAAAGCGCATGAAGAAACTCCATACTGATGGACTTTTGGAACCACTTGATTATGAATCACTTGGTACTTGTGAACCGTGCCTCATGGGCAAGATGACTAAAACACCGTTCTCCGGTACTATGGAGAGAGCAACAGATTTGTTGGAAATCATACATACAGATGTATGTGGTCCGATGAACGTTGAGGCTCGTGGCGGATATCGTTATTTTCTCACCTTCACAGATGACTTAAGCAGATATGGGTATATCTACTTAATGAAACATAAGTATGAAACATTTGAAAAGTTCAAAGAATTTCAGAGTGAAGTTGAAAATCATCGTAACAAGAAAATAAAATTCCTACGATCTGATCGTGGAGGAGAATATTTGAGTTACGAGTTTGGTGTACATTTGAGAAATTGTGGAATAGTTTCGCAACTCACGCCACCCAGAACACCACAGCGTAATGGTGTGTCCGAACATCGTAATCGTACTTTACTAGATATGGTGCGATCTATGATGTTTCTTACTGATTTACCGCTATCGTTTTGGGGATACGCTCTAGAGACGGCCGCATTCACGTTAAATAGGGCACCATCAAAATCCGTTGAGACGACGCCTTATGAACTGTGGTTTGGAAAGAAACCAAAGTTGTCGTTTCTGAAAGTTTGGGGCTGCGATGCTTATGTGAAAAAGATTCAACCTGATAAGCTCGAACCCAAATCGGAGAAATGTGTCTTCATAGGATATCCAAAGGAAACTATTGGATACACCTTCTATCACAGATCCGAAGGCAAGACTTTTGTTGCTAAATTCGGAAACTTTCTGGAGAAGGAGTTTCTCTCAAAAGAAGTGAGTGGGAGGAAAGTAGAACTTGACGAGGTAACTGTACCTGCTCCCTTATTGGAAAGTAGTGCATCACAGAAAACTGTTTTAGTGACACCTACACCAGTTAGTGAGGAAGCTAATGATGATGATCATGAAACTTCAGAACAAGATACTACTGAACCTTGTAGATCAACCAGAGTGAGATCCGCGCCAGAGTGGTACGGTAATCCTGTTCTGGAAGTCATGCTACTAGATCATGATGAACCTACAAACTATGAAGAAGCGATGGTGAGCCCAGATTCCGCAAAATGGCTTGAAGCCATGAAATCTGAGATGGGATCCATGTATGAGAACAAAGTATGGACTTTGGTTGACTTTCCCGATGATCGGCAAGCAATTGAGAATAAATGGATCTTCAAGAAGAAGACTGACGCTGACGGTAATATTACTGTCTACAAAGCTCGACTTGTCGCAAAAGGTTTTCGGCAAGTTCAAGGGATTGACTACGATGAGACCTTCTCACCCGTAGCGATGCTTAAGTCTGTCCGAATCATGTTAGCAATTGCCGCATTTTATGATTATGAAATTTGGCAGATGGATGTCAAAACTGCATTCCTGAATGGATATCTGGAAGAAGAGTTGTATATGATGCAACCAGAAGGTTTTGTCGATCGAAAGGGAACTAACAAAGTGTGCAAGCTCCAGCGATCCATTTATGGACTGGTGCAAGCCTCTCGGAGTTGGAATAAATGCTTTGATAGTGTGATCAAAGCATTTGGTTTTATACAGACTTTTGGAGAAGCCTGTATTTACAAGAAAGTGAGTGGGAGCTCTGTAGCATTTCTGATATTATATGTGGATGACATATTACTAATTGGAAATGATATAGAATTTCTGGATAGCATAAAGGGATACTTGAATAAGAGTTTTTCAATGAAAGACCTCAGTGAAGCTGCTTACATATTAGGCATTAAGATCTATAGAGATAGATCAAAATGCTTAATTGGACTTTCACAAAGCACATACCTTGACAAAGTTTTGAAGAAGTTCAAAATGGATCAAGCAAAGAAAGGGTTCTTGCCTGTGTTACAAGGTGTGAAGTTGAGTAAGACTCAATGCCCGACCACTGCAGAAGATAGAGAGAAAATGAAAGATGTTCCCTATGCTTCAGCCATAGGCTCTATCATGTATGCAATGCTGTGTACCAGACCTGATGTGTGCCTTGCTATAATTCTAGCAGGGAGGTACCGAAGTGATCCAGGAGTGGATCACTGGACAGCGGTCAAGAACATCCTGAAATACCTGAAAAGGACTAAGGATATGTTTCTCATATATGGAGGTGACAAAGAGCTCATCGTAAAAGGTTACGTTGATGCAAGCTTTGACACTGATCCGGACGATTCTAAATCGCAAACCGGATACGTGTTTACATTAAACGGTGGAGCTGTCAGTTGGTGCAGTTCTAAACAAAGCGTTGTAGCGGAATCTACATGTGAAGCGGAGTACATAGCTGCTTCGGAAGCAGCAAATGAAGGAGTCTGGATGAAGGAGTTCATATCCGATCTAGGTGTCATACCTAGTGCATCGGGTCCAATGAAAATCTTTTGTGACAATACTGGTGCAATTGCCTTGGCAAAGGAATCCAGATTTCACAAGAGAACCAAGAACATCAAGAGATGCTTCAATTCCATCTGGGATCTAGTCCAGGTGGGAGACATAGAGATTTGCAAGATACATACGGATCTGAATGTTGCAGACCCGTTGACTAAGCCTCTTCCACGAGCAAAACATGATCAGCACCAAAGCTCCATGGGTGTTAGAACCATTACTGTGTAATCTAGATTATTGACTCTAGTGCAAGTGGGAGACTGAAGGAAATATGCCCTAGAGGCAATAATAAAGTTATTATTTATTTCCTTATATCATGATAAATGTTTATTATTCATGCTAGAATTGTATTAACCGGAAACATAATACATGTGTGAATACATAGACAAACAGAGTGTCACTAGTATGCCTCTACTTGACTAGCTCGTTAATCAAAGATGGTTATGTTTCCTAACCATGAACAAAGAGTTGTTATTTGATTAACGGGATCACATCATTAGGTGAATGATCTGATTGACATGAACCATTCCATTAGCTTAGCACCCGATCGTTTAGTATGTTGCTATTGCTTTCTTCATGACTTATACATGTTCCTATGACTATGAGATTATGCAACCCCCGTTTGCCGGAGGAACACTTTGTGTGCTACCAAACATCACAACGTAAATGGGTGATTATAAAGGTGCTCTACAGGTGTCTCCAAAGGTACATGTTGGGTTGGCGTATTTCGAGATTAGGATTTGTCACTCCGATTGTCGGAGAGGTATCTCTGGGCCCTCTCGGTAATACACATCACATAAGCCTTGCAAGCATTGCAACTAATGAGTTAGTTGTGAGATGATGTATTACGGAACGAGTAAAGAGACTTGCCGGTAACGAGATTGAACTAGGTATGGGATACCGACGATCGAATCTCGGGCAAGTAACATACTGATGACAAAGGGAACAACGTATGCTGTTATGCGGTCTGACCGATAAAAGATCTTCGTAGAATATGTAGGAGCCAATATGAGCATCCAGGTTCCGCTATTGGTTATTGACCGGAGACGTGTCTCGGTCATGTCTACATTGTTCTCGAACCCGTAGGGTCCGCACGCTTAAGGTTTCGATGACAGTTATATTATGAGTTTATGAGTTTTGATGTAACGAAGTTAGTTCGGAGTCCCGGATGTGATCACGGACATAACAAGGAGTCTCGAAATGGTCGAGACATAAAGATTGATATATTGGACGGCTATATTCGGACACCGGAAGTGTTCCGGGGAAGTTTCGGATAAAACCGGAGCACCGGGGGGTTACCGGAACCCCCCGGGGGGTTAATGGGCCTCATGGGCCTAAAGTGGAGAAGAGGAGGGGCTGCCAGGGCAGGCCGCGCACCCCCTCTCCCCCTTGTCCTAATTGGACAAGGAGGGAGGGGCGGCGCCCCCCGTTTTCCTTCTCTCCTTCCCCCCTCTCCTACTTGGACAAGGAAAGGGAGGGGAGTCCTACTCCCGGTAGGAGTAGGACTCCTCCTGCGCGCCTCCTACTAGGGCCGGCCGCACCCCCCTTGGATCCTTTATATACGGAGGCAAGGGGCACCCCTAGACACACAAGTTGATCCACGTGATCATATTCTTAGCCGTGTGCGGTGCCCCCTTCCACCATAGTCCTCGATAATATTGTAGCGGTGCTTAGGTGAAGCCCTGCGACGGTAGTACATCAAGATCGTCACCACGCCGTCGTGCTGACGGAACTCTTCCCCGACACTTTGCTGGATCGGAGTCCGGGGATCGTCATCGAGCTGAACGTGTGCTAGAACTCGGAGGTGCCGTAGTTTCGGTGCTTGATCGGTCGGGCCGTGGAGACGTACGACTACATCAACCAAGTTAACACTTCCGTTGTCGATCTACATGGGTATGTAGGTCACACTCCCCCCCTCTCGTTGCTATGCATCAGTATGATCTTGCATGTGCGTAGGAAAATTTTGAAATTACTACGTTCCCCAACAGTTTTCGGTTCCTGTGAGCCAGCGGGGAAGTGGATTCGGGCGGGCGAGCGAAGAAGCTTCTCCTCGTGTGGCCGAGCAGTGAGCGGGGGGATATGGTACGCGCGAGCTACCAAGGAAGATAGCGTGGGCGGGTGAGCAGTGAGCGGGGGGAAATGGTGTGCGGCCGACGATGGGGAAGAGAGGAGGAAGAAGAAGAGAGGAGGAAGAAGAGTGGAAGACAGGGAAGAAAGTGCATTAAATCTCAATTCTACTACTACTACCAGGATATACCGTCCTTCGGAGTGTAAATAGATACACCGATGACATGTGGGTCTACCACAAGAGGGCCCATATGTTAGGTAATGGAGGACAGAAGCATGCTCTACTGGCAAACATGATGACAGTACTGGATAAGGCTGATTTAGTAACACCAACACGCTGGTTCAGCTTATTAGTTAAGTGTCCCATCTGCTGCAACGTCTATTGTCACTTCACTGCGAAGACTAGTTGAATAGTTCTCTCTGACCGAGATGGGGAATAATGGATTGCGAAGACTTCCTTTCTACATTATCCCTATGCCTCTACGCTCACTTCACTCATTTTGCTCTGTACGTAGTCACTTGTTGAAATCTCTAGAAAGACAAATACTCCGTATTTGAGAACAGAGGGAGGATTTTACTCTGTATTTGGGAACAGAGGGAGTATCACCATATGGAGGGAATAGAGGAAGCTTGAAATATGAACATGCCAATGGGAGGGAGTAAGCCCCATGCATGCATGCATGCAACATGCAACACTCACACATACACATGGACGCACGCACCACTCACGCACCCATACGGCACACAACACACGACGCAACACACACGCTCACGCTCAAGTGCTCAACCTACTCCCTACGTCCGTGAAAGACTGTACATTTAGAGATTTACACATTGACTAGGGCATAATTAACGTCCAAAAGTAGCAGACTTATGTGTGCATGCGACCATTGAGAGAAGAAGATTAAATGAAGGTCGTTGCATGCTGTAATTAAGGATAGACATGTAGCCTATACCTAGAGCACAAGTTGGTGCATTAGTCAATCAATATCGATTTAGATTAAAGGCTAAATGCATTGGAAGTGTAGATGTACTACACTCTTTGTTTTTTAGCTGATGTACACTCTTTGTTGGAAGACCGAGGGAGTACACATGCATGCACTCACATACACAGCCAGGGTGGTTCGCGCGCAAGGGTTGGACTCCTGTCGCGCCTGCGTAAAGTTTTGTTTAACTGATTTCTTTGCTCTGCCAACTGACAGGTGGGACCTAGAAACCAGATGACAATTTAACCAGTCAACAAAGTGCCACGTCGACTATGTGGCCGGTCAGTAGGGTGCAATACGTTGCTCTACGATGAGCTAGTGATCGTATAATCACCGCAAAACTATATATAGTGACGGTAAAGAGCATATTGTTACATACGTTGACCGCCAGTGTATTTTCTCGTTTCAAATTAAGCCATATTAACCGGAAAGGACACAGTATGGATTAGTACTAGTACTGCTTTGATGTGTCTCGTCAACTCGCCGAACGAGGAGAAGCTTGCTTACTACGCCTTTCCCTCACCCACGCGCGCGGTGGTTCGCAGGACGAGGAGAGGGTTTTGATTACAGCGCCCTCTCCCTCTCCCTCTCCCTCGCCCTCGCCCTCGCGGTGGACGTGCATCAGTTCAATCGGTGTCAGATTGCCAGAAGCATATTGTACTGTAGTATCATCATTGTTAGACCTTCCGAAGAGGCGAAGAGCCAAGTGCAAGGTTCACACGAGTACGAACTGTTGAACCTCCCGAAGAGGCAAAGAGCCAAGCGCAAGGTTCTATAGGAGTTGTCGTCCTAGTAGGAGTGTACTACTCCCTCCTTTCCGGTTTATAAGGCTCATCTCAATAGAGAACGATGCTACTGTATGATGCCGCCACGTCACGTATATCCAAAGCTGTGCCACCTTTTTTTCTCAAAGAGCGTGTTGGATCCCATGCAACGACCACACAAGTTGCACGTACACATAACACATTTACTAGTAATAAATTCTAAAGGACAAATGCCAGTATGCCACACATGTTCATCTCCAATTCATGTGATAAATTTGTGCACGACTAGTCTACATATATTCACAACGCGACCGTTCACAATTTACCGTACTCCACTTACACGTTATAGATGGGCTACATGTCATCCTCCAGATTCTAGTCCCAGGTGTTCTTCATGGATGGCACGATCCATAGGGTGGGCAACGGGAATCATTGTCGCAGCTTTCTAGTCCGGTTCCACACGATGGAGACTCATCCAAGCTGAAGCGGCATAAATCAGGGATACCGCGTCCCAGCATGTCGTTCATCCGGCGGTGCGCACTGAAGACACAACCATGCTTCATGAACGACAGGCCTTCCGCGTCATGCACGGAAGGTGGCATCCGCTTCACAATGGGGTAGCTGTCCCCAATGAAAAGCGAGTACTCTCCAAGAGTGTTCCTCGGCACCCACGTAGCATCACGGGGGCCGAACTCGGCGCCGTTCATCTAGTACACGCGGCATCTCAGATCTGGACACATGGTGACGTACATAGTCAAGGTCCATGCATAATAATGTTGTGCTCAAATATGACAGTTAGTAATACTGTGCAGCAAATAGTACTACTCTGGTATAGAGGAAGTAAAATAACCGGCTTATTATATATAGCCACTCTTGGCTACATGGATGAGATAGTAAGCCATGGAAAGAAATGGTGGCAGCTAGTGGGTTCAAGTCTTCAAGGGCCTAGCTAGCTATACGCGTCCTCCAAGGTAAAAAGTACTCCTACTAATACGTAAGTAGAGTACTAGTACAACAATGAAAGAGAAGGCGAGAGGGTTAAAAAATGGAATACCTGGGTAGATGGTGACGGTCCGATCATGGTAGATTGTGTGACCATGTTGCACATCAGTGGTACCATGGGTAACAACTGCTAAGATAGTTGATACCAATATGCCAAAGTCAGCTACAAGGTTCCAGGTTTGACTGAATCGCGGATGCAAATGCACATCCAGGATCGGCGATCTTATTTTGATCACGGGATGACTGGTCCCTACAAAATAATGGAGTAACATTAGGGATGCAAATGATGGTTTGTGCATTCCGTTTGTAATCTCCCGTACCGTAGGATGGAAACCAGATGAAACAAGTCCCCTGCCTTGTCACCACGAAGATGTGGCCTAGATGGTGCACGGCGTCTTCGAACGTTTAGGGGTACAAATCTGCCGCCGCCAACATGCGCCAGCCTCTGCCGTTACTGCCTCTTGCATTGCTGGCAATCCTTATGTCAAACACCACGATGAGATAGTAATCGTCATAGCCGCGTCGCTTTGTCGACGGGTCCGCAATTGCTATCTTCTTCAATCTCATGTAGGCATCATCATACGTATTCAAGCCCAGCCAGTACGGAAGGCCGATCCCAATGGTGGAGAAGGGGTCTACCGGAACGGCCACACTGCTGTGGATGTTGTGCAAAATGATGGTGGTATCCGGCTGGAGGTATGCAAGCCAATATTCGTTGGCACCGACCCAGACCTATATATAAGACGGTGGGCAATGGAGAAATTATGAGATGGAAATGGAATAACTAAGTACTACATGATCAAACTCCATTACTGACTTGCTCATTGGACAAAATCCGACTACCTCTCAACATCGGCAACTCTAGCGGAGTCAATGTGCAACCATGGCCAGGGAGCGGTGGACTGTTCGAAGGATTGTCCCATAAAAGAACCTTCTCCTCAAGGACGCGTGGAAGACCAACAAGCATGGCCTTTTCCCAAGCCTTTTTAAGCACCGTCTTGAAAAAGTTGGTGCAGGAAGCACCGAGTCTTGCGGCGGTGAGGACGTCGGAGCGGCGTGCGATTTCTCCCAGAGGATCATCGTCCAAGGTCTCCCAGCCCCGACGAGGAGGAGAACCGCCTGGCAAATCCATGGGAGCAGTGACGAACTGCCTTCTCTTTGGGGGAGGGGAACTAGCGAGGAGGAAATAAGAGCGTAGTAACCGCAAGGCCTCACCCCTTCCAACTGTAGATCGTTCCTTAGCAAAGGGGTGAGGCTATTATTTACTACAAGTACTAGCATTATGGGACGTTATGGGATTGCATTATACTGTAAATAATAGCACTAGTAAGAAATTTTTGGCAATGGCTAGTAGTTTTTGGCGTGGATTAAGAAATTTTGGGTATGTTTTTGCTATTTTTTGTACACACCAACTAGTGTCAAAAAACGTCTTACATTATGTGACGGAGGAGTACGTACTCGTACTGTAGCAGTACTAGTACTACTTTCTCAACTAGTAGTGCGATGTACTGTACTTTTAGTATAGTGCACCAGTTTTGAACTCTTGAATCTCAGGGCCAAGGAGCTACAGTTGGAAGTGGAGGGTACTACGTACTGTTCTCTAGAACCATAGTTGTACTATCAATGTAGGGAAAGTACACCTACGTAGTGGCCTAGTGGGTACTCTCGGTGCTCTATTCAGCCGCTCCTCTCACGTAGCTGGCCTACTCAGCCGCTCCTCTCACGCACACACTAGCAGCCTATTTATCAGCGATGGTTACTGCGGGGGTAGAACATTTGAGTTATTTGATACAACGAGACTAGGCTTTTCGCTTCCATTTGTGGAGGTGTAATGGATCTTGTCGAACTTTGTTAGTAGTTCCTTCTTTATGAATGAGATGAAGCAAAGCTTTTGCCTCCGTTTCAAAAAAAACATGTCAAGAGGAATTTCTTTTATAGTAGAGCCAATAATGGAGTGAAGTCCATGCGTGCAACGCCACAAGCTACAAAGTAGTAGTAGAAGAGCACTTTACATACAGAGCCATATTGCACAGTTCCCAATGCCCCGCCATGCTTTTCTGGCTCCTCGGGCTTAATTGGGAGGCGCTAGTTTTAATATGCTACTAGTTGATGAGGAAGCTGCAAGCGAGGTGCGGCTAGGGCGAGCACGCGAGCGACGAGATGCTGGGAAGGAAAACCCGTTCACGTGGCTAGGCTATCCAGTGCACCCAGATTGTGGTGCCGCACGTCCGTTTGACTTCAAAAATCAAACTACCCGTGTAAAATATTGGCTCGCAATGAAGTTACTATTAAAAAAAGGCCGCTGTGCGTTCGGCCGGGATCAAACCCACAAAACGAGGTATACACTCCCGCGACCACTAGTAGTACTCATTGGAGTACAACACAACCTAGAATCGCCTTTTGTCGCTAGTAGTACATTGTTCCTTACAAGAAACCCCTAATAATGCCAAGAAACCATTAATAATGCCAAGAAACTACTACCACTTGCATACGTGGCAGACTTAAGATAAGACTACCTCATCAACCATTGTACATGCTCTTATGTCGGGGGTTTGGTGCGACATATGCCAATGGATGGCTTATCATGGTGGGGGCGAGTAGAACATCGCCAGTGCCTAGAAACGGGATGAGGCGAAGACATGCACGCCGACGAATCTTACCCAGCTTCAGGGCTCTCCGGGGAGATAATACCCCTACTACTGCTCTGCGGGGTCTCCGCATGATCACTATGGCCAAGTGTTTACACGGTTGCTCCTTGAGCTGTTTCTTAGAGGTAGGAGAGGGCAAGGCTAGCTCTCTCCTTCTATCTGGTATGGTCTAGAGCTACCGGGTTACAACCCTTTGCATGGGTGCCCTGGGGGTTTATATAGGCCTACCCCCCAAGGGTACAATGGTAATTTGTCTGAGCGCGGGCCCAGCCGTCAGTGCCTTTGGCCTCCGATTTCTCCGCCGACTGCTGGGGACCGCCGGTTGGTGGGCCCCGCCGACTGGTCTGGTACGGAGCCGACAGGCCGCGTCCGCCGCTGGCGGGTCTTGCTGGCTGCTGATTACTATAGCCGTGCTTCTGATGACGCGGGCTTGGTCATGGGGTCGTGGCAATAGTCCCGCCGCCTGGCGGGCGATCACTATTGCCATTCCCCATCACATCTTGATTAATGGCGCATGGGGCCCAAGGGAGGGCTCGGCCGACTCCCCGGGCCGACTCCTGACGGATCCGACTGGCGGTCCTCTCACCATCTCCTAGGGTCTCACTGACTGGTGGGACCTGCTGCTTCCGGGCCGTTCAGACAAGCTGTCATGGGCGCAGGACTCGGTACTATGGTGCTGATGTCAGGGCCGGCAGGGCAACAATGCCACGCCGCACGGAGATCTTCCCGAGTACGGCGTGCTGTGGCCATGCCTGCCCTTGGTAAGGGGCGGGAGTGGGCTTCACTTTAGCCACGCCCCTGCCTCGTCCCCTTCGATGAGGTCATGGGTTTGTTGGAGTCGCCGGCCGACTCCCTAAAGCCGGCTTCTTTGGAAGTCGTCCCTGGGACTCGACCGTGAGCGGGCAGTCGGCCGCCCTGCCGTCGACTCCTCAGGAGGCGGCTCTTCGCCCTGGGGTCTTGAGGGGCGCAGCCTGCCCCGATGTCTTGAAAGGTTATGGGACTCGGGTTGGCTTACCCGTGGCCCATTACTCCGACAGTAGTCCCCGAAGCTGGTGAGGCGCCACGGGCGATCGGCCGAGAAGCCTCAGCAGTTTCTCTTTCCGGGTGCTCAACACATGGTCTTTGACTGACTTCTGCCGGGCCGTCTAGAAGGAGTCGGACTTGCTCAACTCGGACTCACTTAATTCCGACTTGCTCAGTATTTTGAACGTCGCGGCGGGATTTTAAGTGGCGTGCTAGCTAAGCCTCCAGGCCGCCGCTCGTTCTTGGCCTGTCACGCGAGGGCACGTGGCCAGGCCGTCCTGCCAGCCTACGCGTGCGACGGGACAGGCCCATAGGCGGGGCCCGCCACTACCGCGCCTCGGCGCCCGAGCGGATCCGCTGCGGCCCCGGTGGACGGTTGGGATTCCCGTGGAGTTACTGCGCGCAGTAACTTTATGTGGATCGTGGGGGTCGTGGGGTTGTGGGTGCAGTAAATCCCCATGCCCGCCCCCTCGGCTTCACAGCCCACGGGGCTATAAGTAGGGGGAAGAGGGGGGCACGCGCGCCCCTCCTTCCCACTACTCCTCGTTCTCTTCCTCCTTGCTGCTCCTAGCTCTCCTCCTTCCTCTTTTATTCTTCGCTCCGTCGCACGCCCAAGCTCCGGCAAACGCTGCGGCGACAGGTCGCGATGAGTTCTTCCTCCGCTGCCGCGCCTCCCCCAGTGCGCTCCGGCACCTGGGACGGTTCCGAAGTTCATGAAGACCACATTGAGTTCCTCCGCCGGACCCGTCGGCATCCCGGCGAGGATCGCGTGCAGGTGCGTCTTGCGCCGGAGGGGGAGATTTCCCCCGCACCGTAGGAGGGCGAGTGGGTCATCTTCCGCTCGCACTGCCTGCGCGGGTTGGGGCTGCCGGCGAGCAGTTTTTTCCGGTCCTTCCTAGAGTTCTACGGTCTCCAGCCGCACCACCTCACCCCGAACGCAGTGGTGCTGCTGTCCGCCTTCGTGGCCCTGTGCGAAGGCTTCCTCGGAGTCCTCCCCACCCTCGAGCTCTGGGGGGAGTTCTTCTTCTCCAAGCTCGGCACCTAGGCCGCGGGCGTGCCGGCTCAGCGCGGCGCCTTCATCGTCGTGCGAAGGTCGGGGGCCGACAATCCCTTCCCCTCCATCTCACTGATAAAGTCGGTGAAGATGTGGCAGAGATCCTACTTCTACGTCAGGAACGTCGCCATGAGGGGCGACTGGGTCAACCTGCCGGCTTTCGAAGCTGGCCCGCCGGCTGGGAGACTGCCCAACTGGTCGTACCGGGCCAGGTCGCTGACGCCTGCGGGAGCCGACACCATCATGCGACTCCGAGTGCTGACGCAGTCAGAGGGTCGGACTGGTCCAGACCTGCTGGCCGCCTTCGTTTCGCGCCGAGTTCTCCCACTCCAAGGCCGCCCTCACATGGTATGCCAGATGAGCGGGCACCGCGACCCGAGTCGGATGTGCACCAAGGACATGCCTCACGAAGAGGTGGCCTTCATGGTGAACTACCTCTCAGACAGCAGGCTCCTGGAGGACTGGCGATTCGGCAAGGAGCCGTACTCCCGCGCCAACCCCCCGCCCGTGGCGAGTCGCCTTTCTTTTCTTTCTTTAGATTGTCTTCTTCTTGCCGAGTTTTGTTTTGACCAGTCGGCTTTGGTTAGAATCCCCTTCTTCACCCACCAGCCGGCACCTCGGGGCCGGCCTGTGAGTTCCGCGCCGACTGGGCGGAGAGCGACGTTGACGACCCTGATCTGGGGGCGGCGGCTCTGGAAGACGACGCCGAGGGAGGAGGAGGTACAACAGGCGACTTTAGGCCTTCGGCTACCTTCGCCGACTGGCCTGAAGACAACGCTGAGGGAGAAGTCGCCCCTCGCCATCGGCCAGGAGCCAGCCAGCCTGGCGCGGGCTCTTCTGCCGGGCCGGGCGCTCCAGGCGGTGGGAAGAAGCGCAGGGCCATGCCGACCTTGTTCGGTAGTCGGCCGAAGAAGCCCAAGGGCTCGGCTGCGGCGACCCGGCGGGATGAGGCAGCCGCGAAGGCCATCCGCTTCCGTAAGGAAGTGAAGAAGCCACCATTGGTCTCCGCGTAAGTATTCTGTCTTCAAAGTTTTATTCTTTCTTCGTGATTTGTCTGAGTCTCTGCTTGCCCCTCTTGCTTCAGGGCTCCCCTCTCTCTTGAGCGGGTCGCCGCAGCCTCCGTCATGGGGTCAGCGGAGATGTCTGCCACCACTCAGCAGATTGACCCCGCTGCTGACCTCCGGGAGGAGACGGAGCGGAATGCGCAGGAGAAGCGCAACGAAGAAGAGGCCCTCTGCTTGGAGAAGGCGGAGGCCGACAGGGCGGAGGCCTCCGCTAAGAAAAAACTAGCGGAGGCCGAAGCCGCCGCCGTGGCGAAGCAGCGGGCCGAGGAAGCCGCATGCCGCCAGTCGTCAGTGCTCGTCACCCCGTTGAACTCTGCGCCGCCGCCTCCGGAGTTCATGGGGCCAACTGGAGAAGCCGGCGGGGAGAACCCCGTCGAGGAGAGGGAAGGCGGCGACCCCTCTACTCCGGACGCGAACGTTTCGCCGCTGCCTCCGCCACCATCTGAAGGCGCGCAAGGCGAGCAGCCAGCAGACCCTCCGGTGCCGCCGACCGAAGACGAGGCCGTGGCGAGGCTACTCCTCCAAGTCGGCTCGCCAACGCGCCGTCGTCTGGAGAAAGCGACTTCGGCACCCCGCCCCCTGGAAGCCGGCACCGCCAGCTCGGCGGCCCCAGGCGCCGAAGCGACGAGCGCCGCACCTATTGGGTGGGTGCGAGGAGGCGGCATAGGGCCACTGAACCGGGCGCTCCTGGACGTGCAGGCAAAGCTCCGTGCTGAGGGTGATGCTCTCCAAAGTTGCACCAAGGCGTTCCTAGCGTCGCGGGCAGCCGTCCGGGTATGTTTTTTTCCTTTGGTCTTTGTTTTCTTGTTCCTCTCTGTGGGGGCGCGCCAGCGCACCCACTGGGTGTAGTCCCCGAGTTTCGGGCCGGCTGCTGAGCAGGTGGCCCGGAACTCCAATTGATGAACTTCTGGGTACTAACTTTGTCTGAAATGCTTGTCGCAGGATTACCACAACCTCCGCGTCACTCCCTTCAACCATAACGTTGAAGAGCTGGGCAAGCGGACCGCCGACTTGGCGGAGATCCAGAGTAAGTCCTTTTTCTTCTCTGTGGGGGCGCGCTAGCGCACCCGCGGGCTGTAGTCCCCGAGATTCGGGCCGACTGCTGAGCAGTCGGGCCGGATCTCCCCGGCGACCTACTTTATTGACGACTGTTTTCTTTCTTCCTTTTCTTCAAGAGCCAACGCTGCTCTTCAATAGCAGCTGAGCAAAGCCAACTCCGCCCTACGCACCAAAGGGGAGGAGTGCAGCAGGCTCGCCACAGAGCGCGATCTGCTGGCCACTCAGTTGGCAGAGCAGAAGGAGCTGCTTGTGAAGTCGCAGAGGGAGGCGGAGGAGACGGAAACCGCCCTCTTGGCCGAGTTCGCGAGTGAGCGCTCCTCCTGGTCTGACAAGGAGGCGCTGCTGTCCTCCGGCTTCCACGAGATTGAAGACATCGTTGATGGTGAGTCTCTTTATTTTCTTTCTTCGAGCTGCCGATTTAAATCGTGCCAACTCCTGGTTTTTGACTAGCTTCATCGTTTCTTCACGTCTTTGCAGACTTCTTCCCTGGGCAGTCGCAGGCCGCCATCCAAGCCATCGAGGCCGACCGTGAAAGTCGGAGGGCGGAGGGCTCAGAGATCGCCGCCGATGCCCCCCGAACTCTTGACGAGCACATCCTAAGCATCAAGGCTCGCCTCCGGCCGGCTCACCGGATGCTGCGCCGGCTTCAGTGCGTCGGTGCCCAGGCGATTGCCGCCCTTTGGCCGGATATGCAGGCTCCGCGCACCCCCAGCCTGACAGCCAACTGGCTGGAGGTCGCGGCTGGTCGTCTTGAGGCCTAGAAGGGCTCTTCGGCCTGGGCTGGAGCGCGCCGGGCCTTGGAGTTCGTCAAGGCATGGTACCCGGGGCTGGATCTAGACCGGTTGGCCACGCTTCGGTCGGAGGCCCAGCCGGAGCTGGCGGCTGCGGAAGATGCCCTCGTCAAACATGCTGCGGCGATCGCCGAGTACACCGACGCCAGCATCTTCGTCCCCGAGCGGTCTGAAGACGGCGAGGAGGTACCGCCGGAGTGGTTTGGGATGAACCCAGACTACGGCGAAGACTTGGCGGAGGTGATTGGCTCCAGCGTCGAGGAGGAGGACGAGGCGGAGGATGGAGGCGAGGCGGAGGCACCAGAAGACGGAGCAGACGGCCAGCCTCAGCCCGACCGCGCTTCCAGCAACAAGCCGCGTGCGATCGAGTCGACTACCGCCGGAGGTGATCAAGCCGAGACTAGCCAGCCGGCTACCCCGACGCCTGACGCTGGCGCCTCCTCCGACCCTCCGAATCCGTCTGCTGCCTCCTAAGCTGCTGCTGTATCTTTTATTTTATCTGCTTCAGTAGTCTTTGAAGAACTTGTTAATTCGCACAATTCCACCCGCGGGGTGTATTTTGAACCTCTACTCGACAATTTGGCCAAGGACCTATGTTATGTAAATATATATATATATATCTTTTCTTGCTCATTGTTCTTTTGGCTTTTTTCCTTTGCCGCTTTCTCTTAGTTGCCTGCCTTGCCAATTGGACAGCCGCTCTGCGGACTGTTGCTGGATCAAGTGCTAGGCTACTTTGGGAAAGCAAGTACTTAGCCGATTTCAAGATTTTTTTGAGCAAGTTGGATAGGAAGCGGCAGTTCGACTATCCGAGAGTTGGTTTGCGAGAAAGGCTAGAAGCCGTCTTGAGCTATGTTTTATGCTTTGAGTCCTTAGCCATTTTTCATGTGAATGCCCATTCTACCTTACTGCTGCCCACCGTACAGTCGCTCTACGAGCTGCGGCTTCTGACAGGAGACGGTTTGGGCGTTTACACACTACTTGTCCGATTGTAGGAAGCATTTCATAGTGCAAGGCGGCAAGTCCCCAGGCCGATTTGTCGAGCCCGGTGCCAAATGGCATAAAAAGGACTAACATACTTGCAGTCATAATTTTTATCATACAGACAAAAGAGGGCAGTCCCCGAGCTCGCCTCGGGGGGCCCGAAGTCTTGGTTCTTTAATACAAAAGGTAGCGTGGTACATACTTCATCAGCTGTAAAACCTTCGGAGGAGATTTGCATTCCATGGCCGCTCTGTCTCCTTGACGGAGTCATCCCTCTTGCGTGCTCGGGGCTTCTGAGCGTCGATCAGGTAGTAGGAATCATTGCCCAGTACTTTGCTGATGATGAAAGGGCCTTCCCAAGGCGCCGACAGCTTGTGTTGGCCGGCTGTTCGCTGGATCAGCCGGAGCACAAGGTCGCCTTCTTGGAAAGATCTTGGAGCCGTCGAAATGCATCCGCCAATGGGTGGAATCAGGTGCTGGAGGCAGGTACTAGGTCTCGGCCCAGTCGACGAGGAAGTCGGCCAGTGCTTGTGATTTGATAGCGGTGCGGGGCTGGTAGTAGATGGTGTAAGGAGCCAGCTCTATGGACCACTTGGCCACTCGACCAGAAGCATCTCGGCTACCGATGATCTCGGCAAGTGGGGCCGTGCAGACCACCGTGATTGGATGCACTTGAAAGTAAGGCTTCAATTTCTTGGCAGCAAAGTGTACGCCATAGCACATCTTCTGGTAGTGGGGGTAGTTCTGCTTGGAGGTCGACAGTACCTCGCTCAGGTAATATACTGGTCTCTGGACAGGAAGCTCCTTGCCTTCCTCCTTGCGCTCCACTACAATGACTGTGCTGACTACTCGGCTGGTGGCGGCGATGTACAGGAGCATAGGTTCCTTGGGAGTCGGAGCCGCCAGGACAGGCGGAGTAGTCAACATCTTCTTCAACTGGTGAAAAGCTTCGTCTGCCTTATGGTTCCACTCGAGAAAAGTGGTCTTCTTCATGAGTTGGTATAAGGGGAGAGCTTTCTCGCCCAACCGACTGATGAATCGGCTGATGGACGCTAAGCAGCCGGTGAACTTCTGCACATCCAGCAGTCGGCTGGGTACCTCCATTCTCTCGATGGCCTTGATTTTTACTGGGTTGCATTCTATGCCGTGTTCAGAGACCAGGAAACCTAGCAGCTGGCCGGCTGGTACTCCGAAGACACACTTCTCGGGGTTGAGCTTGATCTGGAACCGGCGCAGGTTCTCAAAGGTCCTTGAGGTCTTCCAGCAGTGTTCCACACTTTTCCGTTTTCACCACTACGTCCTCCACGTAGACGTGGGCGTTCCTACCGAGCTGCTTGAGGAGACACTTCTGCATGCAACGCTGAAAGGTGGCGCCGGCATTACTCAAGCCGAACGTCATGGTGAGGTAGCAGAATGCTCCAAACGGCATGATGAAGGCGGTCTTCAATCTGTCAGCCGGGTTCAACTTGATCTGGTGATATCCTAAGTATGCACCCAAGAAACTCAACAGCTCGCATCCGGCTGTGGAGTCTATCACCTGATCGATTTTTGGTAGAGCAAATGGGTCCTTGGGGCAGGCCTTGTTGAGGCTCGTGTAGTCAATACACATTCGCCACTGCTTGTTCTTCTTTAGTACCAGGACCAGATTTGCCAGCCACTCCAGAAAGAGAACTTCCATAATGAAGCCGGCTGCTAGGAGTCGGGCTATCTCTTCTCCGACAACTCTTCTCTTCTCTTCTGATAAGCGGCGCAGGGGCTGCCTGACCGGCTTTGCATCAGATCGGACATGTAACTTGTGCTCGACGAAATCCGTCGGTACACCTGGCATGTCTTTGGGGGACCATGCGAAGATGTCCCGATTCTCACGGAGGAAATCGACAAGCTCGCCTTCCTATTTGCTGTCGAGGTTTGCACCTACGACGGCGTACCTCTCTGGGTGCTCCGGATCCAAGGGTATCTTCTTTGTCTCTTTAGCCGGCTTGAACGAACCCTCAGCCTCCGACTCTTTTGGGCTGGGCGATACCTCAGGCTGCTTGCTGGCCATCACCACAACTCGCTCAAGGAGCCGCTTCTCAGCCGCGATTACCAGGGACTCGGCCAGCCGACTGCTCTTAGCTGCGCAAGCAGACGACTTCCGGTAGTCACCTGCCACAGTCAGAATTCCCCTGGAACTGGGCATCTTCATCTTGAGGTAAGCGTAGTGGGGGACCGCCATGAACTTGGCCAAGGCGGGTCGGCCAAATAGCGCATGGTATGAGCTCTCAAGGTCCACCACCTCAAACCAAACAGACTCTCTTCGGAAGTGATCTTTGTCCCCAAAGAGGACGTCCATCAGGATCTTGCCGATCAGCGAGCAGGAAAGCCCAGGTACAATGCCGTGGAACACTGTCCGGCTGCTCTGAAGCTGTCTTTGCTTGATTCCTAACTTCTCCATGGTATCCTTGTACAGGATATTGATGCTGCTGCCCCCGTCTATCAGAACTCGCGAGAAACGCGCGGCCCGTTTTTCCGTAGCAAAGGTGGCGTCCAGGACCAAGGCGTAGGAGCCCGGACTCGGCATCACTTCTGGGTGGTCAGCCCTGCTCCAGCTGATGGGCTTCTTAGACCAGTGCATGAACTCTGGCGTCTCTGAGGCTACTGCGTTCACCTCTTGTCGCTGCAGCCGCCTGCTGCGTCGATCATCAGCCATACTGGTGAACACCACGTAGGCTCCGTGTTCTTCAGGGTATTCATTTTGTACTGCGCCGACTGGCCTGACTGCCGGCTGCTGGGGCAGAGGCGGAGGCAGCTGCCCGGCAGGCGGGGGTGGCAGGTGGCCGTCTCCCTTGGCGATCCTGGTGAGCCAGTGGCACTTCCGGGTGGTGTGATTCGACGGCTTTGCGCCGCTGTGGAACTTGCAAGGTCCATCCAAGGTCTGCTCATAGGAGAAGGCCGGCAACCAGTTAGGCTTGCCGCCTTTCTGTCGCTTGGGCGGAGGCTACTCTTCTGGCTGCTGGGCTTCAACGGTCGCGACCTGCCGGCTGCTGGAAGCCGGTTGCGGGGCCTTGCGCTTGTTGTCGCCCTGCTGTTGTCGCCGGCCGGCGTCTGCCGCCGGAGTTCTTGGAGCTTGAGGAGCCACTTTGCCAGTTGTGCTGATTTGAATTTCCGCCTTCATGGAGGAGTCGGCCGTGGCGTACTTGTCCGCTATGATCAGCAGCTCGTCGAGGGTTTATGGCTCGTCGCAGAGGAGCTTGTGCTTGCCCGGCTGTGAAGTACTCGATGGCCTGCACCTCGTGCACGCCCTCGTAGGAGTTCTAGAGCTCAACCCAACGCGTGAGGTAGTCGCGAGTCGACTCGTCAGGACCTTGCACGCACAAGGAGAGCTGACGAGGCTTGGGAGGACACTTGTACGTGCTGGTGAAGTTGCGGATGAACGCTTCGGTGAAGTTGACCTAGATGTTGATGCTGCGGGGCTTTAGGCTGTTCAGCCACGTCCGGGCTGTGCCCTGGAGCATGAGCGGAACGTACTTTACGGCGACACGCTTGTTGCCGTTTGCTATGCTGACAGCCGTGGAGTAGTCGACTAGCCAGTCTTCCGGCTTCACGGAGCCGGTATACTTGGGCGTGTCTCTTGGGAGCGTGAACCCTCTGGGAAAGGGCTCATCCCGAATGCGGGGCCCGAAACAAGGCGGACCCAGCTCGTCTTCTTCTTCCAGCGCCAGGGACCGGTGAAGTCGGTCGATCCGGTGGCGGCCGTCATTCTCTCCAACTCCCTCTTGGCGGCCAAGGCGGTCATCGAGAGTTGGATGGTCAACAGGCGGCGGGGAGACTCGCCTCTCCTTACGGGGAGGGGGAGGCGGACAGTCGTCCCATCGTTCCACTTCTCTCGGGCGGCCATCTCGGTCGCGCTCTATGGTAATGCGAGTCCGACTGTGGCTGATAGCTGGATCCTTGTCCTTTCTTCCTCGGGCGCCCCCAGTCGGCGTCCGAGACGTCGCGCCTTGATCTCGGTGCGGGTCGTCGTTTGGCCGCTGTGGCGCCTCCGTGCGGCAGCCGGCCTCGTTCTGCGCGGCGGCCGCGTCGAGGAGCCGCTGGACTCGCTCCATCATGAGGCGGCGTTCTTCGCCCTCGAAATTGTCCAGCTCATCCGCCGCTGCCTGGGCGACTCGGATGTTCTCCGCTGGTGTAGCGTACACGGGGCGGCTAGCCCCAAACAGGCTGGCGATGGCTACGCCGCGCTGCTGGACCGCGCCAAGGCGGCTGGGCCCTGCCGGGGCCGGCGAGCCGCCAACGGCGCAATCCATCTCTCGCTGGTAAGCTTCTGACAAGTGTCTCATGCTGGCCAGCTTCTTCGCGCCTTCAACGAGCTGAAGGCGGCGCGCTTCTAACGTCTCTGCGTCAGCATCTTCCGGAATGGGCATAGTTAGGTCTTGCAGCGCCGCGCCGAGTGAGTCGGGCGCTCCTCCACCAGGGAACTCGTCATGACTGATGACTAGCACCTCAGTGACGGTGCTTCCGTCGCTCTCTGTGTGGGGGAGAGGTTCGTCGTAGACCACCACGTTGGTGGGGAACGCGTTGAGCGACGCGGTGTCGGAGTCGACCAGCATCGGGTCGGTGGAGCCTACGGACTCCAAGTCTACGGCAGGCCCGCCGGAAACGTGGAGTTGATCGAGGAGGCCCGCGAGGAGGTTCTCGGGGCCGCCCGTGCCTGCGTCGGACGCAGGTTCGTCGGAGAGGCGGACCTCGCCGACAAGTTCGGCCAAGGAGCTGGCTGCGCAGGCGATCTCAACGCCGCGCAACGCGTCGATGCAAACTTCGTCTGGCGTGCCTGGTTGGCTGCGCTCGCCAGGGAGGAAAAGGGTTCCCGTCCAGAACAGATCTCCGGACGGCGGTGCACCAGGCCCCACGGTGGGCGCCAAATGTCGGGGGTTTGGTGCAACATATGCCAACGGATGGCTTATCATGGTGGGGGCGAGTAGAACGTCGCCGGTGCCTGGAAACGGGATGAGGCGAAGACATGCACGCCGGCGAATCTTACCCAGCTTCAGGGCTCTCCGGGGAGATAATACCCCTACTACTGCTCTGCGGGGTCTCCGCATGATCACTATGGCCAAGTGTTTACACGATTGCTCCTTGAGCTGTTTCTTAGAGGTAGGAGAGGGCAAGGCTAGCTCTCTCCTTCTATCTGGTATGGTCTAGAGCTACCGGGTTCCAACCCTTTGCATGGGTGCCCTGGGGGGTTTATATAGGCCTACCCCCCAGGGGTACAATGGTAATTCGTCTGGGCGCGGGCCCAGCCGTCGGTGCCTTTGGCCTCTGATTTCTCCGCCGACTGCTGGGGCCCGCCGGTGGGTGGGCCCCGCCGACTGGTTTGGTACGGAGCCGACAGGCCGCATCCGCCACGGGCGGGTCTTGCCGGCTGCTGATTACTGTACCCGTGCTTCTGATGACGCGGGCTTGGTCATGGGGTCGTGGCAACAGTCCCGCCGCCTGGCGGGCGATCACTATTGCCACTCCCCATCACATCTTGATTAATGGCGCATGGGGCCCAGGGGAGGGCTCGGCCGACTCCCCGGGCCGACTCCTGACGGATCCGACTGGCGGTCCTCTCGCCGTCTCCTAGGGTCTCACTGACTGGTGGGACCTGCTGCTTCTGGGCCGTTCAGACAAGCTGTCATGGGCGCATGACTCAGTACTGTGGTGCTGATGTCAGGGCCGGCAGGGCAACAGTGCCACGCCGCACGGAGATCTTCCCGAGTATGGCGTGCTCTGGCCATGCCTGCCCTTGGTAAGGGGCGGGAGTGGGCTTCACTGTAGCCACGCCCCTGCCCCGTCCCCTTCGATGAGGTCATGGGTTTGTTGGAGTCGCCTGCCGACTCCCCAAAGCCGGCTTCTCTGGAAGTCGTCCCTGGGACTCGGCCGTGAGCGGGCAGTCGGCCGCCCTACCGTCGACTCCTCAGGAGGCGGCTCTTCGCCCTGGGGTCTTGAGGGGCGCAGCCTGCCCCGATGTCTTGAAAGGTTATGGGACTCGGGTTGGCCTACCCGTGGCCCATTACTCCAACATCTTACCAACCAACCCTACCAAGAAACAATTACTCTACAAAGTGCCATTATTGGCACGTTTCAACCCATGGCCCTGTTTGGATACATTTGTTGTCAATCTAATCCTGCCATCCAAACACCATGTTGGTTAGAGTTAGTTCAGGGTTAGAATCTAACTCTAACCTTTGACTTATAGTATCCAAACAGGGCCCATGTCGCCCGTTAAGTCAACACCTTCTATTCAACCGGGCGTTATGACTTGTGGGACCTACATGTCAGTCTGCACAAAAATCCCCGAGTGACCTCCTACCTCCGGCCCGTCCACCTAGTCATCCTCAGCCATGGGACACAGCTACCGCCACCAGCAGAAGGCGAGGTCAAAACCGCCGGCGGTGCGGAGCCCATCTTGTGGCAGCCCGGATTCCAGCTCCGTCCGGTGCTTGCGGCCGCTAGCTAGCCAAGATAGCTCCGTCCAACTGCTTGTCAGCAAGGTTTGCTAGCTAGATTGGCACGGTGGCGTGGTGGCTTGCTCACGCGCGCCGCGCTAAGGCCAGACATCTGGCTCGAGTGAAGGCCATCGCGGCGTCTTGCTCGCTCGTGAGTCACGCTCAGGCCAGCCTGCCAACCCGTGCGGAGGCTAGCGCGGCGTCCGGCCCGTCTGGCGGAGCGGCAGCCAACTCGCTCATCACCGGCGCCACCGAGGAACACGCATTAGTACTGTTTGAAGTAATGTTCAGGAAAAATAATTATTTGAGGGGGAATAACAGGATAGAAGGTCAGATGTGGGTCCCTCGTGTCAACGGTCAAACAAAAAGTGTTGGTTTAAGCTGCCTCGTCAGCACGGACGTGTGGGCTAACCCTGTCATAAATGGGTTTAAATTAACCTAATTGGTACCCCCTTTGTCCCATAATATAAGATGTTTTTGCAAGCTAAACTAGCTTGCAAAAATGTCTTACATTGTGGGAAGGAGGGAGTACTAGGTAGTAGTTTTTGGCGTGGATTAAGAAATTTTGGGTATGTTTTTGCTATTTTTTGTACAATAGATTCTTCCTAGGGTTGGTTGATAGTGGTAGTTTTTTGTTAAATACTCTACATATTGTAAGTAGGAGTGAAAGTTAAGCTTTGGAACCCAATAAGCAAGGCTAGTTACATAGTGCATATGTGTACATGATTGAAAGTAAATATCAACCATGAGTGACTAATGTCTTGATGGAAAACTCGAAACTATGGAATACTAGGGAAAAAATTGCATGGTTGGAAATACTAGCAATGTTCATGTGCATTGCAATGAATCATAATTAGAATAATACTTATTCACAAACTTGATACAAAACACTCTAATTTTGATATACATATATCACTAGAGATATATTATGTTTCAATTAGAATATATTCCTTGGGCTGTTTTGGTGAGGTCAGGGAGGGATGTGGTTGGTTTTAAGATACTAATTATGAGTTTTTCTGCAAATTGGTAGACAAGTGGGATGTTGGTGAGAAAACGCAACTGTCGGTGTCAAAACCGGCGAATCTCGGGTAGGGGGTCCCGAACTGTGCGTCTAAGGCGGATGGTAACAGGAGGCGGGGAACACAATGTTTACCCAGGTTCGGGCCCTCTCGATGGAGGTAATACCCTACTTCCTGCGTGATTGATCTTGATGATATGAGTATTACAAGAGTTGATCTACCACGAGATCGGAGAGGCTAAACCCTAGAAGCTAGCATATGGTATGATTGTTGTTATCCTACAGACTAAACCCCCCGGTTTATATAGACATCGGAGGGAGCTAGGGTTACACAGAGTCGGTTACAAGGGAGGAGATCTACATATCCGAATCTCCAAGCTTGCCTTCCACGCAAAGGAGAGTCCCATCTGGACACGGGACAAAGTCTTCAATCTTGTATCTTCATAGTCCAACAGTCCGGCCAAAGTATATAGTCCGGCTGTCCGAGGACCCCCTAATCCAGGACTCCCTCAGTAGCCCCTGAACCAGGCTTCAATGACGATAAGTCCGGTGCGCAGATTGTCTTCGGCTTTGCAAGGCGGGTTCCTCCTCCGAATACTCCATAGAAGATTTTGAACACAAGAATAGTGTCCGACTCTGCAAAACAAATTCCACACCCCACCGTACAGAGTATAATATTTCCATAAATCTAATCTGCTGACAACTTTTCATAACGTGACATCATGCCATGGCCCCGGTTATTATTCGAACCGTTTTTCTCAACAAGCTACTGCACATATTGCGAGGCGGTTTTCTTGGCACGTCTTGTCAAAGCAGAGATCGTGTCCCCTTATCACGGGATTCTCATCAATACGGGTGTGGATAACCCAACCGCGCCATCAATCACGACGCTTGGGGAATAAGCGAGTTTTACCAGGCAAGTGGGGAGGCAAGAAGTTTCTACCTCCCTTTATAAAGGGATAAGGACTCCTCTTTTTTACCCATGCCTTCTTCCTCCCTGCCCATCCATTCTCGCGCACTCGAGCTCCAGCGCCCAAGTTCGCATCTTCTTCGCAAAAAACACTCCGAACATGTCCGGAGCGGGAGGCAAGTGGATGGCCTCCTCCGTTACGCAGGAGAACATCACGAAGCTCTGGGAAGCCGAATACTTGGCCGCGGATATTGCACACCGGCTCCCAAGCGCGGGGCAGATCGTTCCTACCCCCGAACCCTACGAAAGAGTTGTATTCCTTACCCATTTCGTCTGCGGGTTGGGATTTCCCCTCCACCCATTTGTTCACGGGCTTATGTTCTACTACGGGCTGGACTTCCATGATCTGGCCCCCAATTTCATCCTCAACATCTCGGCGTTTATCGTCGTGTGCGAGGCTTTCCTCCGCAACAAGCCCCACTTCGGCCTGTGGCTAAAGACCTTCAATGTCAAACCGAAGGTGGTGGTCGGCCAGCAAGCGGAGTGCGGAGGAGCCATGGTGGGCAAAATGCCCAACGTCACCTGGCTCGAAGGCTCCTATGTGGAGACCGTGAAGGGGTGGCAATCGGCATGGTTCTACATCACCGAGCCGCGCGACACCAACTGGGTGGCGGCCCCCGAATTCCGATCCGGCATCCCCATGCGGCTAACCTCTTGGAAAGAGAAGGGCTTATCTTGGGGGTTCATCGGTGGAGCTGACCGGACTCCAGAACTGTGTTAAAAACATGAGAAGCAAGAAAATCAAGCTTGTCAATGTGGTCCAGGTCATGCTCTTCTGCCGGATCCTACCGTGTCAAAGACGGACATTCAATATGTGGGAGTTCGACTCGGCAAAGCACCAGACGCTGCGAGAGCTCTTCGACATGACGCACCAGGACATCTGGAGGGTGCTGTTCAAGTCTGCGGAGGTACCTCCCCCCCTTACCGAGGACCGCAGACTCAGCGCAAAGCGCCCTTGAAAGATCGTGGATGTCGCCTAGAGGGGGGGGGGGTGAATAGGCATTTTTAAAATAATTACGGTTTAGCCTTGAATAAATGCGGAATAAACCTAGCGGTTAATTTGTCAAGCACAAAACCTACAACAACTGGGCTCACCTATGTGCACCAACAACTTATGCTAAGCAAGATAAACTACTAGGTGATAGCAAGATATATGACAAGAACCAATATGGCTATCACAAAGTAAAGTGCATAAGTAAAGAGCTCGGGTCAGAGATAACCGAGGCACGCGGAGACGATGATGTATCCCGAAGTTCACACCCTTGTGGATGCTAATCTCCGTTTGGAGCGGTGTGGAGGCACAATGCTCCCCAAGAAGCCACTAGGGCCACCGTAATCTCCTCACGCCCTCGCACAATGCAAGATGCCGTGATTCCACTAAGGGACCCTTGAGGGCGGTCACCAAACCCGTACAAATGGCAAACCTTGGGGTCGGTCACCGAACCCGTACACTTTTCCAACCCTTGGGGGCGGTCACCGGAACCCGTCAAATTGCTCAGGGCGATCTCCACAACCTAATTGGAGACCCCGATGCTTGCCCGGAGCTTTACACCACAATGATTGAGCTGCGAACACCAACAACCATCTAGGGCGCCCAAGCACCCAAGAGGAACAAGCTCAAGGGTACCAAGCACCCTAGAGTAATAAGCTTCTCAACTTGTAACTTCCACGTATCATTGTGGAGAACTCAAACCAATGCACCAAATGCAATGGCAAGGGTAGACGGAGTGACCAAGTCCTTCTCTCCCAAATCCCACCAAAGCAACTAATGCTAGGGAGGAAAATGAGAGGAAGAACAAGAAGGAGAACACCAAGAACTCCAAGATCTAGATCCAAGGGGTTCCCCTCACATAGAGGAGAAAGTGATTGGTGGAAATGTGGATCTAGATCTCCTCTCTCTTTTGCCTAAAAAACTAGCAAGAATTCATGGAGGGATTGAGAGTTAGCAAGCTCAAAGAAGGTCAACAATGGGGGAAAAACGAGCTCAAGAGATATGGAACCATTGGGGAAGAAGACCCCCTTGAATAGGTCCCCACGAATCTGCCCGTTATGTGCAGAATAACATAGGAGCGGTACAACCTCTATGAGCACCGGTACAACCGGTAACAGGCAATCAGCGGTACAACCGGCCCACAACCGCCCAACAACCGCACCACAACACAGACTACTCCGGTGGTAGAGCGGTACATGGCCGGTACAACCTCTGGACCAATTTTGGAGCGGTACAACCGCTCCAAACACCAGTTTTACCGGTCAACCGGTACAACCTCTCCACGGGGCGGTACAACCTCTTTGTGTAAAACATGTAATATCAAAACAGCCACAACTTTCGCATACGAGCTGTGAATTCGACGAAATCAAGTTTGTTGGAAAGCTAGCGACAAGGGCTAACACAGTATTGATAGAAAAAACAATAAGAAGCAAATAATAATAGGCCCATAAGAAAAAGGTGAGAACCCTTCCTCGGATAAGACCGGTAAAAACTCCAACACCGAAAACGCAATAGAAGAAGCATGCGAACTCTGTTTTCGATGAACTCGAGCTCATCATCAAGATGACCATAAGCTCTAAAACTCACAAAGAGAATCAAACAAGAACCAAGAAAGATGATGCAAGGGTGCAATGGTTTGAGATCTCTATGAATGATATGACCAAGCTACTCATCGAGAGGCCCCCTTGATAGTACGTCAATCGATCCTATAACCCGGTCTCCCAACTACCACCATGAGACCGGTAAAAGAGAAAGCCTATCAAGGGCAAACCTTTGCCTTGCACATGGCCCACTTGAGCTAGATGATGATGATCTTGACTCCTTCAAGTTGGACCACCTTTCTTGATTGCATTGGCTCGATGAAGACTAGATGATTGCTCCCCCATACTCCACTATGGGTGAGCCACTCTTCGGCACATCTTCACAAGTCCATTGGTATCACAATGGATGCAAGATTCAAGCACTTGATCTCTTCGTGATGCTCCACTTGAACTTGCACACTGCAAACTTGTTGACGATCACCACTTTGATGTCATCCTCCATGGATTGTATGAGATCTTCCACTTGACGCAAGACCATGGAAGCATACCAAACCCCACAAAGAACTCTCACGTAGACCATGGGTTAGTACACAAAGCATAATGGATAATGCTTACCATACCATGGGATCACTTGATCCCTCTCGGTACTTCTTCTACTCTTTGCGAGTTGATCAACTTGATTCACTCTTGACTTAGTCTTGATCAACCTTGAATCTTTCCAACTCTCTTCATTTGGATGATGTCTTGAAGGTAAACATGAATGATCACACAATCTTCTTCTTCAAGACATGCTTGCAATAAGCTCAACTCACACATGACCAATCTTTGGATAATTCCTTGAAAAGCACTTTGGCCATCTCATAAACTCCTTGAAACCAACACATGGACTTCAAGACAATCCTATGGACAAATCCTTCAAATATAACTCAAGGCAACTGAGGGAGTCCTGGATTAGGGGGTGTTCGGGTAGCCGGACTATACCTTCAGCCGGACTCCTGGACTATGAAGATGCAAGATTGAAGACTTCGTCCCGTGTCCGGATGGGACTTTCCTTGGCGTGGAAGGCAAGCTTGGCGATGCGGATATTCAAGATCTCCTACCATTGTAACCGACTCTATGTAATCCTAACCCTATCCGGTGTCTATATAAACCGGAGGGTTGTAGTCCGTAGGCAATCAACTCCATACACAACAATCATACCATAGGCTAGCTTCTAGGGTTTAGCCTCCTTGATCTCGTGGTAGATCTACTCTTGTACTACCCATATCATCAATATTAATCAAGCAGAAGTAGGGTATTACCTCCATTGAGAGGGCCCGAACCTGGGTAAAAACATCGTGTCCCTTGTCTCCTGTTACCATCCGGCCTTGACGCACAGTTCGGGACCCCCTACCCGAGATCCACCGGTTTTGACACCGACATTGGTGCTTTCATTGAGAGTTCCTCTGTGTCGTCGCCTTTAGGCCCGATTGCTCCTTTGATCATCAACAACGATATAGTCCAGGGTGAGACTTTTCTCCCCGGACAGATATTCGTCTTCGGCGGCTTCACTCTGCAGGCCAATCCGCTCGGCCATCTGGAGCAGATCGAAAGCTACGCCCCTGGCCATCAAGTCAGGTTTGGAAGCTTAAACTACACGGCTGACATCCGCGGAGACTTGATCTTCGACGGGCTCGAGCCACGGCCAAGTGCACTACACTATCTCGAGGGGCATGATCTAGCTCTGCCCCCAGACAGTGTCCTGGAGGCCGCACACGCATCGGTTCCGACCCCTAACTCGGAGCCTATTGCGCCAATTGAGGATGAGCGGTTGGATGTCACCTCGGGGGCTGCGATCCCAAAAGCGATCGAGCCGAACGCTAGCCCCGCACTCTGCACGACCCGTGACTCCGAGGATCCGGACTCCTCCCCAAACTCCGAACCCCCCGCGCCCCCGCCAATCGAATCTGATGGGGTGCCGATAATGGAGTTCACCACCGCAGACATCTTTCAGCATTCGCCTGGTGGCGATATCCTGAACTCTCTCAAGTCTCTCTCCTTATCAGGAGAGCCCTGGCCGAACTACGGTCAGCGAGGATGGGATACGGACGATGAAGAAATTCAAAGCCCACCCACCACCCACTTGGTAGCCACTGTCGACAATTTAAACGACGTGCTCAACTTCGACTCCGGAGACATCGACAGCATGGATGACGATGCAGGAGATGCCGACGAACCAACACCCATAGGGCATTGGACAGCCACCTCATCTCACGATGTGTACATGGTGGATACCCCTAAAGGAAGCGACAACGGGGAAAAAGGGGATGGGACGGGAGATCGACCCCCCGAAAAGCAATCAAAGCGTCAGCGTAAACGCCGACGCAAGCCCCGTCTCGACAAAAACCCAGCCATAGAGCAGGACGAGCCGGTAGACGACGAGCAGGCCTTAGAGCAACCGTCCGAACAGGGCAACACAGATAGAGAAACTGAACATCCCTCCCCCGGCAAAAACGGCATTCCGGACGACCTCACGCCGAATAAACCTATGGAGCAGAAGAATCTCCATGAAAGGCTCGTTGCAACTGCACACAGCCTAAAGAAGCAGAAGCGGAAGCTAAAAACAGCGGAAGACGCACTCCGGATTAGATGGAGCAAAGCAATCAATACCACAGATAAGTACGGCGACAGCCGCCGCACTAAAAGATATCCGAAAAGAAAGCTACTGCCTAAATTCGACGAAGAGGCCCTAGAGCCCTCGCATTCAAAAAAATGAAAAAGCCACATGGTCGGATAGACGACCCCATAAAGCGGCAAGCGGCGCCGCACCTAAATCGGCATGCGACCCACTTAAGGATTCGCATCATGGCCTAGTCAGGTCCATTTATGTGCCAAGAAAGCAAGCTCTCGTAAGCAACGCTATGAAGCCATCATCAGAATCCGGCACACCCAAATACAGGGGCGCCGCACACCCCCTATGTTTCACCGATGAGGTCCTGGACTATGAATTCCCAGAGGGATTCAAACCCGTAAACATAGAGGCATATGATGGAACAACAGACCCTGGAGTCTGGATCGAGGATTACATCCTCCACATACACATGGCTAGAGGAGATGATCTCCACGCCATAAAATATCTACCCCTTAAGCTTAAAGGGCCAGCCCGGCATTGGCTTAAAAGCCTTCCCGAAAACACAATTGGAAGCTGGGAAGAGCTCGAGGATGCTTTCCGAGCAAACTTTCAAGGGACCTATGTCCGCCCTCCGGATGCAGACGATCTTAGTCACATAACTCAACAACCCGAAGAATCAGCTCGACAGTTCTGGAATAGATTCCTCACTAAAAAGAATCAGATAGTCAACTGTCTGGACGCCGAAGCCTTAGCAGCTTTCAGGCATAACGTCCGAGACGAATGGCTCGCCAGAAATCTCGGCCAAGAAAAGCCAAGAACAATGGCCGCACTAACAAGCCTCATGACCCACTTTTGTGCAGGGGAGGACAACTGGTTGGCAAGGTGCAGCCCCAGCGACCCAAGTACATCCGAAACTAGGGATGGAAATGGAAAACCGCGACGCAACAAGGACCATCGCCGGACTAAGGACAAAAGTCCGAAGAGCACGGCCGTCAATGCTGGATTCAAAGGCTCACGATAAAATCAGGAAAAATCGCCCCCTCAGGATAACAGGGACGATCCATCCAACCTAAATAAAATCTTGGACAGAATATGTCAGATACACAATACTCTCGGGAAGCCTTCTAACCATACCCACAGAGACTGTTGGGTTTTCAAACAATCCGGCCGACTCAATGCCGAACACAAGGGGCTCGACACACCAAGCGAAGACGAGGACGAACCCCAAAAGCAGAGCACCAGGAAACAAAAGAACTTCCCACAAGAAGTAAAAACAGTGAACTCACTTCACATAACAAAACGTGCGGCGCCCGTAAAGGTACGCACCACACGGCCCATCCCCAAAGGGTCCCGCCACTGGTTGTCAAAACCGACCATCTTTGATCAGCTAGATTATTCTAGGAATATCAAGAATGTAGTCTGGACTGCCTTGATACTCGACCCAATAATTGGCGGACTCCAGTTTTCAAATGTCCTTATGGACGGCGGCAACGGACTAAACCTGATATATCAGGATACAATCCAGCACATGGGGATAAACCCAGCAAGAATCCGCCGCAGCAAAACCTCCTTTCAAGGGGTAACACCTGGTCCGGACACCCATTGTATGGGTTTTCTCCGGCTCGAAGTTATATTTGGCTCTGCCGATAACTTCCGCCGTGAAAAGCCGACCTTCCATATCGTCCCGTTCTCAAGTCACTATCAAGCACTACTCGGACGCGAAGCTTTCGCCCGCTTTAACGCAATACCGCATTATGCATCTCTCACGCTTAAGATGCCCGGTCCACGAGGCATCATCTCTTTGAAGGGGAAGCACTAAAGTGCGCCTCCCCAAGCGGGGGACTGTGCGGCCGCTTTGACAGCCCCACAGTAAAATGGCCTCACCGGCCAAAAAACTTCGAAATAGGTCATTAAAGACCATGAACGCGGATAGACGAGTTTGGTACAAAATCATCATTGATACAGGCTTAGTGGCCATATACCCCCGCACTAGGGGCTCCATGCATATACAATAAGAGACAATAAAGCTCAATTTTATATATTTTACTTTACACTTTGTTTATTTTAAACTTCTGTTCGGCACGACCCGTTTTCAACTCAGTTCCTCTCTTTTACAGATGAACATCGTGCGGCGCCCGTCCAGGATACGGCACAACGGAGACACAGGCGCAGACGTGCAGTAGGGACCCGTCCTAAAGGATTCTTTTTAGATTAAGACCCTACGTAAACCTTTTTTACTGTCTCTTGTTGCTACACATCCCCTGGTTTTTTCTGATATAACCAAGGAGGAGGCTGGCGTCTTGGCATGTGGCCACATCAGAAATTTTTGCACGTACCTGGACACTAGGGGCTTTTTTAATAAAGAGTGTTGTTTCGCCCACACTCATAAAGACCGAACACCTTAGGGAGTGTTTGGCGTCGCGAGTTTTGGCATTATATGCATCAGCTCCGAATCATGTCTTTAGTCAAATGTTGGGTTGCCCGGCTCCTGAGTTCGGCTACCTTACGTTCTGCTCTATCGGCTAAGGTAGCACCAGGAGAACTACTGCGATTGTGCCCCCGGTTCGGCCGGGCGAGCACCTCAGTAGAGAAAGCCGAAAACTGACTGTCATGATGCAGCGTGAGACTGGTCAGCCACTCGATGAACTATCGGAATCTATCGGATTCCTCCGCTTTAACGAAGGGCCGTTTCCCGGTCAGGCACATACGCGCCCCGAATTCGGACGAGCGCAGTTGCCACCAAGGAGCTACCTAAAGAGTCTCATTGTCAAACTCCTATGGCTAAGTGAAAGTGTTAAAACATTATAGTCCGGTTGCCTGGCCCGCTGCGCTATCACCTCCTTTGTAGGACCAAGACGTTGGGTTAAGTGTGAAAATGCGTCTTCTGCGAGCACCCCCGCACTATGTGCGTGGGGGCTGAAGCCAACGACTGCCATCTTTCAGATTCTATATATATATATATATCTTAAAACGGCCGCACAGGAGGTGTTCCCAATACTTGGAGGCACAAGTATAAAAAAAGGCCACTACAGTTTATCAAAATATTACTTTATAATTACATATGCTATCATAACATAGCATCTTTCGGGCATTGCGTCTCTATTAGACGAGCGCCTTCAAGAACTTCCTGAAAATAGTGCTCGGAGGGTACTCGGCTTTTGTCCGAATCTCGGGACGCAACAACGGTGGTCTCCATCTCTGCCCAGTATGTCTTAACATGGGCAAGAGCCATCCTAGCGCCCTCTATGCATGCTGACCTCTTCATTGCATTTATACGCGGCACCGCGTCAAGGAATTGCTGCACCAAGCTGAAATAACTCTTCGGCTCCGATCTCCCCGGCCACAGGTGACCCATGACGTACTTCATGGTGAGTCCAGACAACCTATTCAGTTCGGCCCATTGAGCCAAACGATCATCCAGTGCCAGTGGACGCTCTGGATTGTGAAACTGCGACCAGAAAAGCTTTTCCACTTTGCGATCTTTCTGATCTCGAAAGTGTTCGGTCGCATCAGCAGCACTCGCTGCCAAGTCCAGATAGGTATCCTCCACACTCCACATCCGGTCCAACGGAGCAAACTTCGGATCACAAAATTTCCTTCGCAGCATAAAGGGCTTTCCAGCCGCAATCTGTTCGGCCTGATGCAGCTCCTCCTTTGCAGCTCTCATCGCAGAGCGAGCGTCCTTGGCATCGGCAACAGCCTTCTCTAAGTACGTCTGTCTCGCCCGGTCTTCTTTCTCAAGAAGTTTGCAACGGTCTGCAGCGCTCTTTAACTTCTCGGCCATCTCGGCCATCTCTTCTTTGCTTCGGCAGTGAGCAGCCTGTTCGGCTCTCAGCTCTTCACGGGCCTTCTCGGCAGCCGCATCGCTTTTTCTGGCTTGCTCCTTAGCTCGGGCAAGTTCTTCCCTAAGATTCTCCACGGCGGCCGTACCATCTGCGTCAAGCACACACATTGTAAGACACTGGCATGAAGCTCCTCTTACCCGATGCCGCCCGAAGAATTGCATACCTTGAGCCTCATCAAGCCGCTTGTTGACAAGCGCGATGTCGGCATCTGCCACGTCCAGTTGCCGCTTTAGTTCGGCTACATCATCAGTTCGGTTAGATTCCGGACACCTCGCCACCTACATTCAAAGGCGACATCTTAGACCTGGGATTATGATCCTCTGCGTGCCGTCATTTCTTGACAACGCGCAGAGTCTCAGGGGCTACTATCTACACAGGGCGCATCTTACTTATGCGCAACTGACAAAAGTGTACACTATCTAACGTACCTCAAAACCCGTCAGTAAACTTTTGACGGCCTCATGGAATCCTCTTTCTGCGGATGAAATCCTTTCAATCACCGTGCCCATCAACGCATGGTGCTCCTCTGAGATAGAAGATCGCCCCAGCAGAATCTTTAGCTCCTCCGGCCGAGCACCAGACGGTGCCGGACTTGTCCTATGGCCTCTTTCGAAGGCCGAACGCGGAGAGCCTTGGGGGGCCACATAGCTATCTTCCGCCCCTGCCGGATTCAGAGAAACCCTCCGCGATGACACCTCAGGGTCGCCCTCCTCACTAGGCGGTACAGCAGGGGGAGGCATCCCGCTCTCCATCATCTCCGGAAGAAGATCCCCCGAAGACAAGCTCTGCTGAGAAGGGCTGAGGTCCGAGCTACAAGGTAAAATTTCGGTTAATCTTCTCAGATAAAAATCAAGGATTTCTTTCATCCCTCAAAAGGAAAACCTCTCTCTACTTACGGCTCGCTGGAGGGCTGATCCCTTTGAGGGCGTAGTTTGGCCGAGGAACTCCCCGGCGTCGGACCCTCTGACGAGGATTTTCTCCCCCGCTTCGGGGCCATGGTCTCCAGGTCGTCAGAGGCGTCCCTCTTCTTCCCCTTGGGAGAGGAATTTTCGGTTCCTCCCTTCGGAACAGCCTCCTTCGAGGAGGCCATAGTTCCCTTGTCCTTCCCCTTACTTCCCTCCAAAGGCATTATCTTCAACATCCTGACAAGCACGGGATCCGGCCTGGTTTTGGGAAGGGGAGCCGGACACCTGATCAGCTTTGCCTTCGCTATCCACTCCTGTTTAAAAGGACAGCTCTTTTAGGGGCAAGTTTATGACGATTATATGGATAGTAGGTCCGGGCACAAGGTTACTTACTTCGGTATCCGGGCGATTGCAGCTTAGGCCTGTGTCCTCGGTCAAACCCGGACACATCATTTGTGATTCGAAGAACAGTTTATACATCTCCACGGGCGTTGCGCCCATAAAATGATGGAGAGCTCGTGGTCCCTCCGGATTAAACTCCCACAGACGAAGGGAGCGGCGTTTGCCGGGCAGTGTTCGGCGAATCAGCATGACCTGCGTCACCTTGACCAGGTTGAGGTCTCTTTCTAAGAGATCCCTGATGCGGCCCTGCAACAAGGGCACGTCTTTTGATAACCCCCAATCTAATCCCTTGTTGACCCATGACGCTAGCCGTGATGGGGGACCCGAGCGAAAGGCAGGAGGCACCGCCCACTTGGCGCCCCTGGGAGCGGTGATATAGAACCATTCTCGTTGCCACAAGCCGAGCTCCTCTTGAAAGGAGCCCTCGGGCCATGGAGCATCAGCATTCTTACTTATGACAGCGCCTCCGCACTCTGCGTGCCGTCCCTCGATCATCTTCGGCTCCACTCCAAAAGTCTTGAGCCATAATCCAAAGTGAGGAGTGACACGGAGGAACGCTTCGCACACAACGATGAATGAGGAAATGTGGAGGATGGACTCCGGAGCTAAGTCATGAAATTCCAGCCCGTAATAAAACAGCAGCCCCCTCACGAAGGGATCCATCGGGAAGCCTAACCCCCGAAGGAAGTGAGACATGAACAGTACGCTCTCACCGGGCTGGGGACTGGGAATAGCCTACCTTTGAGCAGGCAACCTATGCGAAATTTTGGCGGTCAAGAACTTAGCCTCTCTCAAATTTAGCACGTCCTCCTCCGGCATCCATCGGCCTTGAAGGTCGGAACCGGACATTGTCGAAGGTCAGAAGCGCCTGGAATCTGGAGCCTAGGGTGTTGGAACTCGAGGCGACGGGCGAACTCGTTTGAGATTGGAAAAAGGAGTAAGGCCTTGGTCTCTTTATAAGAGGTTGAATACCAGGAGCCCTCCTCGTAACCGTTTAGGACTCGCTTTTAATCGAGAAAACATGCTAACAGGCACGATTGGGTTACCCACGTCCGTATTGATGAGAATCCCGTAAAAGGGGGGCACACGATCTCTGCTTTGACAAGACGTGCCAAGGAAACCGCCTCGCAAAACACGCTGAGGTGGAAAAGTGAAAACGATTCGAGTAAAGGACTTGGCTGTAGTGTGATGACGCACTGCGGAATACGTCAGCAGATTTGATTTGTGTTAATATTATTCTCTCTATGGCAATATGTGGAAGCTTATTTTGCAGAGCCGGACACTACTCTTGGTGTCTACAATCTTCTATGAAGGACTTGGAGGAGGAACTCGCCTTGCAATGCCGAAGACAATTTGCGCGCCGGACTCGTCGTCATTGAAGCCTGGTTCAGGGGCTACTGAGGGAGTCCTGGATTAGGGGGTGTTCGGGTAGCCGGACTATACCTTCAGCCGGACTCCTGGACTATGAAGATGTAAGATTGAAGACTTCGTCCCGTGTCCGGATGGGACTTTCCTTGGCGTTGAAGGCAAGCTTGGCGATGCGGATATTCAAGATCTCCTACCATTGTAACCGACTCTGTGTAACCCTAACCCTATCCGGTGTCTATATAAACCTGAGGGTTGTAGTCCGTAGGCAATCAACTCCATACACAACAATCATACCATAGGCTAGCTTCTAGGGTTTAGCCTCCTTGATCTCGTGGTAGATCTACTCTTGTACTACCCATATCATCAATATTAATCAAGCAGGAGTAGGGTATTACCTCCATCGAGAGGGCCCGAACCTGGGTAAAAAACATCGTGTCCCTTGTCTCCTGTTACCATCCGGCCTTGACGCACAGTTCGGGACCCCCTACCCGAGATCCGCCGGTTTTGACACCGACAGCAACCGTTAGTCCATAGAGATTGTCATCAATTACCAAAACCACACATGGGGGCACCGCATGTCCTTTCAATCTCCCCATTTTGGTAATTGATGACAATCAGTTTCAAGAGAGTTTATATAAGGAATTATGCATCACCATGCAATGCAACAACCAATAATGCACGTGTATGGGATGCAAATGCTTAGGAACAAAACCAAAGCATAAGAAGAAATAACTCTGTACACTTATTCACAAAACTCTCTGAAAACTCTCCCCCATTGGCATCGATTGCCAAAATGGGCGAAAAGCTTAGAAGGCCAATATAAAAAGTGTTCCTCCATAAATTGTGTATTTCTCAACAAGAGAGTGGAATGCAATACACATATCCAACGGTAAATGCTTGGAGGAAGACACACTATATTGAGGCCCAAAGATTGCAAAAGTAAGATATGCCACAAAGTCATAGCAAAGAGAGAAACAAGCAATCATGCAATGAAAAGATACCAATTGAAGCAAGCAATCAAAGGATATCAATTGAACCAACTAGACCAAAGATCCTATGAGCCACAAGAAAAAAGGATATTATGATATGAGCAAAGGAGTGTTCTAAAGAAACTAGAGAAGCTCCCCATGATTTGTGCACACAAGAGAATTTTTGTATTTGGATACACAATACACAAAATATGACCATAGCTCCCCCAAAATCAATAGAAACTCACAACAAGTGCAAGTGAGCAAATAGGAAACAAAGCCTAGCACTTGCAACAAACAAATGGTTGAGCAACATGTAAAAGAGGCAACTTAAGAATAGGCTCAACCAAAATGATGTGTGTGAGTCATGACAAAGCACTTGAGAAGACTAATATAAGGATGAGCATAGAGCATCAACATAGTCTTGGATAAATGAGATCACGGTGCATGACATGTCCTCCCCACATACATCCAACAAGCAATTGGGTTCACAAGCTCACTAAAATGTGAATTAACAACAAGGCTTGCACAACCCATGGTGAAGATAGAAGATGAAAGCCTCATCAAGACGGGGGATACCAATTAAGATGGCAAAAGCCTCGTAAAGACAAGCATGAGGAAAATAATCTTCACCATAAAAGAGTGCAACAAGATGCAAAGATATAAGATCCGCACTCAAGGCAAAAGCTTTCACGAAGCCATCAAATAAATAACATAAGAAAGACAAGGTGGATGTGAAAGAAAGGATATCATCTAGAGATGTAATTTTTCTCAAGTGTATAAGGTTCTAGGTAGACGAAATCATGATGATATATATCTACAAAGAAGGATGTACACCCGAAATAGTTACAACATGAAGGAAGAAGATATCCAAAAGGAAGTCATAGATATACCAATAAGATATTTGCTTGGAAGCATAGCACATGGCTAGATATGGTCTTATTGTATATAAATGAATTCCTACCACACACCCATCAAAGACATCACAACTAGCAACATGAGATCATCGTTGAGATGCTTTGAGAAAGGAAACAAGCATCACAAGATGGAATGAATATTATGCCAAGATGCAACCTACACAAGGTTGAATGCAAGAAAAGAATGCATGAATAGATACTTGTTACCGAGATATCATTGGAAGGATGTAGAAGAAACCAATTGAAGGTAATAGTAGTTCATTGAGCATCCTAGCTTGACTCCAATAAGCACATGGTCACACCACCTTCCTTGTGAGTGAGCCGAGCATCCAATGCATCTCCAATTGTTCCTAGAACAACAACACAAACAAAATGGTACCCAAACTCATTGGGACCAAAGAGTTAGAAACACCAATATACATAGGATAAACTCCACATAGATATGTGCATATAGATAAGGAAATGAATGTCATGCACATCTCATCCAATTAGAGACTTGGTGGAGTTTCCCTTATATATTGGGTCAAAGAAGGAAAGCATGCCCAAGAAACTACATGAATTTAATATGCATGCTCAATACTTTCAAGAACCGATACCAATTGACAAAGAAATACCAAGTGAAGAAGAGATACCAAATGAATAAAACATCACTTGGAGGATATCCATAAGAGATACATCAAGGAATGAGATATCCATTGATACCCACTAAATAAAAGATATCAAACCCCCAAAAGAGAGGATGGTTCCAAACAAACCAAGCTCTCTACAAAGTTTCATGATGGCACAAAGTACCAAAATGAAAACAGCTTGCCTTCCACCAACACACACTTGATAAGGATTGAAAGATGAGTGTTTTATAGAAAATAGGATAGCTCCCCCACGACCAGTGCATTATAGAGAATTTGCATTTGAATACAAAATGCACAAGGTGGGATCACCACTTTCACTATATCTAGAAAACACTAGAAAAGATCAAGAAATAAACAAGATCCACAAGTGGTATGGAAGACAAAGGGAGTTGATACATTCCTTGGCAAGAGAAAAGGAAAATAAAGGCACAAGCCAATGTAAAGATGATCAATAAATTCTACCACACAAGTGAGTGCCAATTGTCAAAAGACAAGAAGTAAATGGAAATAATTCCCGGTGGTAGATAGCAAGGATATCCGACATCATCTTCACACCAAACAAAAAGCAAATTGTAACTTGTAGAGCTAACATGCCACCTAGGAACAAGATAATTTACAATATCAACTCTAGGTGACAATATCTCAAATGTACACATTTTCTAGGCTAGTAATATACACATAGCATATTACTCCCCCATAATGTGATACCAATTAAGGATAAACAAGAGGCAAATAAAAGGATCCAACAAGAGATAATTAATGGACTATTTAGAATTTGAATTTCTCATGAGAAGACATACCACATAGCGACTAGATAATCTTGAAATATAAATACTAGATGGTATTACTCATGTACAAACATTTATAGGATTGTGAGGTGCACAAAGCACATCACTCCTCCATAATGGGATATTCCATTAATCTCTCACAAGAGCCAACTAAGAAATAAACAAGATGCAAAAGGCTCAGCGCATGAAACACATGTACATGATGTGCAAACCAACACACACATACTTGATTGCTCAAGATAATCAAGTTGGAAGCACAACATAT
Source organism: Triticum urartu (assembly GCF_056163025.1). NCBI lineage: Eukaryota > Viridiplantae > Streptophyta > Magnoliopsida > Poales > Poaceae > Triticum > Triticum urartu. Next base: position 619,664,311 of record NC_141879.1, on the reverse strand, counting down.
ACAAACACATGCAAGGAACAAAACCAAAACATGCAAAGGGGCAAGTAACTTTCAATGTAAGCAATTTAAGTACAAGTTACCGCAAGGAGGCACATTGGATATAAGATATAAACTTGATGATTCAATTGACTTGGCTTGAGACAATAAGAATGATGAAGTCCCCTTAATTCTTCATAATGTAGCCAAGTCTCCAACGACCTCCAACAACACCTATTGATCAAGTATGAGCTAGTTGGTCCCCAACCAAGTTGGGTCCTAAGAGGTTAGTCACAATAGGCTTGGCTACCCAAATGGTTCTTTTCTTGACACCACTTTGAGCACCAAAAAATTTGGCAAACACATTGCCAACCTTATCCTTCCCAAGAGAATATATATCATCAATTAGAATAGGGTTGGATAAGGTACCATTTATGCATGAAGAAGCGACGTGACCTTTTCACGACATAGGTAGCAACGTCTACTCTTTACTTTCTTCTCACTTGATTTCTCAACTTGAGAAGCATTTGCTTGAGTTTTCTTGGGAAGAGGCCTTTCTTCAACTTGAGATTGAGAATGAGAGTGAACTTGTGGCCGCTTCCCTTATTGCTTGTCACTAATGGGCTTCTTCTTCAATGGGCAAGATTTAACATGATGCCCTTCTACTTTGCACTTGAAGTAAACAATCTTGGCCGAATTCTTGACTTGTTCTTGGCCCTTATTTTTGTTCACCTTGGACTTCTTCTTCTTGTTGGAGTTGAATCCAAGTCCACCTTTGTCATTGGGGGATTTTTGCACACTCAAGATATTGTTGAGTGTGAATTTCCCTTCATGACTCTTTTCCAAGTCTTTCTTCAAAGAAGTGACTTGGGCCTTGAGCCCTTTGATTTCCTCTACATGGTTAGTCTCAACACAAGCACTAGAGGAAGTATAAGCTTCATCTTTAGAGCAACAAGGCAGGGAAAGCAATTCATCACAAGATGTACCAATGTTATGCATGGATGAACCGCGAGGACTAGCACAAGGCAATATAGCATTTTGAATAAAAGTAGTGCTAGTATCCACATGAGGCTCACTAGATGTTACCTTAGAAAGCATGGCCTCATGAGCTAACTTTAGCACATTACGGGATACTAGAAGATCATCATGAGAGCTTGTGAGATTTACATGATTTTCTTCCAACATCCCATAATTGCTAGATAGCAACTCAAGTTGAGCCCTTAGCTCAACATTCTCCTTCAATATGGATGCTTCACAAGAGATAGAGTTAGTGGCACAAGCATCATCGTTAGCAACAAGAGGAGAAGACAACTTGGCAAGCTCTTTTGAATATGAAGCTTTAAGTTGAGCATGAGACTTGGTGAGTTTGATGAGCTCACTCTTAAGGACCCTTGAGCCATTTTCGAGGTGCTCAAAGTCCTCAAGGAGTTTAGCATGCGCAACTTCAAGCTCCTCATTTTTAGTTTCAAAATCATTGGCCACCTCAAGAGCTCTATCACGAGATTCCCTCACTCTAGATAATTCTAGAGCAAAAGTCTCCTCAAGAGATTCCTTGGTGGTTTGTTCAAGTTCAAGAGCTTGATAGAGGTCCGCAATCTCATTAGCGTAATCACGCTCATGACCTTCCATTGGATCAATGGTGACCTCATGCTCCTCAAGATGAGATTCCAACTCATCAATATATCTCTTGCCCTCAATAGCAATAGACATGATTTCCATGAACTTGGAACGAGCAAGTTTATTCTTAAGAAGAGCTTTAAAAATCATTTCCCCCTTAATTTTTAAGGAGGAAACATCATCATTCTCTTCATCATAATCAACATGATCATCACTCTTGCCATCATCAATATCATCACAAGATATATTGGGATTCAAAGTGGGAGATACCTTTGAAGCCTTAGCCATAAGGCAAAAAGCAATCGATGATGATGTAGGATCCCTTGAAGCACCGTTCAAGACCACATCTTGTTCCATGGAGTGTTGGGTTTCCTCTACATTGTTAGCACAACAACTCGAGGAAATAGATGCATTTTTATCATGGCAATAAGACATAGTAAACATATCATCATGAGATTTAGTCAAGCAATTTCTACATGATATGCAAGGACTATCAATACAAGCATGTGAAATATTTGGAGTGCTTGAAGTGTTAAAGCCCAAAGAAGGAGCATTGGAATAAGATAGTGATGAAGGATCATCCACAATAAGCATACTATCATAATTGCAATGACCAACACTACTCACCATATCATTACCTTGTGGCAAACCACATGTAGGTGAAGTAGAAGAAGTTGAGAAGACTATATGACAGAAGGTGGAGGGAGAACAATCATCCCCACAAATCTTGAACACTCCATATTTATCTTGAAGCTTCATCCACAACTCATGAGCATCTCGGAACGGCATGAGTTGAAATATAACTACATTGCTCAAAGCATCGATAAGCAGATTAGAAGCTTGAGCATTGAGATAAGAGTTTTTATCATCCTCTAAAGATAATCTTTGGGGATCCTTTGGGGGAGATAAACCCATATCTACAATTCACTCTAAATTTGGGTCCATGAACCAAAAGAGATTAAGCATGCGAATTACCCAAACATCAAAATTTGTGCCATCGAAACTAAGAGTGTCAGAGAATCCTAATCCCCTAGTCGACATCTTTACTCTCTAGGTGGTAAAGCCTAATAAAGAGAGACGAGGCTCTGATACCAATTGAAAGATCGTGGATGTTGCCTAGAGGGGGGGTGAATAGGCGTTTTTTAAATAATTATGGTTTAGGCTTGAACAAATGCGGAATAAACCTAGCGGTTAATTTGTCAAGCACAAAACCTATAACAACTAGGCTCACCTATGTGCACCAACAACTTATGCTAAGAAAGATAAATTACTAGGTGATAGCAAGATATATGACAAGAACCAATATGGCTATCACAAAGTAAAGTGCATAAGTAAAGAGCTCGGGTAAGAGATAACCGATGCACGCGGAGACGATTATGAATCCCGAAGTTCACACCCTTGTGGATGCTAATCTCCGTTTGGAGCGGTGTGGTGGCACAATGCTCCCCAAGAAGCCACTAGGGCCACCGTAATCTCCTCATGCCCTCGCACAATGCAAGATGCCATGATTCCACTAAGGGACCTGAGGGAGTCCTGGATTAGGGAGTCTCCGGACATCCGGACTATATCCTTTGGCCGGACTATTGGACTATGAAGATACAAGATTGAAGACTTCGTCTCGTGTCCGGATGGGACTCTCCTTGGCGTGGAAGGCAAGCTAGGCAATACGGATATCTCCTCCTTTGTAACCGACCTTGTGAAACCCTAGCCCCTCCGGTGTCTATATAAATCGGAGGGTTTTAGTCCATAGGACAACATACAATCATACCATAGGCTAGCTTCTAGGGTTTAGCCTCTTCGATCTCGTGGTAGATCAACTCTTGTAATACCCATATCATCAAGACTAAATCAAGCAGGACGTAGGGTTTTACCTCCATCAAGAGGGCCCGAACCTGGGTAAAACATCGTGTCCCCTGCCTCCTGTTACCATCCGCCTTAGACGCACAGTTCGGGACCCCTACCCGAGATCCGCCGGTTTTGACACTGACATGACCCTTGAGGGCGGTCACCGAACCCGTACAAATGGCAACCCTTGGGGGCGGTCACTGAACCCGTACACTTTGGCAACCCTTGGGGGCGGTCACCGGAACCCGTCAAATTGCTCAGGGCGATCTCCACAACCTAATTGGAGACCCTGACGCTTGCCCAGAGCTTTACACCACAATGATTGAGCTCCTAACACCAACAACCGTCTAGGGCGCCCAAGCACGCAAGAGGAACAAGCTCAAGGGTACCAAGCACCCAAGAGTAATAAGCTTCTCAACTTGTAACTTCCACGTATCACCGTGGAGAACTCAAACCGATTCACCAAATGCAATGGCAAGGGCACACAGAGTGCCCACGTCCTTCTCTCCCAAATCCCACCAAAGCAACTAATGCTAGGGAGGAAAATGAGAGGAAGAACAAGAAGGAGAACACCAAGAACTCCAAGATCTAGATCCAAGGGGTTCCCCTCACATAGAGGAGAAAGTGATTGGTGGAAATGTGGATCTAGATCTCCTCTCTCTTTTGCCTCAAAAACTAGCAAGAATCCATGGAGGGATTGAGAGTTAGCAAGCTCAAAGAAGGTCAACAATGGGGGCAAAAACGAGCTCAAGAGGTAGGGAACCATTGGGGATGAAGACCCCTTAAATAGGTCCCCTCGAATCTGCCCGTTATGTGCAGAATAACATAGGAGCGGTACAACCTCTATGAGCACCGGTACAACCGGTAACTGGCAATAAGCGGTACAACCGGCCCACAACCGCCCAACAACCGCACCACAACAGAGACTAGTCTGGTGGTAGAGCGGTACATGGCCGGTACAACCTCCGGACCAATTTTGGAGCAGTACAACCGCTCCAAACACCGGTTTTACCGGTCAACCGGTACAACCTCTCCATGGGGCGGTACAACCTCTCTGTGTAAAACAAGTAATATCAAAACAGCCACAACTTTCGCATACGAGCTCCGAATTTGACGAAATCAAGTTTGTTGGAAAGCTAGAGACAAGGGCTAACACAATCTTGATAGAAAAAACAATAAGAAGCAAATAAAAATAGGCCCATAAGAAAAAGGTGAGAACCCTTCCTCGGGTAAGACCGGTAAAAACTCCAACACCGAAAACGCAATAGAAGAAGCATGCGAACTCCGTTTTCGATGAACTCGAGCTCTTCATCAAGATGACCATAAGCTCTAAGTCTCACAAATAGAATCAAACAAGAACCAAGAAAGATGATGCAAGGGTGCAATGGTTTGAGATCTCTACGAATGATACGACCAAGGTACTCATCGAGAGCCCCCCTTGATAGTACGACAATCGATCCTATAACCCGGTATCCCAACTACCACCATGAGACCGGTAAAAGAGAAAGCCTATCGAGGGCAAACCTTTGCCTTGCACATGGTCCACTTGAGCTAGATGATGACAATCTTGACTGCCTCAAGTTGGACCACCTTTCTTGATTGCATTGGCTCGATGAAGACTAGATGATTGCTCCCCCATACTCCACTATGGGTGAGCCACTCTTCGGCACATCTTCACAAGTCCATTGATATCACAATGGATGCAAGCTTCAAGCACTTGATCTCTTCGTGATGCTCCACTTGAACTTGCACACTACAAACTTGATGATGATCACCACTTTGATGTCATCCTCCATGGATTGTATGAGATCTTCCACTTGACGCAAGACCATGGAAGCATACCTAACCCCACAAAGAACTCTCACGTAGACCATGGGTTAGTACACAAAGCGTAATGGACAATGCTTACCATACCATGGGATCACTTGATCCCTCTCGGTACTTCTTCTACGCTTTGTGAGTTGATCAACTTGATTCACTCTTGACTTAGTCTTGATCAACCTTGAATCTTTCCAACTCTCTTCATTTGGATGATGTCTTGAAGGTAAACATGAATGATCACACAATCTTCTTCTTCAAGACATGCTTGCAATAAGCTCAACTCACACATGACCAATCTTTGGTTAATTCCTTGAAAAGCACTTTGGCCATCTCATAAACTCCTTGAAACCTACACATGGACTTCAAGACAATCCTATGGACAAATCCTTCGAATATAACTCAAGGCGACCATTAGTCCATAGAGATTGTCATCAATTACCAAAACCACACATGGGGGCACCACATGTCCTTTCAGCCCTGCTAATCTGGTAAGCTCCTTATATCTCATAAGGTGTTTATTTCCCTAGTATAATTATGTGAGGGATCTGAGCCTCCACATTATTTGACAGGAATGGGTCGCGACAGCGGAGCGGATCGACTGTCCGGCCCCACTGCCCGAAGATCTAGCAAGTACTCTCCTGACGGAGATGCTGGTTCCGGCGCCCTATGAGGCGCCGGAGAAGAAGGCCAAGAAGAAGGCCGCGGGGACCAGGAAAGGTCTCCGATGCAAGGTTGTATCGGAGTCGTCATCCGATAACACTGAGACACCCTCCTCCCACGAAGACGAGGAGGAGGAAGAGGAAAATTCTCCCCATCCAGCCGGGGGGATAAGAAAAGGAAGGCCGCCCCATCAGGGGAGGCCGAAGGGTCCAAGAAGGGAAGAGCCCTCCTTCCGGACCACTCCACCACGGCCGCGTTCAACGACGAGGATTGGTTGCCCAAGGACAAGCTCCTGGCGAAGTTTTAAGTATCCGGATACCATAACAGTGTGGTATATTTCGTTTTATTGTTTCTTATCATGCCGAACATGATCATGCAGCCCACCCAAGGACCGTCTCGATGTATCCTCTTCGGATGGGTCTCTGGGCCTGTCGGAGATGAAAAGTGATTCGCTCCGGACCACCTCCTCCCTCGCCCTACGGACGACGCCGAGGTGTTGTCCCGAAGGGAACCAAGCCAGGGGAAGGTAGTTATGGGGGCGCCCCAAGGCGACCTCCCATATGCCGGGCGCATGGAAGGCAAGGCTCCCGTGAGCCCCAATGACGGGGCAACAAGTCCGGCCCTGGCCGCCGAATACTACGCCGGAACCTCCCGTGGTTCCGGACTCTGTCGGGCGACCCCTCACAAAGGGGGGCGAGCCGTCTGTGCCAATGGCCTCTGTCCATCCGGAGGCACCGGACAACTTGCTGGAAGCGCTTCGTGGCGCTTCCATTGATGAAGAGCACCACACTGTCATGAGTGCGGTGGTACAGAAGGTTCAGTCCGCTAAAAGCGGACTGACTGAAGCCTGTGCCAGCCTCTTAACAGGCTTTGAGGTAAGTAATCAATTTATAAGAAAATGCTATAGCATAGACAGTAGCCCCTGATGCTCTGTTTGGCATTCGCAAAGAAAGGCCAAATAGAGGATCAAATAAAAATCACAGGAGTCTAATCAGAATGTGTCTTATGTGAATAAGCAGGCTTCGCTGCTGGCCGCTGCCGCTTGCACTGCGGAGGTCTCCACACTGAAACGGGACCTTGAGCGGTACGAAAAAGAGCTCGGCCTTACCAAGAGGCAGCTCGAAGAGAACAAAGGTAAGTAATACCCGTCCGTATATTGCTAAGGAATAAAAAAGAATGTGGTTGTTAAGTCACAGGATCATCATGAACTTTGCTAGGGGCCACGACCAAAGTGGCGGCCCTGAAGGAGGCGCTGTCTGAGGCTGAAGACAAAGCGGCCAAGGAGCGCATCGAGCGTGAGAAGCAAGAGGCTCGAGTCGGCAAGGTGCAGCAAGAGCTCCAGGATTTCGTCAAAAAATACAAGTCCTTGGAGCGTGACTCCAAGACGCAAGGGTCTTAGCTTGTGTAGGCCCTTGAGAGTGCAAAAAATGCCAAGGCCGAAGCCCACAAGGCCCTCCAGGAGCTTCAGGCGGTCCAGAAGATAGCGACGGGTAAGGAATTCGTTATGCAAAGCAAGCATGTGAAGGAAACTTTCCTTTTACTTACCCGAGTTCGGAGGTCTCGAGGAGCGTTTGCAAATCTTCCCTGCAGTGTGTCCGATGCCGCGGAATTTTACCGGGCCGAGGAAGGGAGCTTGATGGAGAAGTTTTTCTAGTCTTAGTATACTGGAACCGAACATCCGATGCCCTTGAGCGACCAGTTGAAGCAATTGGTCGAGATCCACAAGGCGGCCGAACAGGCCATGAAGGGCCTCGTAGTCCGGATGTGGCCTGGTGAGCCCCTGCCTGGCAGCTACTTCGGCCTGGTGAGGCGACTTGTGAATGCCTGCCCACGTCTTGAAGTCATAAAGCAGTCCGTCTGCATTGAGGGTGGGCGCAGGGCTTTTACCCGAGCGAAAGTGCACTGGGCGAAGATGGACGCCGAGAAGCTGGTGAAGGAGGGGCTGCCGGAGGGCAAGGAGCATCGCCGCCCTGAAAATTATTATGACAGCGTCCTGAAGGGTGCCCGCCTTGTGGCGGAGGAATGTTCTAAGGATGTAATATTTGAATGAATGTACTCATGTGATCCTGTAATATGAAAACGAGTTCTCCCAACTTCCGATGGAGTTTGTTGGAAAGCTATTTAGCCAATGCCGAGTTGGTCCTTTTAGTTTTAATGGGAGGTACTTGATGGCGTGTAGATCATCCCCGCGGACCATGTGAATGTGGAGGAAGAAATCCTCTATCCATACCACGGGGTCAGTAGTACCATCGTATGATTCAATGTTCACGGGTTTAAACCCTTCTGGGAATTCATGATCCATTACCTCATTAGTGAAGCATAGGGGGTGTGCGACGCCTCTGTACCGGGCTGGCTTGCCCATCCTCCTGCTCAAAGCCTGGCTGGAGGGGATTGTCTTCGTCTTCGACACTATTTGCAGCGTTATTGTCTCCTGTGCCGGTATCGCTGTTTTTGCTATGGCGGGGCTTTGAGCGGCGCCGATGACGCCAGTTCTTGGATTGCTTCTCGGGGGGATTATCCTCCATTGCCTTATTGCCATCGCTTTCTTTGGGGGTGTCCACCATGTATATATCATACGATGAGGTGGCAGTCCAGCGCCCTATGGGCGGTGGTTCCTGTTCGTCTCCCGCATCGTCGTCCATAACGTCGATGTCTTCGGAGTCAAAGTCGAGCATGTCGGTTAGGTCGTCGACAGTGGCTACTAGGTGGGTGGTGGGTGGGGAACGAATTTCTTTGACGTCCGCTTCCCACTCGAGCCGGACATAGTTCGACCAAGGGTCTCCTGACAAGGAGAGAGACCATAATGAGTTTAGCACGTCGCCTAGGGGCGAGTGCTAAAAGATATCCGCGGAGGTGAACTCCATGATCGATGCCCAATCAGGTTGGATGGGCACGGACGTGAGCGGTCCGGAGTCTGTGGCCGAGGAGAAATCCGAGTGTCCGGCAACACAGGCCTCATAGGAGGTGAAGTCAGTATTTGGCTCTATCGCTGCTGAGTGTGCGGCCTCCGTGGCAGGGTACATCCACCCGTCCCCGGACGACGTGCTTGGTTCCAGATTGAGGGCCGGAGTAGTTACAGGTGTGATTTCCCGAACACTGTCCGATGGCAGAGCTAAATCATGCTCATCGTGACTATGCGGCGTACCTGACATGGGTTCGAATCCGTCGAAGATCAAGTCTCCGCGGATGTAGGCGGTATTAGTTTAAGCTTCCAAACCTAACCTGATGGCCAGGGGCATAGCTCTCGATCTGCTCCAGATGGCCAAGCGAGTTGGCCCACAGTACAAAGCCGCCGAATACGAAGATCTGTCGAGGGAGGAAAACCTCACCCTGGATCGCATCGTTGCCGATGATCGAAGGAGCCATCAAGCCTTATGATGACGACACAGTGGAACTCTCAATGAAAGCACCAATGTCGGTGTCAAAACCGGCGGATCTCGGGTAGGGAGTCCCGAACTTGCGTCTAAGGCGGATGGTAACAGGAGGCGGGGGACACAATGTTTACCCAGGTTCGGGCCCTCTCGATGGAGGTAATACCCTACTTCCTGCTTGATTGATCTTGATGATATGAGTATTACAAGAGTTGATCTACCACGAGATCGAAGAGGCTAAACCCTAGAAGCTAGCCTATGGTATGATTGTTTTTATCCTACGGACTAAACCCTCCAGTTTATATAGACACCGGAGGGAGCTAGGGTTACACCGAGTCGGTTACAAGGGAGGAGATCTACATATCCGAATCGCCAAGCTTGCCTTCCACGCAAAGGAGAGTCCCATCCAGACATGGGACGAAGTCTTCAATCTTGTATCTTCATAGTCCAATAGTCCGGCCAAAGTATATAGTCCGGCTGTCCGAGGACCCCCTAATCCAGGACTCCCTCAGCAACAACTTACCTCATAGTAGCTAGATGTAGATCTAATGGTCACAAACGATGGATGGTAGACACACCATCATCACCAACTTAGTCTTCTGTTGGAGTACTAGCAAGATTCGTGCATTGCACGAAACATCAAGATGCATTTTTTTTATAAAACACTTGTTGTGATTGACCCATTGTAACACCCACAATGCGGCTATATCTCCCACGTGTCGGGGCATGACTTAGAGGCATAGCCGCAAGGTAGGTTTGTTGCAAGAGGGGTAATCTTCACACAATCCCATGTACTAAATAAGAAAGGGATAAAGAGTTGGCTTACAATCTCCACTTCACACAAATACAAGTTAAACATACATCATCCAGAATACAATCAAGGTCCGACTATGGAACCAAAATAAAAGAAGAAAACACCAAATGCTAGATCCCCGATCGTCCCAACTGGGCTACACTACTAGTCAACAGGAAATGAAACAAAACAACGGAAAGATCTTCATCGAGCTCCCACTTGAGCTGGGTTGTGTCACCTGCACTGGTATCATCGGCACCTGCAACTGTTCGGAAGTATCCATGAGTCACGAGGACTCAGCAATCTCACACCCGCGAGATCAAGACTATTTAAGCTTATGGGTAGGAAAAGGTAGTGAGGTGGAGCTGCAGCAAGCACTAAGCATATATGGTGGCTAACTTAATCAAATAAGAGCGAGAAGAGAAGCAACGCAATGGTCATGAACTAGAAGTGATCCTGAAACTACTTAAGTTTAAACATAACACAAGAACAGTGTTCAGTTCCCGGACTTCACCGAGAAGAGACCATCACGGCTACACACGCAGTTGATTTATTTTAATTAAGTTAAGTGTAAGTTCTCTACAACCGGACATTAACAAATTCCCATCTGCCACATAACCGTGGGCATGGCTTTTGAAAGTTCAAACCCTACAGGGGTGTCCCAACTTAGCCCATCACAAGCTCTCACGATCAACGAAGGATATTCCTTCTCCCGGGAAGACCCGATCAGTCTCGGAATCCAGATTACAAGACATTTCGACAATGGTAAAACAAGACCAGCAAAGCCGCCCGATGTGCCGTCAAATCCCGATAGGAGTCGCATGTATCTTGTTCTCAGGGCACACCGGATAGGTTAAGCTACGAGTAAAACCAACCGTGAAGTTGCCCTGAGGTGGCCCCGCAGGCTGCCCATTTCGGACCAACACTCAGAGGAGCACTGGCCCAGGGGGGGGGGGTTTAAAAATAAAGATGACCCTCGGGCTCCGGAAACCCAAGGGAAAAAGGTTTAGGTTGTTAGGCACATGTAAAACCAAGGTTGGGCCTTGTTGGAGGAGTTTTATTCAAAGTGAACTATCAAGGGGTTCCCATAACACCCAACCGCGTAAGGAACGCAAAATCAAGGAACATAACACCGGTATGACAGAAACTAGGGCGGCAAGAGTGGAACAGAACACCAGGCATAAGGCCGAGCCTTCCACCCTTTACCAAGTATATAGATGCATTAATTAAAAATAAGAGATATTGTGATATCCCAACATATCCATGTTCCAACATGGAACAAACTTCAGCTTCACCTGCAACTAACAACGCTATAAGAGGGCCTGAGCAAAAGCGGCAACTTAGCCAAACAACGATTTGCTAGGAAAGGTGTGTTAGAGGCTTGACATGGCAATATGGGAGGCATGATATAACAAGTGGTAGGTAGCGCGACATGGCGATAGAGAAAACAACTAGCAAGCAAAGATAGAAGTGATTTCGAGGGTATGGTCATCTTGCCTTAAATCCCGCAAAGAAGAAGAACGAGTCCATGATGAAGACACACAGACGTAGTCGAACAAAACCTCACAACTCCGGAACGAAACTGAAGCTAACGTGAGAAGCAACCCAGAAAGAAGCAAACAACACAGTAAACAACCATCACAAAAGCATGGCATGATGCACAACCAAGTATGATGCATGTCCGGTTTAAAGAGGCATGGCATGGCAAAATGCAACAAACAACACTACAAGTTAAGTGGAGCTCAATATGCAACGAGTTGCATATTGATGGAACACCACAACAATTATTGAGTTCTCTCCCGTTTAAGTACTCAACAAAATTAAATGTTGGTTAGCATGACAAGGGGTGAAGCATAATAAAACTACTTAAGTAGGCAAGTTTAAATGAGGCCGAAACAACAAACAACAAGTCCGGAGAATCCTCATATGCATATTGATGGATTTGGTACTGTTCTGCCCTAAACACAGTTTTAGAGTTGTTAAACATGCAAAGTAAGTGAACCACGTTAAACTAGGCATTTTTCCACCCCATTCACACATAAAGTTTATTTAAAACCGAGCTACGATTATTTAGTTATGAAATAAGTCATTTTAGCAAGGCATTTGAGAAAATTTAAACAAATAGCATTTTAAGCATTTCAAACATGAATAAAAGTTGGATATTATTAAACTAGACAAAATTCTAGTCATTTTAATATATAAATTATTTACATGCGATGCACGGTTGGTGAGTTAGGATATGCATGAAGTGCATGGGCTTTTCTGCAAAACTGTAAAACATTGGAAAAAGGATAAAATCGCACAAAGGAAAAAACACCTACAGGCCGAATCTAAAGCTCTCTGGGCTGGGGGAGCTGCTCACCATGGGCCAAGCCCAGTTCGGTGGGAGGAGGCCGGGTGTTGTGATCTGGCATGGGAGGCCGAGCAAGGCCGGGGTCAACGGGCGCCGGGGTCAACAATAGTTGCAGCGCTGCGTTCTGCTCCTCTCGAGCAGTGCAGGGGAAGAAGAGGATGCATCGGCAGGCTTGGCACGATGCAGGACTTCGCGGGCGCAGGAACGGGGTGAAGCAAGGGGTTTCGGGCGGTCGGAATCCGGCCGTGGAGAAGTGCTGACGTTGAGGTGCGGCGGCGCTCGCGGGGTCCGGCGAGGACACGGCTTGAGGTGGAGCAGGGGCACCAGAGAAGGCAAGCGGCGACGGCGACTTGGACAGCACGAGGCTGAAGAAGGCGGGGCGCGGTGTTGGTGACGTGCGGGTGGTTCTCCGGCGACGAGGAACTTGGCAACGCCGGGGTCGAGGAAAACGGGAGGCGCGGCCATGGCTCCGGGCTCCTTGGTTCCTGCAGGTCCAGAGAGAGGGGCACGTGAGGGAAAGAGGAAGAGGAGCAGGGGAAGAAGAGGGAATACAGGGACGTGTGGCCTGGCGCTGCTGCTACTGGCGGCGAAGGCGAGCTCCGGCTGGCGAGGGAATTGGTGAAGGAACGGCGGCGTGCAGGAAGCACGAGAGGATGCAGGGGTTGTGGCTGCTGCTTGCTATGCGGGGAAGCACCGAAGAGGAGGAGATGCTCGGGCGGCGGCTGGACGGGACTTGGTGACGATGACGCCGGGGTTGGGGTCCTCGGCCACGGGGTGTGGAAGGAGGAGCTCGTGCTCCTTGTTGCTGCTCGGGATGGCCTTCAGCCAAGCGGGCGACAATGCACGGGCGAGAAGGAACAGAGGAGAAAACTCGGGCTCCTACTGATCCAGAGAGCGAGGGAGGCTGCGGTTGTCCGTGGTGGATTGATCAGAGGCCGGGTGAGGCTGGTCGGTGATGGAATGGGAGGAGAGGAAAACGAGGAGGGAGGTGGATCTGGAGGCTGCGAGTGGATCGGGGAAGATCCCGAGGAAGAAGAGGACTGGCGGCGGCAGGTGAGGGGATTGATGGGAAAAACTCCCTAGAAGTTAGGGTTGGCCAGTATATATTGCAATGAGATTAGGGGCTATTTGGACCCTTCGATTTAGGTCAGATGGTAGAGATAAATAGGTTGGGGAGTCCAAATAAGGAAACAGAGATGCTTTAGGGATGTTGGGTGACGATCCGGACTCAACGGTCATGAGTGCCCGGTCGGGTTCAGGGAAGATTTTGGACGCGCGAGGGGGTCTGAGAACTGTGCGGAGAGAGGGGTCTAACAAAAGGCCACAGAGGCAAGGGGGGCTAGGAGGGGTTTTCGGAGCCTTCGATCGCGACCAATGGATCCGATCGAGAGGGGGGATAGGTAGGCTGATTATGACTGTGTAGGAGGCCGAGGGCTGCAGGAGAGAAGAGAGAGAGAGAGAGGCTCGACAACAGTTTTCGGAGACCGAAAACGTCCGACTTTTGACCGACTATATTGTCGCTATAGTTATCCGTTGGGGCGTCAAACGGACTTCGAATGCGGTGAAACTTGGCAGGCGACCTACTAACAACATAACAACACAACACGCCAACTTTCATCCCATTCCGAGAACATTTTTCGGCCACTTATAAAATAATATTTCGGACGTGCCGCGGGCGCGTGCGAGTGTGGTTGGGCTCAGAACAGACAACGGAGAGGACGGGGAGACCTGGACGGATGCACGTTTTGAAAACATGATGATGCAATACACATGATGACATGGCAAAATGCAACACGCAAGCAAATGACATGGCAAAGACAGCGAATAACTGGAAGACACCTAGCGTAACGGTCTCGGGGCGTCACACCCATGCAGGAGTAATCCCATGTGTAAAAACTAATGATATATCGAGAAATAGGAGATAAGGTGAAGACGAGTGGGGCGTGGTGGTGATTGGTGGTCGGATTGAGCGGAGGCATGGGGATTGACGACGCCGGCAGCGGCCACCAGGCTAGTTTGTTCCAGAGGCTTTCTTTCTTAATTGCTCAATAATGAGGTTGTTGGAGATAAGGATGAACGAGGGAAGGCCTTGTCTGCAAATGTGGAGAGGGGTGCGGGTATCTATTAGTTTAATTTCCATCCATCAGATATATATCAGACGGTCTATATTGCAAGATGGCACGCGTACCATCATCACCAACTCGGTTTTTATAAGAGAAGAAATATAAGTATGGAGATACAAACGTATTATCGATACTTGTTTCCGTAAACTAGCATCTACATTCTATTCAACGCCTCAGCATGAGGCCTTAGCACAATGACTTCTCGACTGTGTAAAACAAAGGTTTTCCCGTCGCCGATAAGGAGGGGGTGACGGCGACGTGCTTTTTGGCTTTCTCAAGTCCTAGTAGTCATACTAGGTGGTCTAAGCACATGTAGATTTATTCTTTTTCACGTCTCGTGTTCGCCGTACTGCCACGACTATTGATGAATAGACGGTAAGTTATTCACAGGGAAACCCTTGTTGAGCGTGTTTGCGAGAAAGAGACAGAGACAGTGTGCATGTGTGATATGTCTAGAGATTGAGGCAATGATAACAGATTCTTTGTGTCTATGTGTGTGGAGGATAGAGAGAGACATGTACATGGGGCTTTGTGTTGTGTAACATGGAGACACATATACATAATTAGAGAGTGAGTGTGTCAGATACACATGCGGACATGGGGAGAGATGAGGATCCAGATTAATGGGTGTTTGTGCGTGTTTGTGTGTGTTTGTGCGCGCGTTTGTGTGTGAGCGGGAGTGTGTGTATGTGGAGTAGAGAGACCACTAATGATGTAAACCTAGTATAAGGGAAGGGGGAATGGTGTGACATGTGTAGTAGCGGGATATCACGGGTGCGGGCGGGGGGAGCAGACTATTTGGGAGAGACATTGAGTGTGTGTGGGAGAGGGGTGTGAGAGCGAGAAAGAGCTAGCGACGGAGAGAGAGTAAGAGAGGGGGCGAGAGAGGGGGCGTTTGTGTCCATAAATGGCATATAGATAGGGAGACAACGTTGATGTTGTTTGAAATTGGCCTATGTACGGAGACGCAAGGGAAGCAAGTCATCGTGTGTGTGATAGGGACTTCATGAGAGATATAGAATAGATGGTGTAGAGAACAATGTGCGAGATCGAGAACGATGATACATTAGGGAGCTATGGAAAGAGTCACGACATATATGTATACAGGGAGGAGCTGGGGCGGGTCCGCATGTGGGAGAGATAGAAAGAGGAGAGTGGTGCACAAGGAGACAAAGTGTGCTTGTTTGCAGTGGGGGTGGTGTGTGAGGTGAGTGTGCGAGAACCACATAACTAGGGAGATAGACGTTTGGGGGCGACATTTTGTGTGTATGGGAAAGATACACTCTACATAGTGCGTGTGCTTGGGAAAGAGAGATGCCGGGAGACCTAGCTAGAGAGTGGGGGAAGAGATGTGTGCATGCCCAAGAGATAAAGTGATGGAGACCTATATTGGGGTCCGGACTTTAGAAGAGAGAGGGGTGTTAATGTGCTCGTGTGTTGGTGTTTGGGGGGAGAGAACGACTTGTCTCTGTGTGTGTGGGGGGGGGTGGGCGACATGGGGAGAGATGTGTGAGTTAGAGAGATGAAGAATTTTTGTGTGCATCTGAGCTAGAGAGAGGGGGGATATATACATACCTAGAGCTGGAGAGAATATGCAAGGGTGTGTGTCTTAAAAGAAGGATCCAGATAGATGGGTGTTTGTGCGTGTCTGTGTGTTTGTGCGCGCGTTTGTGTGAGACGGAGTGTGTGTATGTGGACTAGAGAGACCACTAATGATGTAAACCTAGTGTAGGGAAGGGGGAATGGTGTGTCATGTGTGTCAAAGAGAGACAAAGGCATGTGTAGTAGCGGGATAGCATGGGTGCGGGCGGGGAGCAGACTATTTGGAAGAGACATCATGTGTGTGTGTGGGAGAGGGGTGTGAGAGCGAGAGAGAGAGAGAGAGCTAGCGACGGAGAGAGAGGAAGAGAGGGGCCGTTTGTGTGCAGAAGTGGTGTATGGATAGGGAGACAATGTTGATGTTGTTCGAAAGTGGCCTATGTACGGAGACGCAAGGGAAGTGAGTCATCGTGTGTGTGATAGGGACTTCATGAGAGATCTAGAATAGATGGCGTAGAGAACAACGTGCGAGATTGAGAACGATGATACATTAGGGAGCTATGGAAAGAGTCACGGCAATGTATACAGGGAAGGAGCTGGAGCGGGTCTGCATGTCGGAGAGATAGAAAGAGGAGAGTGGTGCACAAGGAGACAAAGTGTGCTTGTTTGCAGTGGGTGTGGTGTGTGAGGTGAGTGTGCGAGAACCACATAACTAGGGAGATAGACATTTGGGGGCGACATTTTGTGTGTATGGGAAAGATACACTCTACATAGTGCGTGTGCTTGGGAAGGAGAGATGCCGAGAGACCTAGAGAGTGGGGGAAGAGATGTGTGCATGCCCGAGAGACAAAGTGATAGAGACCTATATTGAGGTTCGGACTTTAGAAGAGAGGGGGGTGTTAATGTGCTCGTGCGTTCGTGTGTCGGAGATAGAACGACTTGTGCGTGTGTGTGTGTGGGGGGGGGGGTTGGCTTCAGGTAAAGAGTGAGGTGTCTATATGCGAGGGACTTTAGCGTAATTGAGATATATATGGTCAATAGTGTGTGCACTCATGGTTGATCAATTTGTTTCACAGTTTGGACTATGAGATAACGATACTTTTGAACATGCGTGATATACCTTGATGTACCAGAATTACAAACCTAAGATTGGAATTTTGGAATTCGACTCCATCATTAGCTTTTGTAATTCATTTAAACAGAGGTACATTTTTAAGCCGGGATTTCGTGATTTCAAATTCATATATCAAACCTAGAGATATACACATACGTGCATGTTCAAACTTTATAATCACCCACTTTATTCATACACATACATATTTTTGCTTTTGTCATCATATTTAGGATAAACACATTTGGAATTTCATTTGAATTGGACCGTATGATGGTATTTTCTTGTAGTAGCTCACTGATCCATATTTGAATTGAATGGACAATCTAAGTTTTGAGTTGGAGACATTGATTTTCAAAACTTGCACTTTTTTTGCATGCCAAACAAACAAATTCTCGGCCATGATATCATAGTCGGTCGTACAAGAGCAGAATATAATTTCAGGCGCCAAAAGTTTTCAAACTTCCCGCTCACATCGAAATATCTCACGCCCGAAAGTTTAGCCCTGCGATATTCCTATTTTCCCCTCGCCACATGAACGAAAAAGGGCTGCTTTGGTAACTCCATTGTTTTCCCCTCTTTACCCCCAACATTCTTCCCCAGAGCCCCTCCCCTTCCCCTCCCCGACCCCCCAACCACGGCAAGCCGCTGAATCTAGTCCTCCGCCGCAGCGGTGGATCTCACACCCCGACGGATCTACCTTCCGCACCTTGGAACCCCCAACTACCAACACACCGCTTCATCGGAGCCGCTTCAGCGATTGGCTTGTCCACCGCTCCAGATCTCCTTGACCGCCATCATGGTCCACCACACCAGATCTGCTTAACTGGCGCCCTCATCCACCACAGTGTAGGCCCTTCACTGACTCCCTCGCCTGTCCCCTTGCTGGCCCTTCATACAAGCCCTCGTCCGCCGCAACAGATCCGCCTCACCGAAAGCACTGTACAACGCGCCCGCCGAAGCCTTCGTCCACTACACCGGACCCGCTCCACAGACGCCATATTCAATTCCACTGGCCTGCTTTACTGTGGGGACCCCGACTCATAAGTCGTGATCACCGAATGTACGTGTACAATGATCCCAGAGATCAATGCTCACTGAACACACATAAGCTGAATAACAAGAGACTTACATCCACACATACCGTATTACACAAGTAGGACCATTGTGGTTAAGTCTTGAGTATAGCATCGCAACGGAAATCTTCGTTGCTAACTTGGACCCATGCCATCTGCCTTAACCCTACAGGCATTCTGACTGGGAAGCGTCCTAGCTCGCATGCTCGTCACTGAAGTATTCTTCTTCATATCATGTTCTTTCATGCCTGGCCAATAAAATAAGCAGTGGCAAGCCAATGAGTACTTTGAATGTACTCGCAAGCATCCCAAGGGTGATAACAGAATAATTATGCAACGCACTACTGCTAATTTGGCATTTTTGCGGAAAGCTAGTTTTTCTCATGCAAGTATGATCAACATTCATCAAGAATATGAATGCGTCTTCAACAAGTATCAGGAGGTTACAGACATCAACATCGGGATAGAGTTGTGAACAACTCATACTCAAGCTCATCGTGACTTCCTCACGAATCACGTCAACAGATTTACCAAACCGTGTTGTTTGTCAGAAACATATGGACGTAGTCTAAGCAGCACCACCCAACTGTCCTTGACCGTGGACACGTCTATTCGAATAGTTTTACACTCTGCAGAGGTTGCACACTTTACCCACAAGATCCGGGGAACTTCCGTGTCATCCACGACCCGCGGTACCTCAAGTACCCGGGGTAAGCACCCGATCACTATCTTTCCCTAGACGACACTAACAAGGAGTCCACTCTTGTTCCGTATCCTCACGATGTACATCATACGAGACTCACTCGAGATCGTAACATCCGAGAGGGGACACAACGGTGTATCCGGTGCCCTGTGAAAACAGTCATGGCCACCCTACCTGGCACGACCCCGTCCTGAGAGAGAGCACCAACTCTCCCCCGTCACTAGTAATGCGGGCTCCAAGCTAGTATCGGCCTAGGTAATCAATAATGCTTTTTCCCATACAAAGGTAGAGTGGTTGCGCATGTAAGGTTGGGACAGTCGACAAATCTTAAATCTAATCCGTCTCTGTAAACAACACTTTTATCGAGCCTCGGAACACTACCTCTCCACCAAGTAGTGACCTAGTTCATCATCATCTCCCAGGGGCATTAGTGGCACCCATTGGGCTGTTTGCAAGTATGTCAAACAACACTTGTTTCTTTCCATGCATAACCCTAACCCACTTTGCATAGCCATTTACTATAGCATATTTCTACAATCCACCAACACAACTCTAAGCAAGGGTAGAGTCATGAAAAATGCAAGTATCAATGGAGTATGCAACGGAGGCAAGCCTAGCAAGGTTGCCATTCATGGTATATCATGCACTCAGTGAAGCAATGAAAATGCCATCATGATGTAAAATGGTTCATCATGGTCAAAGGGCTACTTGCCTTGGTCTTCAAAGTCTTCAAGGTCTTCAAATATCTCTAGTCCATCTCCGAGCATTTCGTCTACTTCGTCAACTATCGTCGAAAAAAACCATAATAAGCAACACAACAAGGCAAGAATAAATGTGCTCTAAAAATATGAAGTTGACTTTTATTGGATACCTCTGGTCATATGAGGAATGACCAAAGTGATTTCATTGGAAGTGGATCAATGGATATTTCTAAACATTTTGATATGATGAAATCAAGGGGTTTATGGATTTGCAAGAAGTGTAGAGAAACATATTTTTGAAAAATGAGCAAAGGCACCCATTTAACAAACCATGATTTTAGAAGCATCTAGGAGTTGGTTTCACTGGATTTGGAGTTCAAATGATATTCCTATGAATTTACAAAGTTGGCTATATATGAAGAAATAGACCATTATTTGAGGTGATACAGAAAGTATTTGTAAAAATGTTCAAAAACTAAGTTTTGAACTTATAGACATCTAGGATTTTGAATCATGGAATTTGGATAAAAAATGGGCTCTCTGTGATTTTCTAAAGTTCAGCACAGAAATAAGAAAATAGGATTTATTTAATATGTGTGAAGGGAAATGTGCTAGAAAAATGTGCAAAAAGCACCATGTGATAGGGCATGATTTTAGGAACTACTAGAAATTTGAATCATCCAATTTGGAGTTAATTTGAACTATGTATGGATTTTACAAATTGTTTAGAAAAGAAAAGGGAAAAGGGCTCTATGCCTGCTGGGCCAGAACAGCCGCAGGGCAGCGGCCCAGCCAGCGACGCGGCCCAGCGCACTGGTGCATGCGCGCGCGCCAGGTTTAAACCTGACGGGCGGGGCCCAGGCGTCAGCGAGAGAGAGGGGGGCGATGGAGGGGAGAGGCTGACAGGCAGGGCCCGCCTGTCATCCCTAACCCCGAGTCCAGGCGGCTGGCGAGCTCATCGGTGACGATGCAGGGCACGGCGAGGTCGGGCGAGGGCACGGCTGGGCTCAGCGTCGTGTCGCCGTTTGGGTGGAGGTGGTGGACGTCACCAGAGTTGCCTGGCTTGCCGGCGACGAGGTCTCGCGGCGGAGAGGCTTCAGGTGGTGGTCGTTCCGGTCGACTCCGGCTGCAAACGAGGCGGGGGAGAGAGGGGAAATGATCAGTGGGAGGAGGCGGTTTCAGATCGGGGCAGAGGAGGAGCGGGGGAGGCCTGTACCTCGCGGACTCTAACAAGACGAAGCGGCGGAGCTCGAGCTCGATCTCGAGCTCGGGCGGCTCTGGAGAGGAGCTGGGGGTGCAGGGGGAGGGTTTGGTGGTGTAGAGAGCGAGTGGTGAGGAGAGAAGGGCTCGGGGAGGCCTTTAAATAGGCGAACGGTGAGGTCCCGTAGACCCGTGCGCCGGCGAGCTCACGCTCGTCGCTGCAGGGCTCGGGGGAAGCAGGCGTGGTGTCTGGGGTGTTCCTGGACGTCGACCAC